>NW_016690207.1:3534882-3616948 GCF_001604755.1 Lepidothrix coronata | reverse complement strand
GCTGGAGATGGTCATTACTACCTCCAAACAGCATCTCCAATCCCTCTCCTTCCAAAATAGGGCACAGGCAGCACTATATGAGCTTTTTGTTTCACAGGGGAGAGGTGGGGGGAAAAAAATGCAGGGCACCAGTTCCGAGTTTGGGGGTCTGTTGTAGAACAGCCCAGCACACCACAAAACCAGAACACAGCTTGGTCATTCCATCACTGCTGCCCTGTCTGTGAACAGGGCAAGATGTTCTACAGCCAGATCTGAGACTTCCACCTCCACCCCCAAACCTTCCCTTGTCATCAGCAGACACGGAGCCCAAAGCGTGACGTTTTCCATCCCTTACAATTGTCACTCCACTTTAATCTGTTTTAGACAGCCAAGTATCATCAGCTTTATGAAAGCTCAATTCCTTCGTGTCCCTCCTGCCAAACATCCAAGGGAGGAGGGGAGGGTGGAAAAAGGATGCAGAAAGACGTGGGCATGTGTGAGAAGTGCTGGAAATAGCCCAGGGCTGATAACAGAAATAAAACTGTGCATCAACAGGAACTGGCTGGGCTGGGGAACAGCAGGGCTGAAAGGCACAACACCTTGGGTTGCAGACAGGGGACACTGCCCAGGACACCACCCCCACTGTGACACCCTGGAGGGGTGGGATGGCACAGTTTGATCACAGAGCACTTCAGTGGCTCAAGGACACCCCTCGGAAGGAAGGAGGGAAACCTTCACAAACCCACAGCACTGCTGGGCAAGGCTGGTGACAGACAGACTAACAGAGTAATTCTCTGAAAGGGAACAACATCAGCAGGCACTTCCACGGGCAGCAGGACCCCCGTGTTGGTTCACATCAAGCTTCCAAGCCAAACCCCATAACCAGGCATGGGAATGGCATGAAAAGCAGGCTCAAAGTATTCCAAGCTAAAGAAAAAGGTCCAGGATATGTGAGGTCTTGTAGAGTCACTGGTTCAGCTACAAGTAAGAGGAGGGACTGACTGAAACAGGCAAATTTAAGAAGTCTGGAGGAGAACAGGAGGCAGGAAAAAGAAGTGCAATGATAACTATAAATGAAGACGTTCATCTGGTTCCCATCACAGCTACAGAGCATTTCTCTTTGTTCTGTTCATTTATCTGTTCATTTATCATCACCACATCCTGCAGGGCGGTGCTGGCAACCCCCTGGCAGGGGCTGAGGGCCAGCACAGCTCACATTCATTCAGTTTAGACCCTGAGATGCCACCAAAATCAACACCAGCACAATCACAAAGTGCCTGACCTTAAACGCCCCTCTTCCTGCCACTCCAGACCTCTACAGTGGAGTAGGGACACAACTCAAGTGGCCCAGGGTAGCTCTCTAATCAGTCATTGCATCCTTAAATAGAAGTTTAAAATATAGATCTCATTGGTCATGCACCACCCAAGAGCAGCAGGCTCAGTCCTGCCCTGCCTGAACAGGCAGAGTGCAGACAAACCCAGGGCTTTTGGGATCAAGGACATCATTAGTTTCAAACAAACAGTTTAAATAGTTACAAACAAACACTTGCTGATTTAAACACGTGAAGTGCAGTGAAATTCCCCACCCAGTGACTGCACACCTGACCCGCTTCAGCTTGGGCATTGTTTGACTCTCTCCTCGAAGGAAATGATTTGTCTCTGAGACTACAGGACTAAACCAAAATGTCTTTAACTTCCCCCTGCACCTGCAGCCCCAATAAAGCCTTCCCAGAGCATGGAAGCACAGGAGAGTTACTGATTTGCATCTCATTAGCACAGATGCTCGTTGCACTGTGCAGCTCTGCCCTGAAACCCGGAGCAGATCACTTGTAAACTTGTTCCCACAGCCCCTCACATTCCATACCTGGGCACAGACATGAGGGTCATGGGGCAAGTGAGCACCAAAATGCAGCGTCAGGGCAATATATGCCCAGGCCATGAGTTGGTGTGGCTGCAGGACATGTGTCAGTGGCTCCAAGTGGGGTGAGAGCTTGTTCTGCAGCACAGGAGCAATGGATATCCATACCCATTTATTAAACTTGGTGCACTAAAAGGAGATGCCAAGCACAGGCATGCCAGACAAAAGCATGTTGCAAAAAAATATAGTGTTATAATCAGCATTTTACTTTTTGGATCGGAAAAAAACCCCAAACTTGACATAAGAGCTCTGAAAAAATGACTGTGTTCCCTAGGTCAGGGTGGTTATGCTTTCTCCCTCCTCTTCTAACACTGCATTTTACTACTGATGTTTCATATTACTGCTCATCCCCAAGCCAATTAACCTTCTTTAACCAAGAGCCCAGAACTCCAGCACCTCAGCCTTTATGGCATAAATCAGATTTGATCTGAGAGAAAAGCCTCAGAAATACCTTTGCAAAAAAAAAAAATAATAAAAAAACCTCAATGGAGTGTGAATAGTTATGTTAAGCAAGACTTTTATAAGTCACTCATGTTATTAAAGAGCAACAAAAGCTTCAGTTCTGTGCGAAGTAGAACAAGTTCAAACTCAGTGCTTAAATTCCCCTCTGATATCAGCACATGACAGCCCAGCTACAACCACAGTGTTCACAGGCAACTCAACTCTGAGTTCTCTGTCTTTTGTAAAGGGACCATTCATGGAAAGTTTAGAAAATACACAAATAAATGATTCCCTGTTAGCACTTGCACTTGGCTTGTTTCATTGTCTTCCTGAGGGTGACAGTCTCCTGCAAGACAGACCTTTTTGAAGACCTGAAGCAATTAGAACCATGAATGTTCTGCCCATGGACAGCAGGCTCAGCCTTCCCAAAGCATCTCTTCACTCTGGAAATCACTTGTTAGTTATTCAGGTACTGATCAGAGGTCCAAATACACTCCTGCTGCTCAACTAAATAAGCAGAATGCTCTTTTCTCTGTGAAATTAAAGTGAGTGAAGGCACTGGAAGGCAGCAGTGACTCCTGGTGTTTGCAGGGTGTGCAGGGGTGTGGTGCAAAGCCCATGTATTGCAAGGAATCTCAATATTTTTCATCTCCTCGAGGTTCTCGTCCCCTCTGCTGCCACATCCACACATTTTTATGTCAGTCCTCCTGTTTCCTCTCTGCCTGATGAATTCCAAAATCCTTTCTCCCCAGACTTCACTCACACCCACTGTCCTGCTGGGACACAGGCTGGGGCCATGGACAGATCCAATTTGCTGCTGTTGCTCCAAGAAAACCCCATTAATGACTAACAGGGGGATTTTTTCCTTTTTCCTTAATGAGGGAAAACATGTCAAAAATGGAGAAACTCAGCCTGCATGGATTATTCCAAGGTAAACATGGAATGTCAACTGCAGCAAATTCCATTCTAACGGACACCCCAGCCACACCTGAGGGGTGATTTTTCCACACATCATCCAAGGAACATCCCAAGCCTGGCTCCCTGGCCCTATTTATCCTCCTTCCTAACATTCTTTTGTCTAAGAGTCTTTGATCTCTGATTTCCCAGCGAGAAAATGATTAATTGGCAGATGAATTTTAATGATCAGCATCTCCATTCACAAAAGAAAACTGATGCTATGAAGTGTTGAGATCCTGTTCTCTTCAGGAAAGGCCAAAAAATGGAATTATTCACTGTACTGCTTCAGTGCTTAGGGAAGAAAGAGGCAACAGGAGCTTCAAGGCTTAAACTTTTGGTTTTCCAAGACCAATCTCCAGCCTTGTTATTAATATTCACTAAATATAGGCTGTAAAGGGAAAGAAACAATAACTATTCAGAGGTCACCTTATCCAAATAAACCAAGATGCAAATCATGGTCATTCTTTAATACATGAGAACTCTGTAACAAGTCTCTTGTTTAACATTTACTCAATTGTTTTTATATGGGAAAGGTCAAAGGAAGATGATGGTAACAGCACCTGATATCTCCATATTGACCTTAAATTCCTTTTTCCCCTGTTTGCTTCAGCATGTTTTCATCAAATATGCACAGAGGCACAATGGATTGTACATAAAATAATACAAAACTTTGTTATGAGGTGAAGGAAAGACAAGCACATCAGCCTTGGTCACCAATCCCACTGTTCTTGCATTCCATTTAAATGCCTGCAATTCCTACAAGCAACAGGACACTGAGCTGTGGGAAAGACTGAAGAAAAACCAGAGGGAATGTTTCCTAGACCTCAAGCCGTGGTTTCACCTGCTTTTTTCCTTCAGTTTGACATTTGCAGCTGAATTTCGGTGGCTTAGGAAGTCTGCAGTCTCTGCATTCACTCTCTACATTCACGACACAGGGCTAATATTTTAGAGATGTTCTTTGTCAAACATCCAGAGAATCAGAACCAGCTAAACCCCCAGATTAGCAGTGTCATCTTTTATTTAAGGCCTAATGCTGCTTCTGAGGAGGATCACTCTTAATAAGATTAGGTGGGTACACATTTTGAGCTGTGTGCTCACAGAATAATCAGTGAGTGGCCAAAATCCTTGTCGAGCTCAGCCCACACTCCAGCCAAGGATTTTTGGCAAGTAATGCCTCCTGTCAAACATATATATATGTATGAATTATATAAGATATTCAGGAGCCTAAAGTTCATTCTAAAAGCACACAGCCAGCCAGCTATAAAAAGTGTGGTCCCACGGATACTGATTTGTTGCAATAGCTGCTCTGACAACTCAGATGGGAAGCCTGGACTAACCTGCTGGGTTCCACAGCCTCATAACTCACATTTAGGGTGCTATTTCCAAGGTAATCACTTAAATGGGAAAGCTGGGAATACTTGTTGACTGAGATAAAAGAGGGGGGAAAAAAAAATAGAGAAAACCCCCACGTAATTAAGAGATATGAGAGCAGAGCAAAAGGCTGGTTTTTAAAATTGAAGCTACAGCTGCACAAGTGTTTTGCCATATCCAGGAGGTCCACAAAAAAATACTGTGTTATTAAGTATACATTGCTTTGAACACACAGAGAAGACACATGGTTTTGTGTGGAGTATTTTAATACTCCAAGACACTGAAATCTTGTGAAATGAACCAAGTGAAAAGTAACAGAATTTCTTATCCCTCCCAAAATAAACGGGTATTTCCCATCACAGCCTTTCCAGCAGTCCATGTTAATAGCTTTACTATCCACTTGCAGCAACTTCAATGCCCCCAACGAGCTGATAAAACAACGCAAGCCACCTCCGGAGCGGACAGCGCGTACTTTTAATTCCATGCTGGGAGAGCAGCAGGGTCAGGATGCGCCCCGGATTCCCACCGAGCACCAAATCCCGGCTCCGGCAGCGCTGCCGCCGCATCCCGGGGGGATCGGGAATGGAAGAACGCTCTTACCTGGCTCTGCTGGCGGGGACACTCATTCACCAGGCAGCGCTGCCAGCAGCATTCCCGGCTCTGGAGAGCGGGGATCCCGTGCCGGAGGGGCGGGATGCGGGGATGGATGGAGGCGGGGAGCGCTGAGCGCGGTGTGATGGGAGGGGGGGACCCGGCACGGAGCGGCCCCGAAACCCTCGTGCCGCGGCTCATCTCCCTGCCAGGAGCTCCCACCGCCCGCACGGGAGCTCTGCGCCTCCTTAACCCCCTCCTGCCCGCGGGCATGGGAGCGGGAGCTCCCTTTTCCTCAAGCAATCATCTCTCTGCTCTTCCCAACCCATCCCTGCGGAGCTGGAGGAACACCTCTCCCAGCACCAAGTGGGATTTGGCGGTGTGGTCTGAAAGGGATTTAAAGGGGTGGCAAGAGGCTGCCAAACCAACAAAAACCACAAAAAAACCAGAGCTGCAGATGTGGAGGGTACAAACAAAACCCATTGCAGCAGGACAAGGGTCTGCTGTGGGAAGGGGGTGTCTGACTGACTGGATCCCACAGGGCTGGAGGTGGAAAGGTGGTCTGAAGACTGATACTTTATTTACTCCCATATAGCCCAGTTTTGTGCTGGGACACAGCCTGGGGCCAAGGACAGATGAAATTTGCTGTTGTTGCCCCCAGAAAATAGTGCTGATGGCTAACAGGGGGATTCCCCCTTTTCCTCAGCAAGGACCATTTTAATAATGGGAGAACCCCACCAGTCATTTCAGCCTTCATGGATTAAATAACCCAATATACCTGGTATATATAGTATACTGGACATACTTTCAGGCTTTAGAGAGGGTCAGAGGTTTGGATAATCTATTCCCACCATCTGCAGCAAGAACACAGTTCTTTGGGAGTTGAAGGGTTTGTTTGTTCCCAGAATCAATGAGGTTAAGGCAATACCTGACAAACACAACGTGCAGAAGGCAGATACTGAACCAGAGTAGGTTATTGGGGAATCAGGTTTGTTCCAGCATTAAACCACTTGGAGCAGAACGTTACCACTCCTCTCTGCAACAAGCTCAGAGCTTTGATGTGATCCTCTCTTCCTCATCCTGATTATTTGGGTTTTGTACATTCTCTTAATTCAGTGACCACAGACCAAGTGATCCTTCCTTGAAAGCATGCCCAAGGGGTTTGGACACCGACTTCTCATTGACTGTAACCAAGTCCAAATCCATCGTGCAGCCTGAAGCTCAGATGTCTGAGCCTCCTTTTTACCACAGCACCTGAATTCCAGCCCTGAGAGAAACACCAGAGCCCATCCTGTGGCTGGCAGCTCTCAGGGAACTTGCACAATGCCTGTCAGAGAAAGCTGGGGGACTGGTTTTTTAGGAGGCTGACACGCCCCACACTGAAAGAACAAATTAAAATAAAAAAGAGCTTATTTCCTCAAAGACAGTTACTCACACAAAGGGACTAAGGTCAGAATAATAAAGCTTTGCTTCAAGCACACGGTGTGGACAGAAAACCTTCCCAAAACAAACCCCAGCCACCTCCAACATCCTTCCCCTCCCAAGACAGTCTAATTCAGGGCTTCCTCTCTCCTGTTTGCTCTCAAAGCAAACCTCAGCCTTCCCACCAGCCAGACACAGGCAAACTCCAGTGTTTGCTCTTTAATACCTGCGAGGGCACCTGGCTGGGTGCAACCACATTTTGCAAGGGTGTGAACAGATTGGAGCCAAAGAGCAAGAAGTCCTCTAGAAAACAACCTTATCCAGCACAGAGGAACATTTCAGCAACCAGACAAAGCTGCATTTATGCCAAGATGCACCACTGCTGTCACTACCAAGGGGTTGTAGCAGCCTTTACACACAAGGCAGCAGTTAAAAAGCAACAGGGACTCATCCCAACAACTTCAACGAGCTGCTTTTCTCGAGGTGTTAAGCAAGAAAATTTGCTCAATGAGCTTTTTTTTCCTGTGAAATTGTCTTCTTTTGGAAGCACAGCCAGCATTTAAGCCCATCACAACACAAAGTACTGGGAGGGCCCAGAATAAAAGTGCTGGGAGGGCCCAGAATGAAGCCCCATCCCCTGATCTTTTATTAAGGAAACTTCTTTTTTTACCTACACTCCTCATTAAATACAAGCAAGGACAAAAACAGAGCCACAGCTCTTCAACTAACTGGGTGCATAAAGCACCTTTCACTGTGGGCAAGATGAGCACTGGTCTGGCTGCAAGGGGCCATCCAGACACTGCAAACTTCACATTCTAATCAGAGCCTTGGGTTAGTCCACCCAGACCTGGAGAAAAAAAAATTCTCTGCTTAGAAGCCAAAATTTATCTTGGCTTATCTTATTCAAACACAGCCTGTTTGTTATGTTAAGGTTATCTCTGTCTCTCTTGTCTGAGTGCTCCTCTATAAAAAGCAAAGCTGACCCCTTCTCCTTCCTGATAGCTCAGGAAAACATCCTTGAGGAGAGCTGGCAATGCAGAGCTTCAAATATTCTGAGGATGGCAGAGTTTCCTGGGGATTCCCACAGGAGCAGAGGTGGTGACTTTGAAGGGTAAAACCCCACCGAAGAACACACTCCCTGTGCTCACAGTCATTACACAGCTGGACATCAGGTTTCCACCTGCCTGTTTTCAGATCTAAGTCTGGGAAGAAGAAAAATCTGGGCCCCTACAGCCACCTCTATACCAGTTTTGCCTCCCACGGGCTCTAATCTCCCTCCTGCAAGCACAGGGAGTCAGCACAAAGCTCAGCCAGTGTCTCCAAGGAAGGAATTTGACCTCAAAGACTTATGGGGATGTTGATAAGCTGCAAAAGCAGCTTTACAAACAAGAAAAAAAAAAAATCAACCCCAAACATTTAACTTAGCCCACCTAGACAAGGGATTAAGTCTGGCTACAACAACAGGTTCCTGCTTATTCCCTCCAAATATCAAGTTTTCTGCTCAGATTCAATTCAAGAGGAAAACTAGTATTTTTTTTGTCAAGCATTTGTTTTCTGACAAAATAAAAATCAATTAAATGCTGCCTTATTTCTACACGAGCACAGCATTTTTATTCTCTGAGCAGGCACAGACTTAGCACTTACCTAGCTTGCAAAATGTTACAGCAGTGGCCCTTCAAGGCAGAGGCAAAACATCATTTAAAGGAAGAAAAGAAAGATTGGCAGAGATGGGATC
The DNA here is from genome assembly GCF_001604755.1 of Lepidothrix coronata. Lineage (NCBI taxonomy): Eukaryota > Metazoa > Chordata > Aves > Passeriformes > Pipridae > Lepidothrix > Lepidothrix coronata. The sequence goes on along the minus strand of NW_016690207.1, from coordinate 3,608,534 downwards.
AGAGTTTAGGACCAAACCCCCCACTCCCGCTAAAGAACTCTTTGAATTACCCCATTGCTTTGCTTTTCAGACATCATTAGTCCAGGAGAACACGTTAGTTTGTGTCCTGAACCAAGGAGGGGAAGCAGCTGGAAGCTCAGCACTGCAAGTACAACTCCTAAATCATTCCCAGCTCCAATTGGCTCCATCCAGTTGGGAACTGCTGTGATTAGCCTTCACTTTTTCAGCTGCCAATTAGGGAGAAAAGCCAAAAAAACCCACAAAACCTCATTCTTCATTTGCAAGCCCTTGGGGGAGACCTGGAGCAAAGTGAAACTTGGCCCTTTCATTCCGACAGAAAATGGAGCAGTGGAATTTATTTCCCCTCCCACCACCCATAAATTTGAATGTAAGAACTGGAGCAGGGAGAAAGGAAAGCAACCACTTAGAGACAGGAAATTCAGGAAGAAATGGAGCAGCTTCTGGTGTTGCATAAGGTAGTTGGAACATGGGACCCACATGATTTAAGGGGTGACCAAACATCTCCTCAGTCCCCTTGGGCACTGGGCAGGATTGTTCCCCGCTGGAGATGGATAAAATATGTAATTCAGTGTTCAGGAGAGTCTGGTTGTGTCGTTTCACATTAAAGAGGGATTTACCTTCTCTCTTGGGAATCAATAGTACTGCTCTTAGAAAATGTTTCCACAAAAAGCTTATTGTTTGCCCATATTACAGAAGTTTAAACTGCTGGAACACCTGTACTAGAAAAAATAGTGGTCGGCTGATCACAAGGTTAATTTACAATCTGTCAGCTAATAATTACGATGCAAACATAAAAGAAGTTCCTCAGGAAATGAGGATTTTTTTTTTTTGAGACACTGTGCTTCTATTAAAGAAGCAGGTCCCAGGCTTTGTTCCAATTTCCTTCTGTATTCTTTGCCATATAACCAATAGTTTCAAATAAAGGCATCAAGTAGATCAGAAGATAAAAGCCATCTCAGTACCTGTGAGGGCTCAAGCAGAGAAATTAAAGCACGTGTAGACTGTGGAAAGCTTGAACGTGCAAATATTGTTACTCTGTCAACCGTTTCCATGAAGAATTCTTAGTTTAGATGCCTTTCTTACAGAAGAACTAAACATTCCTCGATTACAGAGGTCAGGACAGATTTGGAGAATATTTCTAACAGATATGTATTGTCTCCTATTCAGTACCATTGGGAGAAATACACTGAATTTCTTCAGTAAAACCATTGCATCCCACTCAACTCGTATTTACTTCAGACTACCCACTTAAAATAAGAAAAAAGGCACAGATGAGTAATTGGATGCGAAAAAGGCACAGTCTGGAAAGCCCTGGTGCTCTGACAACAGGGCTGGGCAAAACAGACTTGGCAGCAAAGAACGTGATAGCTTTGAGCTTTTCTTTTCTCGGGAAATAAATCTATTATCTCAGCCTTGCACGCTGTAGAATTATTCTATCTGTCTCTGGCAGAATTCTAAACTCAACTACAGGTCAGTGAAACTTCTCGAGTATCGGTTCCCTTCGCCATCCACAACACTTCGACAAGGAGGATAAACAAAGATATTGAAGGCAATCAAGCCCTTGAGAGGTTGTCTGACACGGCCCTTTTTGAAGCGATAAGATGCCTAAATTACCCGCTTCCAACCTCCAATACCTCTCATGGGCAGCGAAGGACCTGAAATCCCATTTTCACTTTCAAATAGATGCTGTGATCCACAAATTCAGGTGTGGCTGCGACAGTCTCAGCTCGCTGGGGTTATCAAACCCAAATGCCTTTCGTCCTCATGCCTCTGGAAAGCTTTTTTTTTTCCTCTTCGCATTAACGCTGAGGGTTTTAAGTGAATTACCTCATACACCGCTGAGGAAGCTTTTCACTCTCTCCCATTTCCTGAGGAACTGGGCTGTGCCAGACCCGAAGATGAAGCACGTTGTATAATCTGGCCAGAGCCTTCCAACACCTACAGCAATAAAAAGACTCGCAGCTAACACACCTCAGGAAAAAAAAAAAAAAAGGCCCCGTCTCCCCCAGAGGGTTTTGCTGTCTGGATCTATGCAGGTGGATGACAAAAGCCTCTTCTTTAACAATACCACCACAATACCAGAATTTGGCAGGTTCAGAGCTGCAGCTCTTCAACTTGGAATTTTACCTTTTTTTTTTTTTGTAAAAAGCGGAAATTTGTACCAAGTCCTGCACAAATAAAAGCCTCGTGCAAGTCCAGGTTTTGGATATAAACTTGGTGCAGAAATTCAGAGCAAAAAGTTTATTCTGCTTATGTGTGCGTTGGGGAGGGCATATAAATACCAGCGCGGGGCAGAGTTAGGAGCTGTGCCCTCTTGGGGTGGAATCCAAGTGTTTTATCAGAGTAATGACCACAATTAGGGACTTTTGTTTTAAATTCCAGCGCCCAGACACGGAGGAGAGTCACGACATCTCCCCTGCGCTCTTTCCCCTCCCACCCCTGTGGTCAAAAAAAAAAAAAGAAAAAGCATAAAGTGGATAGATTAGAGACAGACAGGCAGCAGTAAACAATAAATACCAGAGATATAAAAGTTCACGGGCAAAACTGTGGCCTCGAGGCTTCTTTCAAGGACAGGGTGTTTAATAATAAATGGGAGATTAATAGAGCTCTCCATCAGCAGGGGAGGCCTTGGGGGGGGGAAGGACAGGGACTGAGCCCGGTTTATTAGAGTCATTTAGCATATTCGCAGTGTTTGCTCCACACAAACAAACACATGGGCCAAATTTAGCTCTTCGAGCCGCTTTCACAAACAAACCAGTCGTCGGGAAGAGCTTCACAGCAGCGAAGAGAACAAAGCGAGCGAAGGATCGCCGGGATATCAAGGGCATCGTTCCTGCTAAAAACACCAAAACGGCTCCTCTCGGAAAGGAGCTAATGAGGAGCTTCCAGTGTGAGAGCAGAAATCGCGCCGAGCATATGGGGAGAGCATCTGCCTTCGGAGCTCCGACTTTCCTGGACTGTCTGGGATGGAAGGAACTGCCATAAACATTCCCCAGCCCGACCCTGGGAGCACGGGCTGTCTCTGGTTTGCACGGAGGTGCCAAAGCCCGACACACCCCCCCACTGAAAAACTCTTTATTCTCGAAACTCCGAGAGTTTGGGAATAAACTCTCGGGAGTTTAATAAATGAGCACAGGCAGCGAGGACTACCAGGTGGCTGGAACTTCTGCAGAACCACTCTGAAATTTGGGAGGTTTTGTGTCTATGCAAAGCAAGGCAGTTTCTGAGCCCTGCACAAAGCACAGTGAAGTTGAAAAATGCAGCAATAAAGTCACAGCTGCTCCTATCTCTTCAATCAAGTCACTGAAACAGCTGAAAAATATTATAATCAACTCTTGTGGCTTCTGCCAGGGGGTTATTGACTCATGTCTGCTCTGCTCCACATAAATATTCACAAATCCAACTTGATTTTTTTTTTTTTTTGCACCTTAAAATAGTTAGGGACCAAAGGGCTCTTCAGATTTGCCAAATTTGGCATCTTATTTTTCTTGCCCAAATCATCAACCAAGAGCCCCAAGTAAGGTATTACAACAGAGATTCTGACAGCCACCAGAAGATTCATTACTCGAGCACCAGGGAGATTTGGGGATTTGCAGTTTTATAAGAGCAGTTCATCACTTTGCTGTCCCTCTAGTATATGGTTTCAGTAAAAAAAAAATAAAAAAAATAATTAATCATGCAAATATGAACAGAGCATGTCATAAAGGAAAAAAAAAAAAGGCTTCAAAATCAATCCATTCTTCCTTCCTGAAACCTGTTTGAGTCCCACCCCCCAAGTGCTGGCCTTTAGCAGCCCTGCAGCTGTGAAATAAGTACAAGTTCCAGAGATTACACAAAGAAACCCGTTATTTAATGCTGTTAATAACATAATAATATTTAATGCATTAATAACCACGAGCTGAGGGAAGGAGGAGAAGAACCTTGTAACAAATTAATACAGATCAAAACCTGGAGTGAAATACTTGGCTCCAAGGCTGTAACGTTTCTAACCAGAGCATTTCAACTCACTTCTACAGCAGCAGCTCGAGGGGTTGAATCAGCAACTGGGAAGCTCCCAGAAACTTGGGCAAAATAAAAAAAAAGAAGCCCACCTGACATGTGACACTAGGATTGAGACAAAAACCTCTATTTTTACACTACTAGTCAAGACTAAGTTTAATCATAAAGCAAGTCCTTTCTTCCAGTCTCTCCCCCCCAAGCAGAGCCTTGTGGCCAAATGCATCCCCAACCTGAGGCAAAGGGATCAACAGGTGAGTCAAACACTCCATTAATTCTCATTTTTTTAAGGTTCTACCTCTTGCCAAAACCCTAAAGGTTGTACTTCACCTCAACCCTGCTTTTTTGGGCAGGAGAAAGCCAGTCACCACCACCAAATGCTATTTACAGCAGCACAGACAGGTGGGAGGTCACTGTGACACCACAATTGTAGCAATAAGAACTTATTTACTGGTCAGAACAAATAAAACCGGGCACCTGAACTCAGGCTCCCTCTGCCCCTAAAGCAAGGGTCCTAAAAACCTCCTTCATCCCCTTATTTATTGTTTCAAGCAGTGCAGCCCCAGCCAGCCCTCCAACACCCCACAGGCCGGGGGCTTTCACCCTCAGGTGCCCTTGCACACACAGGGTAGGAATAGTAAATGGGAATAGTAAATGGGAATAGTAAATGGGAATAGTAAATGGGAATAGTAAATGGGAATAGTAAATGGGAATAGTAAATGGGAATAAGAATAATAAATAAGAATAATAAATAAGAATAATAAATAAGAATAATAAATAAGAATAANAATAAGAATAATAAATAAGAATAATAAATAAGAATAATAAATAAGAATAATAAATAAGAATCTGTTTATAAGGTAGTGCAGCCTATAACTACCCCTAAAAGTGGGAGGTGACTCCAGCCATGGGGAGGCTCCTCTTTCCCCCCCACACCTGAGGGTCACCTCCCACAGGCAGAACCTTCCAGAGCACAGCCCACCTGCCCCAGCCCTCCCACTTTTATCCTATAAAGTGATATAAAGTTACCTGGGGGGCTCTGCCACGCAGATCCTTCTTCCACCCCCGCTGGTCCCACCCCAGCCCTCGTTACCTGCCCAGGTGAGCCCCCCAGCCCATCCCAGTGCCCGCAGCTGTGCCCGTGCCCCCTGGGAGGGCAGAGCAAGGGAGACCTTCAGAACCACCCCCCTTCCAGCCTTTTGTCCCCCCCACAGCCAGGTCTGCCCTCGGGCAGTGCCAGGACATCCCACACAGGCAAGGGGAGCGTTCCTGCCACCCTCTGCTCAGTGCCAGGCTGGGCACCTGCCACCCTCGTTTGTCTTTTTCCAGAAAAACCCTCCTGAGGAGCATTTTGGGGGGAGATTTCCTTGACTGCAACTCCTGAAGCCTCTGCTCAGTCACTCTGATGGTCCTTTTCAGCAGCTAGAAGTCCCTTTTGTTTGGTTTCATTGTTTGTTTTCCCCGTGCCAACGTTTACCAAACAAAGAATCTTCCTGCGGTTTTGGTCGTTTTATTTATTTATTTATTTATTTACCTTTGCTGCCACTTTACATCCTTAGATACTAAAACTGAGGTGCTGCCCCAGGTACAAGTGAGGAATTAGGCTGGTTTACACCATTTTCCCTCCTATCCTGCCCTTCCCAAAGCCCTCAGAGCTCCTGCAGAGGAGACTGGAAGCCTTGCAAGATTAGCAAACACAGGTATTCCTACAAGACCTTGCTCCTTATTAAAGTCAGAGCTGCTGGTGCCACGGGAAAGGGTCCAGAGAGGAATCTTTTTTAGGTGTAAGTGGAGTGATTTTCTTTGTGCCACCTGGGGAGCCCTGTCAGAGTCAGAAACAGAGTCCAGCTGAATTCCTGATACCTTCTTTGAACTGCCTGATCATGGTGCTTTCAACTTTTCACTTCTTGCAATTCATTTGAGATCTGTGTTCAGCCAGGGAATAAATTAGGGCTAATAGGCCACTGTTCCTTTTTCTTCCCCTATGGAAAACACCAAGGGAAAAAGCATCTCCTTAAAAAAAAAAACCCAAAAAACCCAGTTCCTTCTCTGTGACTTCCTTTCATTGATGCAGAGAGAATTAAGAATAAACCAAAAGGCAGAAGGCTGGACAAATAGAGGTGATTTTAGCCACGGAAACCAAACCCTCACCAAGCACCTGCCAGTTATCAAGGGATGATTAATTATCAAGGCTGCAGGCAACGAGTTTCTCATGTCTTGTGTGCAAGTGAACTCAGGTAGAACAACCTGCAGCACTGATGCATTTTATCCCAGCAAGAAACTCTCCTGTCACCCCATGTTGTTGTGGTGACAACAAGAGCTTTCTAATTTTACCAGGAGACTCCAACCAGCAGTAAAATTCAGCCTGTTTCCATCAGGAAAAGGCAATTCCTTGTTTCACAGCCAGATGCAGACTCAGGATGCTGCTACCTGAACAGTCCCACTGGTGTTTCTCAGTAGCATCAGTTAAGTGTAGACAAGCTAAAATACAGGCTGACATGTTCCTTTCTGACCCTTATTCCTTCTGGCTTGGTTTTTCCTTTTGCACACATGTGAGCTGCTTTGGTAGAAAATTTTAGATCTGTTGTCAAATGAGCAAAAAAAAAAAAAAAAAAAAAAAAATCGCCATTCTTAGACTTAACTTTTCAATTTCTTAATTAAAAAAAAAGAAAGAAAAAGAGTTGGAGGCACGCCAGCCTTAGTTCTGGGAAGCCAAAAAGGTCCATTTCTTACCACAATATACCAGGCACAAACAGAAGCAAATTTGCTTCTTCCAGGGGGAAGATTAGATTATTTCAGTACCAGTCAGAGAAAAGCTGATGTGACATTTGAGAGGTCTACTAATCCACAATACAAGAGACAAGTCCTTACATGCAGGAACTGAGAGAGGGGAACCACTTGCCTGTCTGAACACAAAAGCTGGGGAAGTCTGGCAGACACTTCCCTCCAGCTGCTCCAGGATCTGAATTTTCAATTTTGAATTCTCAGCTTTCCAAGAGAAGACAGTTACATGTAAATCCTTTCTTTCATTGTCTAGATCCAGATTATCCGAGCACCTCCGATCCGAGGCTGAGATTATTTATTCATTGTTCACCACACATAAAGTATTAATATTCCACAGCTTCCTGGGCTAACATGTTTTAGTCTGTTGAGCAGCAAAGTAAAATATTCATGGCAATCATTCTGTGAGGATCTATCAGCAACAGCCAAGGGGAAGGGGAAAAAAAGATGTGGTGGCATTTGCCAATATTCCCCTTCAGCGTGAGAAATTCACTCCTCAAAAATAAAACCCCCAAAACCACGGAGGCAATGCTAACTTTTTATTTACCCCCCATTTCTGTTGTGGTTTTAGGCTCCACTGAGGTTACTTGTATGTATTTTGGGTCACAGTGATCTTTTACCAAGGCCATTTTCTGAGGTGAAATGCTCCAAAGGACACAAGTGTGGGCTCTCTGTAGAGACAGAGAGTAAGGGCAGAGTAAAGATAGAGAGCAAATAATAGATGTAAGATTATAATGGAGATAAAGAGTAAAGATAGAGATAGATAATAATAATAAATATAATATTATAATAAAGAGAGTAAATAATAAATACGGTATTATAATAAAGAGAGAGTAAATAATAAATACAATATTATACTAGAGAGTAAATAAATATAATAAAGATAGAAAGTAAATAATAAATATTATAATAAAGATAGAGAGTAAATGATAAATATAATATTATAATAAAGATAGGGAGTAAAGATTTCTTGCTGTGATTTACTTCTTAGCCCATCCTTCCTTCAGGGTTTGTACTTTGTGAGATGCAGAACAGCTTCTTGGCTGACAAGAGCTTCTTGGATAGCAATAAGCATAAAAATGTGTCTCCTAGAATCAAAAAGCAGTTGTGTTCAGCCAATATTTAGAAGGAAAACCAGGAGGAGATGGGGAGCCTTGGGGGGGTCCCAACCTGTGGCAGGCCAGGCCAGCAGCACATCCCTGGCTGGGACTGCTAAAGGTTGTGGCAGCAGCAGGTCTGCCAGGCTGGAACAATCAGAATTATTTCCAGCACTACAGCAGATTATGGACCATCACATGAAGAATTCATGTCAAACTGGGTTTGTTTTTTTGTTGTTTTTTTTCATAGCTACAGGGCTTGCATCAAATCTAGAAAGATGAGTTCTTTTTGCTGGTATTAGCCAGGCTCGTGTTCCTGCTGCAGCCTCTCCCTGCTGGGCTTTATTGCACAGGCACATCCAGGGCTTCCCCAGGGGCTGAGTTTCCCACTTGATCTGAGATGCATCTCCCCAGTGTGAGTGGGGGGAAAAGAGCTCCTGTCACATCTGTGGAGTGAGAACCTGCATTAGCTTGACAATTTTCTCTCACAGGCTTCAGCCTCCTTTAGTAAATCCCTGCCTGATCCAGGTTTGTTTGTGCTGACTGGAGAAGGCACGAGCTTTGCTGCATGAGCCACAAAACTGGGAGGCAAGAGAGGCTTTGCCTACAGAAGGATGTTGGAGGGAACAGCTGATCTTTGCATATCAAGATGTTGACATTAAAGCTGAACCTGAGCCAGAGATCCCCACCAGGACACAGACCTACCACCCATTTTGTGTTATTTCCCAGGGGAACACACAGAATTCCCACCCTGAACTGCCAGGTATCACATCACCCTGCATCCAGGAGCTGCCACTGTAATGAAACTTGAAAAGATACTTCCACAAAGTATTTTGGGGTTGCATTTGGGTGACAAGGTCGGTACAAATCCAAGTTTATCATCACCTCCAAATCCCTCCTGTGTTTTCAGACCATCTGGCTGTGGTTCTGTCTTTGCTCAAACCTCACCCCACATCAGAGGGGGACCCTAATTCCTCTCAGCTGAGCTCAAGCCTCTGGTTTCCCAGCCTAAGGACTGGTTCCTCACATGTCCTTGTGTGTTTTTTCCACGCTAACCTAACAAAACACTGAATTTCAGAGCAAGCCTTTGACTTCCTCATTTCCATCAAGAACATCCAAGGTCTTCCACGTTCAATCAACATATTCCAAGTGCAGCTTGAATTGCTCACCACTTGAAAGGCAGACTGAGTGCTACTGAGAGCACTGATTCCTGTAAATCATCTGCTCTCTAGGGATGCCAGCAGGACACTGCTGACAACTGGGAAGTCACATTTCAGGCCTGAACACCAGAAGGTAGAAGGCAGCAAAGGCAGTAATAAAGAACAGAGGCAGCAGAGCACTTAACTCAAGGGCACAAAGCTATAAATACAAGCTCACCCCATCCTGCAGGCACGCACACATTGCTCTGGGGAAAACCTGCTTCACTTAACTCACACTACCTAAAGCACCCTCCTAAAGATCACAGAACATGCTGAGTTGGGAGGGACCCACAAGGATCACTGATTCCAGCTCCTGGCCCTGCACAGACACCCCAACAATCCCACCCTGTCCCTGAGAGCATTGTCCAAACCCTCCTGGAGCTCTGGCAGCCTTGGGACTGTGCCCACTGCCCTGGGGAGCCTGGTCAGTGCCCAACCAGCCTCTGGGGGAAGAACCTTTTCCTGAGATCCAACCTGACCCTGCCCTGACACAGCTCCAGCCATTCCCTGGATCCTGTCCCTGCTCACAGTGTGTTGGAGCTGCCCCTCATTTCAAGCTGCAGACCCCGAGGAGTCTCCCCTCAGTCTCCTCTTGTGGCCCCTCGAGACCCTTCACCATCTTCATGTCCCTCCTTTGGACACTCTCTAATAACTCTTCCTCTGATAACTCTTCCACCCAAAACTGGCCCCTCCATCCCCCCCAGACTGCTCTCCCAGCCTCACCCTTCACAAGTTTGGGCTTTATTTAACAAAGCTCCATCTTTCTGTGCCACAGTTCATCCCTGCAGGAGAAGAGACCAGCACCACCACAAGCACAGCCTCGTCACTAAGGGGTATTCCAGCACCCTGAGGTTTTTAAGCAGGCTGACCACCCTTCCCACAGGTCCTTAGGGAAAAAGCAAAAGCTCTAAATGGGAAGCATAATTTTACTCCCTTCTAAAGGAGCAGAAAAACTTTCCCTTTTCAGACAGAAAGCGCTGCCCTCAAAAAGAGGAACTCCAGCATTTTTTTTTTTTTCCTCTGAGCTCTCTGCTCTTTCAGCCTGGAGAAGCTGCTCAGATGTCAACCACAAAACTCCAGTGAGCAGGATGTGGCAGGGCCTACCCTCTGTGCAGCGTGCCAGCAGTGCTGGAGTTATTTTTAAGCTTTCTGTAATTGATTTAATTTGCATGCAGCAAAGACTCCAATAGGGCAGCAACTATATTTTGCTCAGTGTTTATACAGCACCTGGCAAAACAGACTCCTTGTCCATGCTTAAGGCTCTTAAATGCTAAATAACAGGAATAGATTAATGTACCTTACTGTTGAACTATCTCTGGGCTGGGGAATTAATATAGAACCTGAGGAGAGTTGGAAGTCGGGTGTTCCAAGGTCTTCTGAGTGACAAGTGCCAGCCAGACACCATTTTCCAAGGCCTTTCTTGAGGTCAAGTGGTAAATTGTGGTTCTGGTGCCCTCCAAACAGGTCTGTGTTGGTTTTTTAGTGATACGAAGCCTTTTGCTGACTCCCAGTGTCAGAACCTGACATTCTGACACTTGGGACGGTGAGGAAAGTAGATTTACTCAGTGTTTCTTAGAAAACCCCTGCCCAGTGTTTCTTTAACAGCATATCCCACTCTTCCCTCAACACCCTGCACCACCAGGGCACTCTCCACCACATCCCTCCTTTTACACATCCCTGCTCCAAGTTCTCCACTGTGTTTGTCACATGGGAGAACCCACAGTCCTCACCCGCCCTCTTACACCTTATCATGTAGCCTAGAGCACAAACTTGAATCCCTCTCGTGTTCAGCAGCTCCCAGGACGTGTTTGCATTCATTTGCTGGCACAAAGTGCCTTTCCACTGGAAAATGTCCTTTCCCCACCAGCAACACACACATCCCGACCAGCCCTTCCTCACCAGTGCCTGATAAGCACCTTCCAGCTCAAATCTGCCTTCCTCTAGTGCCAAAGAGCAGCCTTCCCAGCCAGTCTTACCCCAAAAACCAAAGGACTGCATGAAATCTCGTTAAATGCCCAAGTCCTGGCTCCTCATTTTGCCTTCAGGGGGTTTTGTTTGCATCCAGGAACAGATCAAAGCACATTTGCAGGTATTTGCAGAGCATTGCTGGGACATTGCTGTGACATCTGGGAGCAGCTGAAGGAGCCATCTGTTCTCTATACCATCTGTTTCCCCATATTCCTGTTTTTCCCCCCCTCCCAAAAGTGCACATGGAGGAAATTCCCATTCCAGGGGCACACACCCCCCCAGGTTTGCAGGGCACACGCCCCAGTAATTTGCTTCAGAGAGCAAACCCTGACATTTGGCACCAAAATAACACTTGTTCCCTGGAGCATTTATCATTCAATGAAGGGCACATTTTAAATATACATCTCTCCTAAGCAGCTGTGGAAAGCAGCCACAAACACTGCAGAACTAAGAGCAACCAGGCAATATTTCCTTTTAATGAAACAGCCAAGCTGACAAGTTAAATACCTTTGAAACAAAGCCAAAAAGAACTTCATTCAGAAGCACCGACAAGCATCAGGACCTCAACTCTTTCACACCACAAACGCTTCTCGTTGTCCACCAAAGCAAAGTAAAAGAAATCCAGCATAAATAAACCCTGCCCAGACTTTACAGGGTTCATTTCAAACTCTTTATTCAATGGTTAACTTAGGCTAGTCTTGCTCAACTTCCTTTGCCAGATAAAAATCGTGACCTAGAAAAAAAAATTTTTGCTGTGGAAAGCAGCAGTGTTGGTAATTGAAGTGCAAGGAGAGGAAAGATAAAAGCACTGGGGAAAGGCTTTAAGTTTCTGTGGAGGCCTGGGGAGAAACATATTTAAGCTTTAATGTGGTATGACATGAGCAGACTTAATAAACCGTTGTTAGATCATGATCCAGCTTCTTCCTGTATCCTCTTCCCTAAATTCCTAGGGCAGGGATGGAGCACCAGGCTCTGGTCAAAACAGGTCCAGCTTTCTCAAGGTTTTAAGTGCAGTGGGTTTAACCAGGGCAATTCCTTTTATCTCTGCTTGCCCTGGTGTAGCAATTTCTTTATCTTCTGGATCAGCTCATGCAAAGAAATGAGTTTCAACTCTTGCTCTTCCCTCCTTGCCCCGCTAACCCCTGCCTGGCATCTCTTCCTGGGCTTTTTGTGCGTGTTCAGCAGCTGCAGCAGCTGCTGGGAATGGAAAGGCTCAGCACGGGCTCCATCTGCTGGGACACGGGACAAACCTCGGGATCTGCTGGCACTTCATCCCAAAACGGGGATGAAGAGCTCAGGAGAAGGTTTGGGAGCCTCTGGCAGTCACGGCATCGATGCAAGACGTGCATTGTGCCCACAGAGCTGCAAATCCAGGAGGCAGACACCTGGATAAGGCAACAACTAGGTGGCCTGTGCTTATCCAGGCTCTGCTGAAACTCATTTTCATCTTTTTATTTTTCCTATTGGATTGGAGTGATTTGTGCTTCCCAGAGCATCCATGAGAGCTGAGAACAATCCCCTGCTCCAAACCCAGCAAACCCCTCCCGGGCAGCGAGTTCCTCTGATTTGGGACTTGGAGCCTTCACACCCCTTTAGCACTTGTAATTTCAGTGCTAAATGAATTTTCCAACGCACCCAAGCTGAGCCAGGCTGAGCTTATCCTGTGTATCAGGATGATCACAGCTAACACGGAAAAGGCTGCTGGCAGCTTCCCTGGGGAATGCTGGTTGTGAAACGGAAGCAGAAGGGATGTCTGTGCTCTGCAGGCATCCCACGAGCTCCCTTCACATGCACTTGTTCCTCCTGACAGGCAAAGCTGGGATTTCAATGGCAGCAGGAACTAATAAGCAGGCTTTTCTATTTTTTTTTTCCTCCCACCCCTCTACATTTAAGAGGATTCTTTGTGAGATTATACAAGCATTTAGCTAAAAACAGTGTTTTAGTGTCCAGTTTTCTCTGCAGAACCAGGTTGTGCTGCAGTGAAATGAAGAAAAAAAAAAAACAACACAGGATCCTAAAGAAAATATCAATAATTGGGATGTGCATGGAATTTTTCAGGCCACAAACTCTTTTGCTTGTCTTTTACAATGAGAACATCAGTGGCACGAAGACACTTCCTGTTAATAATGACATTTTGCAGGAGAACCACATAGACCCAGCTTCCAAAAAACTGTATAAATATACCCCCACACCCAGCACACAAGAGCCTCATCCCTGGTGAGGCACTGGTGGATTCCCAACAAACCAAAGATAAGGAATAGAGTTGGAAAGATAAAGTATTGCCCATATGACCACCACTACATTGAGGTTTATCAGTGCTGAGGGGCTTTGGGTAGATGGTGAGTTACTCAGTGACCGAAAACGTGCCAGATATTTTCACTAGGATGAAGAAAGATATATTAATCCTTTGCACAAATTGATATTTTATCATTTTTGTTCTTTTAGGACTGGAGGACAGCACAGAAAAATCAAATGATCTCTTTTTTCAAAGGCATCCCCTCACTCCTGGTAAGTGGAAGGGTTACAAGACAGACCCAGATATTAGAAATACCAACAAGCTGCTTCTCTACACCTCTGTCTCAGAGGGATGTGGGATTTAACTACACTGATTCTTGGAGTTAAAAATCTTCAGTCAAGACACAGGGTCGAGGAAGTGCATGTTATTAACATTTCCAGCTAACAAGCTGCTGTTGTCACTGTATTTCTTTGATATGTATTTGACAGGGCTGTCCAGAAACTGCTTTTTAAACTGCAATTTAAACTCTGCCAAACAGACCTTCTCTTAGTACAGCAGCAAGGATTTGGAACTGATCTAATAATCAGAGAGCAATTAAGAGTAAAAAGTGATTGTTAACAAGAACATCGTTGCAAGGTAAGGCTGTATAATGGTAATTAAACGTGTTCTGCTCCTTGTTTTCAGCCTCATCTGGCCCCACTGTCCTTCCTCCCCTCCGAGCCCACGAGGTGGCACCGTTACTAAAAGAATGAGTTTGGGAATTAATTATTTCATAACCCATTAACCAACAGCCAAATACAACCCCCGAGCTCCTGCTGAAGTTGGAAAGTGCATTTTCGTGGCTTTTAAATGCCCTTTTTTCCCCCCTTAAACCAACAGAGAGAAGGAAATAGAAAGTGGGATCATCTTTTCTGCCTTTGTAGAGCACCTACTGCCAAGACAGAGCTCAGAGAGGCTCTTCAGTGCTTCTGTAAATCAAATAACATCCATCCACCCCCTCTGAGGGACAGGATGAGACACAGAGCCTTACTTCTGGAAATATATATATATTTATATAATTTTTTTAACAACAGCTACTGGCTGGACTGTAGTTTTAATAAACCTGTGTCTGCCATGCCCCAGAGCTCTCATCCTGTTGTGCATCTCCTCCCCAGCCCTCATTTTCTTAACAATGACATCAAACAGAAGCACCATCACTTTCATTGGGTTTGACATATGCCTCAATATTTAATGACTTCAAGAGACCACTGCCTTCCATCTTCATGGCCCTTGTTAGAGGTCTGAGATTCCCCCCCCCCCATTTCACCTCCAAATGATAAATATGCTCTGATTTTCTGTTAAAATGCCCTGGCCAGCAATTGCTGAGAAATGTTGCATTTCCATTTAGCTCAGGGAGACATATTTCTCCTTAGCAAAATAACCATAAGAGCATTTTTTCCACCTCTCTCAGAGCAGCAGTTTAACAATGTCAGTACCCACAACCCATAACACTGCAGGTATCTGATGTAAATGAAATTATACCCAGTACAGACCACTAAAAAAGGAACAAAGTTAGGAGCCTGAGTTCTCCATGGAGGATATAGAATAAAGCAGCACATCTAATTATGGTGGAAAATTCACTCCCATTCACTTCCTGAACAGTCCAACCACCTTTGGATCAACCACATCTTCAAAACCCTCAGGTGCTACAAAGCTGAGACCAAATTTGGTTAAAATCAGTCCTTGCCTTCACCTTTGAGCACAAAGAACAAGTGACACCTATTTAGGTGACTCCATCAATACTACACACACTCAGGGTGTAACCCTAATCAACAAAGATAAGTGGAAATAATAAATTGCCTTGTTTTATTTCAGCTCCAGTGGACGTTCAGAGCCAGGCTGAACAATTCCCAGTGTTTTCCTACTCAACAATCGTGAGTTTCTGCTGCTAAAGATCATTCTGCCCTTCTCCGAGCCCACTGTAATCAATGTGACAGGAGAATCTGAAACAAGGTGACATTTTCTACTTCACTGTGCAAAACACAAAGTGGGAGTAGGTTGCATTCCCGAACTCCCAGCAATCACAAGCACCTTAACAAGTGAAGGGAAAAACGGACAGAGAAATCCCACGCACTGTCTGGGGGGGGTGTGCACATGCACGGATGGCAGGAGCCCTCTGGAATCTCTGGAAGGCGGCAGATGTGCCTTCCTGCCAGAGAAATTCCCAAAACAGGCCCCAAATTGACTCATTTCCCCCCCTATATATCAAGTTTCTATTCCTCAAACACTAAAATCACAAAGCACGTGAAAGGCTTCCCTCATCTCATGCCCTGAAAAGCAAGGCAGGCTGGGAACACCCCCATTCCCATTTCTCATCCCCATCATTTTCCAGTTTGGGAGTAGAAAAGAGTCCCCTGTTCCAAACGTGGGCTTGTCCCTTCTCCCAGGAATTCCCTGTCCTTTCTTATCCACCACCTGGATGTACACTCAGAGCAAAAGTGAGTTAATGCCAAGACACATGAACTGGAATTCTGTTCTCCTGCCAAACTGAGGGCAGTAAAACAAAGTGGGAGAAGACCTTCCCCTCTGGACTAAGTTAGAGGATTAACTGGTAAAAACTGGGAAATCTAATTTATACAAGGAACAGAACCAAACAATATTCTCAGGTGATTCTGGGCACCATGAAGTCTCTGCCACATCAATGGGGGGCTTTCACTGCAGTGCTCAAATTCATGATCTGTTTGTTCTGCAAAAATCCTGGAAGGTAAAGCAATTCCCCCACTTTTACCTTTCACTAGAACAACCCAGCTCCTTTAAAAAGGAAGGCAGAGGTGTTTGGTTGCAGCAACACATCCCGATTTTTCTTGCAGTGTTCCTCCCTCTGACCCCGCAACTTATAAAACTTTACATCCACTAACCAAGATTCCAACCCTGAGCTGCAGCAAACAGCAAATGTTGACAGGCATTTGCCCAGTTAGAGGCACTAATCCTAACAGAGCACGACCTGTGAATTATTCATTGAGCAGCATTTTTCTTTCCTTTTTGCAGTTAGACACTGAAAAACCCCCAGTCTCTTCTCAGATGATCTGTAACAATCTGCATATCTGGCTGAAACATTTTTTTCCTTTTAACAGGCTTTTAGTTATGCTCGGTGGAGTGTGGAACTCCTTTATTCAGACACCAAGGGACACTTCCCAACAAGTCCAGGCAGCCAGAAGGCTCGGGGAGCACCGTGGAACCCAATTCCTGAGGTGAACACACAGCCTTTAAGTTCTTGTGGCAACTCTGACATCACACTTTCGAGCAGCAGATGAGGAATTTGAGTTAATCCCCTGCCTTCCCCCTCTGTTACACAACTGCTCCAGCCCTTCAGACATCCAGTCATCCCACTGGAGCAGGGTCAGGGCAGATCTGCTGCCAAATTATTCTGATCAACTGAGGGCTGCAGAGCTGTCAGTCTGGAGCTTTAAATGAACATCCACCTTCAAGACAGAGCATCAGCCAACAGGACAAGAAACAACTCACTTGACCTTGAGAGAGAGAGAGGGGACTATTTTTTAGCCTCTGATCCTCCAAGATGAGGAATATTTGCTGCTCCAGCCCTCCATCCTCCATCTCAATGCTTCAGCTCCAGCAAAGCCTTCACTTAAAAGTAACGCAGTAAAATACACAACAGGGAAAGGACCTGCACAAGCAGAGGGGATACCATGACATTCATTGTTGTTTGCACAGGAAAAGGTTGTCTCAGCACAGGACCACATTTCCCAGCAGATGTTAACAAGCACAGCAGCTTTTCTGCCACTTTTCTCTGCCCACCCAGCCCAGCAGAAGAGCTGTGGGTGGAACCCAGAGTAACACTCCTGCTCCAGCTCTCCCTCCCTTCTGAAACTCAGAGGATTAATAACTCCAGTTATGCAGGCAAGTGATCAAAATCCACCTGCAGGCAAGTGATCAAAATCCACCTGCTAAAGAGGAGGTGGTGGTGCAAGAAAAGTTAGTCACAGAAATCCTGAGGTTGGAAAAGACCTCTGGATCATCAAGTCCAACCTTTGGCCAAACACCACCTTGCCAAGTCGAGCAGAGCACTGAGTGCCATGTCCAGTCATTACTGCCACATCCAGTCTAAGTCAGAACTGCCAACTAACTACATGGAATAGTAAAAGTGGTGCCAAAACCAAATGGAAATATCCTTTATTCTCTGAAAGGCCAAGTTCACTTCCATTTAAACCCCATGCTCATGTCAGGCCAAGGCCAGAACACAGCCTGGTCCATCTGTCAGCAAAACCAGAAATCCATAGTAATATTAATGATATAGTAATATTAGTGACCAAGTGTCCCCCTTTTCCCAGAAAATGAACTTTTTAGTGAATTATCTCCCCCCTGTTTTTCTTCTCACTATGAAGAAGGGATACAGCAGAGAAAAGCTACATCTGCACACTGTCCAATGCCAGAACTTGCTTCCCCTGGGTGACAGACCACCCAGCATCCCCCTGGCAGAGACAGCAGGGCACAAGTTCCTACAATTTATCTTCCCAAGGGCTTTTTTTTTTATCCCCCGTCTCCCAGACATGTTATTTTGTCTTCAGCTCCAAACAGACACACAGTGTACTTAGGAAAGATATTTACATTTTGAAAGCATTTCCATTAACTGGCTTTACTTCCCCCCCCCCTTGCTTTTTGAAGGTCACTCATAAATTATTCAGAGCCACATACTGAAGGAACATGCAAAGCTCAACTTTTTACATACTCTGGAGTTAAAGGACCGATTTCCATCAATAGAGAACCACAGATGTGGCAACCTGTGGGCTGTTACATCCACCATGTAAATCCATTTAAGCACAGCAGTGATGCAGCACCAAGCACAAAAACACACAAGGTGCTTCAAGGAGTTCAGTAATGCAGAGAACACTTAATCCTGGAACACAAGCAGAGGTTGATAACCCATCTGATCTCTATATAGATATATAGAGCCATAACTAAGCACACAGTGACTCATTTCAAAGCCCAGAACTGTTTATTCTTTCTGAAGTTCCACAAGAGCCCTGGCATGGGGTTCCAGATAAAACATTGAGCCATCTACTTGTGTGAAACAGCACCAAGTCAGGAATAGACTAGTTTGGGTTTATCTTCTTCTCCTCATTTCCCGTGATTGAGTAAAAATAGTTTATTTTTTGCAGTCAAACATATAGTTCCTAAGGTATTGTACAGATTAATCCCCTAAATAAAACTGGTTATTAAGCAGTTTCCTCCAAGTAATCAATACACAGGAGCTCCCCTACCTCTGGAGCCAGACAGACTCTAGATTGGATGTCTCAGGCTTATATACCTAAATTATATCTAAATTACCTCTTAAGCCAAAGGTTTAATGTTTGGATTTACTCTGTTCCTCTAGGAAAGCACTGGTGGGAGTGGCAGAGGGAAGAGCTCTCCCTCCCAGTGGGAATTCCCACCCTCCTCCACAGTGGCTGTGTGAAAGCTGCCCTTGAGCCTGACCTGCTTTGAGCACCAGTTAAAACAGAGGTTCCCCCAGCACTGGGTGTCTCCCATTCACAATCCAAACCAAGCTTCAAACCCTTCAAATCACAGCAGCCTGGGAGGACGAATCCCCCCCAGTAACTGGTTAAAACGTGTCATCCTCATCACACGCCTCAAGTCCTGAAAGGCTTCATCTCATCCAAGTCATACTTTGCAGGGCTGATTAATTCCACAAAATTTATTGCCATGACAAAAGACACAAAGTGTTGCCCAAGACAGCTCTGTCATGCATCTGTGAGGAGCAGGAAATGAGTCACCTAAATTCGGGATCGACTTTCCTGCAGCATCTGTTCCTCATCTGATGGCAGAGGGCTGGAGAGCATGATACTGAGCATCAGCTTACACCCAGGATACACACCTTGGAACCCAACAGACACAAGAAGGTGCAGCTGGCAACCCAGGAGGGGTTAGCCAAAGGGCCTGACTGCTGAGCAGTTCTCTCCACGTGCACTTTAAATGACAAGAGAAGGAAAATCCTGCTCCCAGTCCAGTGTTTCTGGCAAAGGCACAGCGTTCTGAGGGACTGCACCAGCCAGAGAACCTCTGCAGCTGCCTGGCAGTGTATAAATGAGATTTCTCCCCCGTGCTGAACCGTTTCCATTTCTACCTTTGACCTCCCTGTCCTTTCCCCTCCCCTCCACCTTTTAAAAATATTTTGTATTTTAAGTCCGCCGCGAAAAAAAAAATTCGCAGTTTGGAGCTTTTCCAGGTTGGAGCCTTCAAGTCCCTGTCAGCAGAAGCCTCTGAGTTAAAAGAAAGAAATCTGCAAAAATCTGACACCTGCCACTTTCCATTGAGCTTTGGGTGGAAAATGTCCCTGGCCTCTTCCATTTTTAATGTCAGGCTCAGCCTGGCGGAAGAGATTACCTCCAGGTAAAGTCATTCAGAACAGGAGCTGAGTGCCAGGCCCCTCCTCATCCCCTGCTCCACGAGTGCCACCACAGCCCTGGGTGCTCAGCATCGCTTCTGCAGTGCTAACCCTCTCACAGTGGGTTTGGGAGCCCAAAGATATCCTGATGGGATTCCCCTCTGCAATTCCCTCACAGGAACCACCAGCTCCTTTCAGAGCTCATTTCAGCAACGTGGGCACCTCCAGCTCCACAGGTATTTAACAGCCCCCCAAATGCCCTCATTAGTCATCAAGGGGGATAATCTCAGCTGGGAAAAGCCAGTTTTGTTCCAAAACCTATAGGATTATACATTTTAGCTCCTCCCAGCCTAGGATGGGTGGGTGTATATATGCAGTATCCTGCACATATACCAAGGGAACAGCCCCCTCCTCTGCCATAAATCAGCACTTCTGTGCTGCAAATAGGAAAGAAACAATAATATAGATAGTTATGAGAGTTTGCTTGGGCCAGAAAATTGTTTGGTATGTTCCACATTTGTATGGAGGCTTTAGGTTTAAGTACATTTGGATTAAAAGTGAATCCCATTGAAACACTTAGATTCCCTCCCCAGTTCCCTCTCAGAGATTAAGATCTCTAAGCCAGCAGAGGAGGCACTGCCTGGAAAACCCTCCAGACCAGAATTCCACTCCAGAAGGGGACCTCAGGATCAACAAGGTGGGACCACCAACCTACAGTTCTTACAAGAAAAGCAAACAATTCCAAATTAAAATAAAGCTGCCTCAGAGGTGATGCATTTCTGACCAGGACTCAAGCCTGTAGGCTGCCTAAATCCTAATGTACAATAAGCAGATCACCTGAACAGGGGAATCTGGAAGGGGAAAGGAATTCCTGAAGGAAACTCAGTAACAGAAGAGCTGAAAAATGGTTTCCCTCTACAAGGAAAAGTTGTGACGTGATGAGAGCAAGATTTCACTAGATAGGGTTCATATTTTAATTAGTACCACACTAATAACTTCGAAAAACAAAATAACCTTTAACCTTCTGCAAAAACAGGATTTAAGTTCTGCCATGGTGACCATCCCTGACAGTGCATGGAGAATCCACCAGCTGGCTCTGCTTCCTTCCCTACGTACAATTTTTGGGGAACCTGCATCCCTCACACCCCTCCAGGAGCTCTCCAGCCCCGGGTCAGGGCATTCAGGCACAGAGGTGCCCATGGACAGGGTTTAGGGAAGGTTTCCACAGCTGCTCATCCCCCTCCCAGCTTAATGGATTCCTTTAGCTCGACACAAAGTACCTTTTTTTTTCTTTTTTTAATCAAGTCCTCAGAAATTTGCTTCAAGTGCCATTTTGAGCTGAATATTATAACTTGAATGTTCCAAAATAGAAGGAAATAAAAGCAAAAGGGATGTCATTTCCCCCTCACTAATGTCATGAGATACTGATGCTCTTTATTTATTGATGGAGTGCTCTCACTCCAGTCTAGCAATCTCAACATCTTCATGAATATTTCTATGCACAGGGGAAGGAGATCCTTCTGCTTCTTTCCTTACTGCTGGGACCAGGAAAATTGGTTTTCCTTAGACATGCTGGGCTGCTCTAACTTGGCTATCAAGAAACAGGAGCAAACTCATCTTGTCCGTGTGCTCTCCTAAAACTAAAGCTTGTAACGAACAGGAATCCAGTTTCAAATAGCCAGGAATACCTTGGAGAAAGATCATTTGTTTAATAACATGATTAATTCACAGCATGGTGGCAAGGCTTTTCCAAATCCTCAAACCCACCTCCCAGGAATGGTCACAGGAGGTGGAAGGAAGCAGAAGAACGGAACAGTAACTCTTGAGGGAGATTTTATCAGACCCACATCAACAAGGAAAGATGGAACAAAATCCCTTCAAAACATGATGGAGAGAGTCCAACACACCAGTCTATACAGAATATTCCAACAGGAACCAGGCTAGAATTTGATCCAGTCACCTTCTGAAACAACAGCAGAGCTGGAAGGGGAACTTTTAAGAACATTTACCCACACTAGAATCACAGGTTCCCGTGTCCCTTGAGTGCACTCAGGATTTCCCTCCCCTTCTCAAGTGTCCTTTGGGTTTAAGTGGCTTTGATTGGTGCCACTGGGACTGTCAGAAAAGCTTTAGGAACTGAGCAGGAAGCCTTTCCAAGGGTTTTTTTTATCCATCCAAAGTCGGTGTCACAGCCCCAGTGACCACCCTGGCACTTTAATGGGAGCTGAAAGAGCAGGTCTTGGAACCTTCACTCCTTGCACTTCACATTAAATTAGTTATATACATTAAATGATTATCTTAGATGGCATTATTTAAACATAACCTCAGAGGACACTTGCCTGGAGCAAAGCTGCAGCAGAGGAGCTGAGCCATTGTGCAGCTCATCTATAAATGAGTGTACAACAACATGTTTGCTCGTGTAGGTGTGGCCAACAATTTTTGGAGCACATGGACACACAGGGAACAAACCCAAACCCGTTAAAACCACCCTGAGAAATCAGCATTTTATAATGATACAGCAGTTTTTGAACAGGCAGTCAGCACGTGGCTGCCTCCCTTAAAAATCAACGCTATCAGCTTCACCCAAAAAATCTCAGGGATTTCATGAAATCCTAAGAGAAGGAGAAACTAAATCCTAGCTTGCAATAATTAAATTCAAGAGTCACATATAGGATTAAGCAGCAAGAGAGGAGTAATGCTACATATAGCATTAAGGTGCCAGAGAGAAGAACAGAAGTGAAGACAGGAGGGATGTGGAAATCCTACAGTGACCATCTCCACCTGGAAATGAGCTCCTGGATCCTCCTCTCCCCTTCTCTAAGGCTGAATAAATGAGAAGGACAAGAAAACCAGTGGGGCAGCAACTTCACTGAACGTTCATTAAACATTCAGGAACATATTTATAACAAAACATATAAATTCCTTCCCCTTGATTTATTTTTTCCCCAAGAGACTTCTTTTTGAAATCAGCATTTCTTATAAAAAAAAAAAGATAAAAATCTCTTCTAATATTGAGGGGTTTTGCTAAGCCAGGTGTGCTACATTCTGGTAACCAAAGCAAATAATTTGCTTTTCTATGGGCAGCTGGCAAAACTTTGTCACACGAAGTGCATCCTGTGATGGGAGTGGGCAGGAATATAAACTCCAGTCTGGTTGTTTATTGGGAGAGAGTTTAGAAGTCCTTGGGCAGCAGTTACCTGAAAGCAACTCAGAGGCACATCGTGGTTTGCTATTCTAGGGCACATCGTTCTGAATTTGTGCACAAGCAACACTAATATTTACATTTAAAGTACAAAAATATTTGTTTAAGCAGGAGCAGAACGGAAAACTGAAACACGATGTTTACCTTTCACCTCCGACATTTCATTTTGAAAGGCTTTTGGGGTAAAAAAGAAAATCTCCTTAAGCTTTTCTGCAGGTCAGACTTTGCTAAACTTTGAGTTGTTTTTTTTTTTTTTAAGGAATAAGTTTGTATAGAGACAGTGCTCAGGATGAGCCTTTTTACCTCTGCTGCACTTGAGGGCACAGATATCCCAATATAAAAATGAGCTGTGAGGAGTTTTAAAATAGATTTTATGCTCACAGTTGCTGCGTTAACAATGACTGTGCTGTGCAAAAGGAATGGAGAAGAAAAACTGAGGAAGAAAAAGTGCTGAGTTTCACAAAACAGGTCAGTGACAGGGCCAGCAGCAAGGCTTGAGGGCATCTCCAACTCCCACATGCCAAGTTACTAAGCCAGTCCTAAATTATTAAGCCATTCTTAACTCAGAGGAACAACTACAAGCCAGGAAAAGTAATCTTAAAAGTTAAATTTATAGTTGACATTAAGACATTCAATTAATTCAATACCAAGCTATGTTTAACAATTCATATTCAGCATTATTCCTGCATTAAGAGCCTCAAAACTTCTCTACAATAAACAAGAAGCACCAATAGACAAGAAGCACCACCAGAACTAAACTGTTGATGTTCAGAGGTAACAGACACTTAAAATAAAAACCCCCACAAACACCCAAGCCTCCTTAAGCTCAGGTTTAGGCACAGTAATTCCTAAGCAAACTCACTCAGTCCTCCTCCAGCGTATCTCTATATTTTCCTGTATTTCACTTGTGATAAAATTAACTTCATGTGCTCAAACCCTTCATAAAAGCGCATAAAAACCGTACTTGTTTTCAAATAAAGTTATTCTGAAGTACTAAAACCCCCAAGGTTTTTGCTTACCTTACAGTAAAAGCAGCAAGCAGTCATTTTCCCAGCTGTAATTTTCACATAAATACTTCTTTCTTTACTGAAGTTCTTCTTCCCAGCCAGTTTATTCAGCTTTTCCTGCCACATTTTCAATTGTTATCATACACACGTTAAAAAAATAAAATTAACAAAAAATTAAAACCTTTAAAACTACAAACCATTAATTTTTTTCTGCCATTTTCTACCATGACTTTGCCACCTAAAAAACCAGCCATGCTTCTGCCCTGCTTTTTAAGTTGTGTTCTGACCCTCCCTCTTTAATCCCAGGTACTGCCCACCTGTGTCCCCCGTGATTTCTCTAATTCTTCCCACCTGGGAGACACAGAAAAGCTTGATTTGCCAATTTTCCAATCTCACAGCTGGGAAATCAAAGCACGGAGTTTCATTGGCAGGTTTTCCTGAGGGAACAGGATAAAACTCAGCATTTGGGGCCTTTTGGCTTCTGATTTTATGTTTTTCCTGTTAGCAGAGCCCTGAATTCTGAAGGTAAAGAGACATTATTATTTGGTTATAATGTCTTTGTGCATTTTTTACAATTGTTAGTGATGTTTTTCATTTTCTCAGGCATTTTTCTGTTAGAGCTGTAGTTAAAAACAAAGGCCTTGTATTGTAAAAATATTTAAAGTTTTTTATAGTAATGGAAATTAAACCTTATAGGTTTTGACCTGATTTGCCTTCTGGTATAAAATCAATAATATATTGTAAGTAGCTTGGGCTCAGTTCTTTGTTTTTGTAGCATCAGCATAAAGTTGGTGGATTAAAAATTCTGTTGCTGTGTTTGAGCAACTGTTTATATTTAATGTCCTGAGTCGAGTTACAGGCTCACGTATTAAATAAAGCTATAGAAAAAGGCAGCAGCAAGGGTGCTTTCCCATAAAACAAATAAAAACAAGTAAAGAGCTGCATGGACCGAAGTTTTAAGGAGCTTTTTAGTTGTTGGCTTCCCCCTCAAATACATTTATTGACACTACAAGTGCTGAGCCTCTCTGAAGTGAGATTTTTTTAGTGATCCTAAATGGCTAATAGTGTTTTTATGATCAATTATTGAAGCCTCCTTGAGAGAGGAGAGCTCCTGAAACAACAATTCCTTTACAAGGCAGTGTCTGGGTCCCAATGCAGAACAAAGCAGCCTTTCCTCCAGTGGCTTATGGTGAAAAGAAATCCATGGGAAGAGGTTGATTTTCTACCCTGACACTCTTTATTGCATGTTTTCTGTTGAGAGACTGGTTTATTTGTGTTGTTTGTTTTTCCCCTTGTGTTTTTGTGCCTCTCTCTCAGTTATAAATCCAAAAACAGAACAGCAAGTGGTTTTGCTCGAGAGATTCCTAATTCAAAGTGCTCCTTGAGCCCTCCTGAAGAATGAACTGTGTTTTTTCTAATTATTATATCAATAAGCTGCTTAAATCACTTAAACTGTGCAAGATAAGTTTATGTAGGGAGTCCTGGAGAACAGGATTAATAAAGAGCCAGCACAAGGCTGTGTTTCTGCTGGGTCATAACAGTTCTGGAACCAAATGGAGCTTCTGGACGTGTTTTGGGTGGTGGGGAGTGGGTTTGCAGCACTGGGGGGCAGCTCCAACTCCAGGAGGAAGAGGGAGGTGAAAGGAATAATCTGATATATGAAAAAAACCAGTAGAAGTTAGATAAAGGGTCCCTCTGTGTGCTTCTACTAGTTGAGGTACAAGAACAAGCCACTGGGTGCTGGGCAGGATCTTGGGATGTCGGGTTTGTTAATATTTAATGTTCAAAAGAGTGTGTTTTCTGGAAGGATTTATCATCCAAATGTCTGATAGTGGGACAGCACCAGGGAAGACACCACAGAAGTGGTTGCTCTGTGGCCCGTGAGGGTCTCTACAGATGTTTGAATACAGGAGTTGTAGTTTGAACCTACTCCAGCCTTAAAACTTGGGATCTGCCAGGACCAGTGCAGGAACTCTGAAAAATTCAGTTTTTAAAGGGTTTTCATGGAATGTTTTCATTTGATGTTGATCATCTGCTGCTGTTTCAGTGCTCTCCCTGCTGGGAAGTGCACGATGCACCTCCCGTGCTTGGGCAGTCAAAGTGTTCCCAAACCCACCTGGAAGGATTTGCCCCTTCTGGAAAAATGCTGTGCTGTGGAGAGGAGCTGTTGCCCCAAACACACCAGCAAAGAGGATGTGCTGGGGTGTCCCTGTTTTCCTGCCTGGGAGCTGTCACCCAAACCAGTGAGGTGCCCCTGCCACACCCAAACACCCAAGGGAGAACCCCCCGTGCCCCCCAGAGCTCTGAGGAGCTTCCTGAAGGGGCTGGAGGTGAAGTGAGGGCTGTGGAATGACTTGTCTGAGATGATGGAGAGGAGATTTTTGCGTGCACGGCCTCCTCTTGCATCCTCCACATCCCCTTCCTCCTCCCCATGCATCCCAGCTCCCAGAATTCCCACAGAGGGTGACAAGTGGAGGGTGACAACCCTTCTCCCTCTCCTGGTTCCTGATGTATTGATTCTATTAAAGATGAGCAGGGTGCTGGGAATTTGGCAGCAGAGCTTGGGACATCTTCTGTCAGGCTCCTAATGCAGGGAGACAGGCTCGGTGCCATCGGCTCCTGGAGGGATCCAAGGATCTCCATCAATCCATGTCCTGCACTGGAAACCCACGGGGTCTGCAGACCCTCCCCCAGCTGGGAAACCAGCAGCAGGTTTGCCCAAGAGCGTGGGGGAAAAGTTCTGAGGGAACCTGCTCTTAAATTATGGATTAGTGGAGCTGCTCTGTGGGAACTGTTCCATTCCCTAATGATGACTGATCCTGTATCACCCACCCGTGTTGGGTGAAAAAAATCTCACCTCAGAGAGGCTCAGCACTCGTAGTGTCAGTAAATGTATTTGAGGGGGAAACCAACAACTAAAAAGCTCCTTAAATTTGCTGCTTAACAACTAAATGTGCACAGGGATTTAGTTGGGTGAACAGCTAAAGAGCTCCTTGAATTTGCTGCTTAAAACATTGTGTTTTAAGAGGGAACAGCTGTTCTGGAGAGGAGGAGCCAAATGCTGCTCTTGTTCCCATCTGAGCCTGGGAGGGGCAAATAAAACTTTAATGCAACTGGATGCAGAAGGGTGATTTTTATCCACGTTATTGTCTTTGGTATCAGCTGGAATCTGAGGTTTGATCTTTGTGCAGTGTTTGTTGTCTTTCTGTAAGTGCTTGCAAAGCTCTGTCATGAACAGGTAAGGTGCTAAATTCCTATGGAGCTTCCAAGTGTTGTGCCCCTTCATTAAGGGCTTCATAAAAATTGCTGTATTTTGTGAAAAAGCAGAATATTCTGAGTTGGAGGGGACCACAAAGATCATTGAGTCCAATTCCTGGCTCTGCACAAGGTTTATTTTCATCCCTGGAGAGAGAAAGAACATCAATCCCTGATTTTTCTGGTGAAGTCTGTAGGAATTCTGTGTAGGTGGGGTTACACAGAGAGGGAGAGAGAGCTTGAAACCGGAGTCTGATGTCCCAAAGCACAGTCTGGCAGCTCTTTCTCTTAGGATTTAGAAACACTTTCATAACTGCTCCTAAGGGGAAGAATTTTTGTCCTGTATTCCAGAGCTTCCCTTTGGCACCACGATGGGTAAAGATGTTTGATTTGCCACCCCCTGTGTATGATGGAAAGGAATATCTGAGGTGATTTTTAAAACTTGCCCCCCTTTGTGACTGCACTGAGGTGAAGCTGAAGATGGGCTGTAAAAGTCTCTCAGGCTGCCTAAAAAATGCCCTTTGGGAGTGAGTTATAAGTTGCCCCCACTAAATGTAGACAACCAATTTGTGCTTGATTTGGCTTTTCGCTCATCAGTGTAAAAATTAAATCCCTTTTTAGGAGTTTTTTTCTTCTCTCCTAGAGACTCCAAAAGAAAACCACAGAGCAAGTATTTCCAGCAAGACTAAAAGCTTTAATCCTGCAATTTATTATCTAGGAAAAGAGAACAAAGCTAATGTATCTGCGTGTTTATGATCCGAGGAGTGTGTGTGATTCTTCCAAGAGTGTCTTTCTAACCCTTGAGTGACGAATCTGATTTTTTTTTTATTTTGATTTTTTTTTTCCAGGCTGGATTTTTACTGCCTCCAAACTTAACTGTTTTAACACTGGGGCTTCTCCTTCAAAAAAAAAAAAAAAACAAACAACATATATTTTGCTGCTGGAAAGGAGCTGCACCTCACCCACATGACTGGTCTTGGCTATTAATCCCAGCTGATGGCAGGGAGGGGCTCTTGGGGGAGGCAGCCATGTGGTGAACATTGAGCACAGTGTTTTTTCCCCTGCTTCTCTCCTCTCCACACGAGCCCAAGTGTTCTGTGCCGCCGTGGATGTGAAGTCCCTGCACTGCCTCTGCCTCTTCTCCTCCCCAAACTCCCCGGGCCTCAGTCGGCAGCTGCAGAGCCCTGAAAGCTCTGCCCGGATCCAGGTGGAATATGGACAAGGAGATGAATAGCAGGAGGGAAGAAGGAGTGAAGTTGGTTATTTTTCTGGCACATGGATGCAATTACACTCAGTGCATTCCAGAGGCGTTCCTTTGAATCCTGTGCAGGTCTGCCTGCTGTTCCTGGGAGAAACGAAGGAAGAAAAAGGGAGGAAAAGTCCCTCTTGCTTGGAGACGGAATGTCTGCACTTCCAATCCTCTTCTTAGGTAGGTTTTTGTTTAGTTTTTTTAATCAAACTTCCCCGGGTCTCCTCTGTGCGAGTGAAATTCGTTTCTGGTGAGCTGGAGAGAGGGGTTTGTGAGGCAAAAACTTTCATGGAAAACTGTAATTTCAGCAGTGTTCGGGTTCTGATGCTTTCCTCGTCGCTTTATTAGCAGGTTGATCACCAGAGATCTCTTAATATCCGGATTAATTTTAAAATTGGTGGTTAAATGGACTCACTTGGGAATGTGTGTCTCTTGTTTTTGCTTTTCAATGATAAACTAATGAGGGGCTTGAGCCTCTCTGGCAGAAAAAGGTGAACAAAATGTCTTTGTTTCAGGCGTAGTGTCAAATTTGTGTAACTGTTTTGATTTGCTTGGGCACTCAGCTTTCAGTTGTTTGTTGTTTTTTTTTTAAATAAAAAGGGGTTATTGTTTCCAATGGATGGTTAAGATTAGAAACAGATGTGTTGAAGTGCAAGAGGGAGGAGTTGGGGGAGAAAAGGATGGGAGAAGGGACACGAAGGGGAAAGGGAAGAGAGAGGGCTGCTGAAAGAAGGGAAAGGAAAGAGGTGGAGGCTGATTGAGTAGGAGAGGAGTGGAAAATGGAACAGGAGACCTTAGAGGAGAGGGAAGGGAGAAGAGCTGCCTGGTAAAGCTGCAGCCTGTGGAGAGAAAAGAGTTTGCAGAGCCGAGGTCTGGGAGGGGGTTTGTCTCCCGGTCTGGCTCGGGAGCAGCCTGGGTTTGTGCCCCTCTGGGATGTGAGGAGTGAGCCCCTGTGTCTGCTCTGCTCCCCACACCCTGCCGACAGCCCCTCGGCTCCCACCTCCGCCCTGCCCGGGCAAAGACCGGGAATTCCGCGTCTTCCCGGGCACCTGGATACAGGTGTGGAAAAGTGGGCTGGTCCTTGGTTCCCTGGGAGGAGCTGAGCCCCACAGGATGCTGCATTTCTGTGGCTGGGCACGGGCAGAACGGGGGTTTTGAGCAGCCAGAATGAAATGTTTCAGCCCAGTTCCTTCAGTCTCAGGTGTGGATTGTGGACCAGAGAGATTTTAATTTTTTTTAGCCATCTGAAACACAATAAAATGTGTAGAGCTGCTGAATAAATTGGAAAAAAGCTGTTTGCTCTAGAGATTGCTGTCAGCAAAGGTTTTGTCTGTAGGAATGGAACGGGTCTTGGACGTGCTGGAGAACCTTCAGGCAGCAGTTTGTCCCCCCTGCACATCTGCTTTGGCCAGTTGTGTGTCCCTGTGGTGGGCAAGGCATTTAAAGAGCACCCCAGGAGATGAGACAGCAAGTTTAGGGACAGCTGAGCTTCTGCCAGAGGTGTCTGGGCTGCTCAGGAAAGCGGATCTGTGGAAATCAGGGAGGCAGAAGGGCAGGTTGCTGGTGGAGAACTGCAGTCTCTGATCCTGTTCAGCTGCTGAATATTCCCATATGTTGAATGCTTGGAGCCAAAGGAATAAACTGCTGCCACAGAAAAGGTGTGGGTTTGGCTGTGATGTAATGACAACTTACCTTTGCTGCTTTTATTTATGAAACACGATGGGCTTTATCATTTTATCTAAATGGGCTTTATCGTTTTATCTTTTATCTTTGCCATCTGAGCATCTCCCCCACGGCAGGAACACAGGGGTGCAGAACAAAAGACCTCACCTGGGTCAGGTTTCTCAGCCTCTCTGTGGGAGTTGTCCAAGCACTGGATGCAGCAAAACCTGGAATATTCTGTTTCCTGGTCACTGAGTTGCCCTTTTCTTTCCTCTGCTTTACCTGCCTCGTCAACAGGTGACTTGGTCTTTGTGCTCTGTGTGCAGCTTCATTCCCCAACATCAGAAGCATGCTCCAGGGAAAAGGAGGGAAGCACAGTGGTTCCCTGTTCCCAGATCACCCCGAGTACAAGCAGGCTGGGGAAACTCATTTCCTGGCTGGAGAAAGTCTATCAGCACCAAAAAACCAAGTCACCATTGGCACTTCTGTACCTTTTTAACTGCAGAAAATCCGTAAAAGTGAAAGGTTAGAGCAGAAAAAAAGTTTTTTAGAGGAGCCTTGAAAGGAGGGTTGCCTGGTTTGGGGTTTCATTATTAAACATACCAAGAGCATGGCTAATATATACAGTCCTTTACACTGTTTACCTCTCTGGGGCACGTGTGGGGAGACAGGAAACAGGAGGCAATTTGTTTGAAGGGGACTTTTAAAACAAGACAAGATTAAAGACTCTTCTAAGTGTTGATAAGATGCTCACTTTGCCAGTAAAGGTTGGGGGAAGGTGGTGCATGTTGTTATGTGTGTTACCTGTGTGTGACATCTGATTCTCATCCCGGGTCAAAATCATTTCAGACACCACTGCAAATCAAAATTGATTTGATTTTGAACATCAAAATGGAAATTTCTGAGGGAAATATCTGTGGTTCTTCACTTCTGAGTGGAAAAACTTCATAATAGAATGTTGTGTAAAAAAAGAAAAAAAGTAAATGCTTTCATTTAAAAGTTTTAGTGAATTGCTTTAAATTTTCAGGGGTGGGAAATCTGCTCTGCTTTCTTTCACCCCCTTCAATTCCATCATGAATATTTTTAATGAGCCTTCCACTCAAGTAAAAAGTTGATTTTTGTAATCAAAGATGGGTGATGGTTTTGACGGTGGTTTTGACACTGGGTTTGTGCTTTTCCTCCACTTGCTGGCTGGTGTGTGTGCTCTGCCCTCCAGAAACCCATGGATTTAGGATTCAGAGCAGCAGATGGGCCAAACTAAATCAGTCCTCCAGCTTTCTGGTGTCCTGCTGTTGGCAGTGAACCTTCACAGTGGTGTTGAGGGTCCCTCACCCCAGTGCGTGTGAGGGTTGCCTGACCCAGATGTGCTGAACTGGGGGGTTAGACTGGTCTTCTCCTGCAGTGTGCCCTGTCACATCTCCCTGAGATCCCTCTCCCTAAATCCTTGCTGTCCTGTGCCCCAGCAAAGCCAAGAAATGCTGCAATGTTGGGGCTTTTTAACAAAAAACCCCACGTTCCTGCTCTCAGTGAGGTCCCTGGGACCAAACCCATCACCCAGTTTTCTCTGGTGTCCTGCTGTTGGCAGTGCACCCTCACATTGGTGTTAAGGGTTGGCTGAGCCACATGTGCTGCACTGGGGGGGTTAGACTGGTGTTACTGGGGTGGGAGCAGCTGGAAGAGCAGGAATCCCTCGTGTGCATTTGGAGCTTCACTTCTCCCTTGAGCCCCGAGGTCAGGGAGTGTCTGAGCCCTGCCCGGGGGCTGCACTGAGCCCCCACACTCAGATTGTCTCACTGCACTGCGAGAAAGGTCAATGTGCAGATCCCTCCCAGTGCCTGCTGGAGTGAGGAATCGGCTCTGACAGCCCAGGTATCCACCAGACCTGGAGCTGGAGGATCCGCTCGGATCCGGGAGCGGCTCGGCAGGTCAGCCCGGGGCTGTGCTCTGCTGGAGGAGTCTGCTTTCTCTCCTCTTCCAGGAGACAGTGTGCCTGTCACATCCTCCTGAGATCCCTCTCCCTGAGTCCTTGCTGTCCTGTGCCCCAGAAAGCCAAGAAACACTGCAATATTGAGCTTTCCTAAAAAAACCCCGAACCACTCGTGCTCTCAGTGAGGGAATTTTCTCTGTCTGGAAGTAATAACAGACAGATAGTTTTCAGGTTGCTTAAAACAAAGCTTTATGGATCTTTATTTCTGCTGATTTTCCAGGTATTTTCAAAATTTCTCAGTGGTAACTAATATATAATATATAGCATAGTGTATTTATAGAATAATAGATAATATTCTTGCTATTTTCCAGTTTTCTCTGGCCCCTTCTCTTGCCTTTGACTATTTGTTTTATGGTGTACTTAAAAGCTTGGTGGGGCAAGGGGTTTGCCCCATTTATCAGTGATAACAGCATTTAATACACTTGCTATTTTCTAGTTTTCCTTCTCCTGCCTTTCACCTTGTTTCCTGGTGGACTTAAAAGCTTGGTGGGACCAGGGTTTTGCCCTGTGTTTTTACAGCACTTTGCCAAAGCAAAGCCTTGGCTCAGGAGTGGAGCACAAAACCAAAATATTTGTGCTGTGAGAAGGGTTTTGTTGTTTGGGTTTTTTTTGGAATTTCACGTCCTCTTTGTGTGGTTGGATTCTGGAGGAATGCAGGTTGTATTTAGCTCAAAAAGCTTTTCACAAGGGCAGCATCATGTAAGTGATAACTGGTGGAAGTTTATGACATAAAATCCAAAAAACCAGTCAACAAAACACCAACTTTATTCAAGATTCAGCCTGTTACAATAGTGTGAATTTAATTCTAAGGCAGGGCAAAAAGCTCTTGATTGTAACACTGCTCTGGGAATACCTAAGGAAAGGAATTAAGGGAAGCAGTGTATCCATTTGGGGGGATTCAAAGGAGATAGACAAAACTGAGTTGCTCCCTGGCACAATATCAGGGTTAACACTCCTTGTGAGACACTCAAATTCTTCTAAAGCCAGGGGTGGTTTGCATCAAATATTTTCTGTCAAGACACTCAGTGAAAAATGCTCTGTTTTGCTCCAGTGGTGCTTTGTTTTATATGGAATAGTTTGGATTTTTAACGATGGAAAAAGTTTATTTTGGGGGTTATTTTTATCCTTTCTGCTTTTTTCCATTTTACCCCGTGGAAGAAGAAGAGGAGAGGAGAAAGAAAAAAAAAAAAGTAACCTGCCAGAGTGAGGAAAAGCAGGATGCCAAAATGGAGCTGGAATTGGGAAGACGAATTTATTTTACGGGAAATAGTTCGGGGGAGGGCAACTTTTCTGAACTTCCCACGGAAAACAAGTGGTGTTTTGCCTCGTGGGTCTGTTTTGGGGGGTGCTCTGGGCCACTTCAGGAGGACACTTTGTGCGAGAGCAGCACAGGCTTCCCAGGAATGCCACTGCCCAGCTGGCTCGGGGATATCCCGGGGTTTTATCCTCGGGATCACAACAAACACTCCCTGTTTTCCTCAAGGCGAACCCGGGGCTTTGCAGGGAACTGAGCAGGTTTGCAGCGTGGGATTGGGTTGGAAAAGGAATGTGAACAGTCACTCTGAGAGTCTTGAGTGCCTTTGGAACATCTTCTGTGTCTGGGTCTTTGCTACACTGGGCTAAGTGATCGTGAGTGTGTAAAGGAGCAATAAAATGGGCTGCTGAAAGCTGCTTTTTGTGCCTCTCCCCCACAGCTTTAGTCAAATTATTCCTTTTATTTCTAACTCCTTCCACTTCTGTGTGATGTATTTATTTGACACACTTGAGGGAAAGCTTGGCTGAGGTGCACACACAATATTGTGAATATCTTGTGCACTGATGTGTTAAGAGTGGGCTGCTCTGGGTGCAGAGGGAAGTTGGTGGTGTCCTGTGGAAAAGATGAATGGGGCTCTCTTTTTTTTTTATGTTTTTTTTTTTCCTTCCCCCCCCCAAAGCTGTTTCTTCATCTGTTTTTAGAAATGGTTGGTTTGGTTTGCAGAAGCAGCCCAGCAAAAAGTCAAGGGTGAAGTCGGGTCAGTGAGGTCTGGGAATAGATACTCAGATGACGGGAAGGTGGAGGGTGCAGGAAGCACAACAATGGAAAATGTGTGAAGTGATGGGGGGAAGTCAACAGAAGTGAGGGTGAACTTCCAGCTTCTCCCTTCAGTGCTGGGTGGAATCATTGCCCACCTCTGCCAGCCAGGGGTTCAAACCTTGCCCAAAACATGCATTTCCCCGGGCAGAACCCAGAGGAGGTGCATGTAACACAAACTGGGAGTTCTAGACTGGGTTTGCAACCCAGAATCAGGCTGGTCCTTCTTCCCAGAAATGTCTCAGTCCTAGGAAAAGCAGCTGGGCAATGTGAGGAGGGATCACCATGGCCAGGCTTTCCTCAGCCACACTTGGGTATTTGGTTTATTCTTCACTCATTCAACAGCTCTGACTTTCCTTTGCAACGAGCTGCAAAGAGGACTGAGTGTAAGATGCATCAAAGGTGGTGCACGGGATGAAGCAAGCCCTGTCCTCATCTGCTCCCTCACCTCCACAAAAGCATTTTGGCAGCTCCAAAAGGCAAATGTTGTAACTCAGCCCTTTCCCTCATGGGGCAGACCCCGGTTCAGGGCGTCACATTTGCTGTCCTACAGCAATCCATGGACATCACAGCCCTCTTTGAGCCTGGCCCTCCTCCCCTGGAGCTGCCATTCCACTTTTGGGGCTGGAGGGCGAGTCTGGAGCCTTTGGGGGGTGTGTGTGACTGACTGGGTGGAAAGGTTGGAGTTCAGCTTAGTGCCTGCAGTGTAATTGCCTTTGGAAGGAAAAGGTCAGTGCAGATCCTGCTGTGTTGGTAACATGCCCTGGCAGGGGGGAGGCTGCTCTCCTGGAAAGGCTTCTGAACTGGAGCGTGCAGGGTTAGAGGCAAGGGATGACCATGGCCAGGCTGGCTTTGCAGCTCCCTGGGAAGGGTCACACTTGGATAAAGCTCTGGGTGATTCGGGCCAGCAGGGCCATACTGGGTAGAGAATATTTAAAGCCCATGTAGCAGGAGAAAGCCAAGATGAGGTGGGTACACACAACCTAAGGGTGATGCAGCAGTTGCTCCCTGTCTAAAACCTTTGCAGCCCTGATTCAAAGCCATTTTCCTCCTGATACAGCCTCAAATGTGGGTGGAAATAGTGATGGGCAGATCATTGACAAACAGCTACATCTGGTCGAGCTGGAGGGACTTATCCTTATTTTCTAATAAGATACCTGCTCAAGTATTAATGGGTTTTCAGTGCCAACGTGCTGAGAAACTCCACTCCTGGTGTGAAGGGCTGCTGTGTTACCAGGAAAACCTCACAGGAAGGAAACTCTGGGCTGT
Organism: Lepidothrix coronata; assembly: GCF_001604755.1. Taxonomy (NCBI): domain Eukaryota; kingdom Metazoa; phylum Chordata; class Aves; order Passeriformes; family Pipridae; genus Lepidothrix; species Lepidothrix coronata. The sequence goes on along the minus strand of NW_016690207.1, from coordinate 3,573,152 downwards.
GTGTGCTCAGTCTGAGTTACTTTGTGCTGCATATGAAAAAGAAAAATCTAGTTTTTCTATCCAGCATATACCTGTGGAGTCTATGTTGGCTGTAAGGGGTTTTTATGAGCAGAGACTGTTTCCCTAAGTGTCTGGATGGTATTAAGTACAAAGTGAGAGGCCTTTTCAGAATGGGAGCATGAAAAAAGAGTGACTCCATTCCATTCCCTTTGTGCTTCATCAAAAAATATTGGAATTAGGTGGTTTTCCAGTATTTGGGATATTTGAGATGTGTGCTGGCTGAGTCTCACAGCTCAGACTGCTCAATCCATTTCTTTCCCTAAAGGATTGATAAAATTTTAAAGGCCATGGAAATGTTTAATATCAATATGGACCTTTTTCTGTCCTGTAGGGCTGCAGAGAGCCAGGAAATCCTGAGGTGTCTTTGTATGTGCAGGGGGTTGTCTTTAATATAACACAGCAAGCCTTGAATATTGAACTAAACCAGAACCAAGCCTTTTTTTTTTTTTTTCGTTTAAAAAAAAATATTGCAGGGTTTTCAACCTTGAAGGCAAATCACTTTATGACTTCATTGTTTAAATTTAGGTTTTGTTTTGCGGGGGGATCGTTAGACTTGAAGCAAAAGCCTCGTAGCCCAGGGACTGTCACTTCTGATTACTTCCAGTGACACTTCCAATTATTTCCAATCACAATTCCAGGGACAAGAGGAAAAAAGGAGCCACGTTCTCCAACATCAGGGCTTTTTTTTTTTTTTCCCCTTTTTTTTTTTTTTTCCTGAACAAAGGACAATTTATCAAAGCTCTGCAGGAAAAAAAAAAAAAGGTACCCAGAACCAGATTTGGAAGTCTGCTGTGGTGGGGTAATTCCAGACTAAATCTGCTGGAGTGAGACTCGAGGCTGGTGCTGGGAAAATCCTGCTGCTGATCCTGCCTTGTTGAGTAATATTAAGGAAATTGCTTCATTTTCCCCAGGCATTAACTGGCACTAGCACTCATTTCAGAGCAGCAGCATGAGGCTGCAGTGCATGTCTGCTAAACGCTCTCTGCCTCTTGTAAGACATGAGCAGGCAGAAGTGCTGCTCGTGGAAAGCCAACAGCTTAGTGTGCTCAAAAATGGGAAACCAGGGACCTTGCCTGACTTCCAGGGACATGGAATACAGGGTTTGGTGCAGTGTGTTTTACCCAGATGAGCCTGAGCTTCTGTGTGCTTCCAAAAAAAAAATGAAGTAGCACACGATTGCCAATGGAAGCTGCAGCACCACCTCGTTTTCAGATGTCTCTGGTAGCATTACTTGAAATTCCTGGAGCATGAAACCAGTCTTAAAATGGTGTGAGAGCTTTCAATCACACTTAGTGAACCGTTTCACTGGGCTGTGAGGGGAGCTGGACCTGCTGAGTGAGGGGTTATTGGTGACTGTGTGCTTTATTTGCTTTATGGTGGTTCAGGGCTCTGCAAACCCTGGGGAGACTCTTGGATATTGTACTTCAAGATGAGCAGCAAACCTGGCCTGGTGTTTGGAGCCAGATATTTAAGAACCTGAGTTAATTTGCAATGCTGAATAGATTCCAAAAGAAACATCAAATGAAATTCAGCTTCATGTGGTGACTGAGGGTGCTCTACCTCTAAAGGGGGAATGATATTTATCATTGATCTACTTTTAAAGTGGGAATGAAGTTCTAGTGATTGCTTCTTACTGCCATAAACCCCCTGTTGCAGCTCCTAAAGTGCTGGTAGTGTTCCTTCTGAGTGTTTATTCTGGTGTGCCAGGGGTTGGATGCCACTGGGAGCCACCTGTGCCAGCTCCATCCCTTCCTGTGAGGGAGATCCGGTGTGTCCTTGTAGAATCAATGCTGCTGTGACGTGGCAAACAGTGGGTGTTTGTCACCTGAGCACACCCATTTGTCAGTGAAGCTCAGAAGCTCCAGATGAGCAGTTTGGCACTGGGCTTGTTCTGAGACCTTCAGAGTGTTCCTGGCCCTCAGCTCTGCTGCTCTCGTGGCATTCTGTGTTTTGGTGCCTGCAGCAGGTGTGGATTCCATTGCAGGCTTCCATCCCAGAGTGTCACTGAGGTGGCACTTTGGGACAGCTCGGTGCTGATCCCCAGGAGCATCAGCATCTCACAGGAGGAGCTGTTTGACTGAGCCCACAGAAGGGATGGATGTTTCCACAGTGCAGCTTTGTCTAGTCCTCATGTGGTCTGTGCTGTGGGCAAAACCTCTCTTCCCTTCCATTGTTTCAAGCTCTTGCTTGGAGACAAAGGGAATTTTAACCAGACAAAGCATAGCTTTTGTGTTGACAAATGCTGGGATTTTTTTTTTTAATTTATTATTTCTTTTCAAAGGGGATTTTTTAAGCAATTGTGAGTGTCTTCTGGTCAAAGAGGCATTCAGGATGTCTAGATTCCAGCCTTGATTTGGCCAGTGACTCAGTAACTTAGCAATTCAGGCCCCATTTTTAAGTGCTTGTTAGCTTAGAGTGTCTCCATTTCAAGGATTGGTACTTTGGAAGATGTGAGTGTTAAGGACACAGGATTTGGTCACACCAACTCCGTGCTGTGAGGGGTCCTTTAACCACTCCAAGTTTTGGGGATGCACTTGAAAATGCTCTCTGCTGCTTTGTGCCTCTGCTGCTGTTCTGAGCACTCACAAGGTAACAACCTTTCCCTCCTGAGCTGTAAAAGGTTCTGAAATCACTGTAGAAATGGAGCTGGAGAATTCCAGAGCCTGTGGTTTAATGGGGGGAAAGTCTCCCCATCGGTGTCACTCGCTGTGCCAAATGGATCCCAGCTTGTCTGGCTTTGTCAGCTCCTTCCATTTAGCCTGAGGCTGCCCCTGGAGCCAAAAAAAAAGGACAATTCTGCAGCTGTCAGTGAATTTCAGACCCAACATGACCTGGGACAGGAGGAGCTCAGAACTCTGCTGCTCCCAAGATAACGATCCTGCATTACACAATACTCTTTCCTCTAATTACTTGAGCTTTTTCCCATTCAGTAATGCCCTGGGCACTGTTGCTTCCATTGTGGGACAGCAGTGGGCACATTCCCATCAGGAAAAGGCACTGAGGGACAGCAGTGGGCACATTCCCATCAGGAAAAGGCACTGAGGGACAGCAGTGGGCACATTCCCATTAGGAAAAGGCACTGAGGGACAGCAATGGCCACATTCCCATTAGGAAAGGGCACTGAGTGCAGTGGAGCCTGGGGTGTATCAGGCACCTTCCCCTCTCCACATCCTCCTCTGTGAAGCACCAGGAAACATGAGGAAAGACAAAATCAGGATGTGGATGGAATAAACTGGGTCTTATTGCACCACCCAGATGATATTTTCCTGGATTTTAAGTGCTCTGAGGCCAGGACTGTTCCTTTCCCTACAGCTCTGCAGATTCAAAAGCTTGCACAGCAACCCAAAACATCTTAAACTTGGTTTTCCTCCTGCCTAAACGAGCCAGGCACCAGATGAACCTCTATTTGTGTAATTCTAGAGCATAAATTCATGCAGTGAGAAGGCAGAAAACTTGGGGACTGAAGATACTCAGCTTAGATTAATTCTTTCTTTATTTGCTCTCCTCCTTAGAAACACCTTTAAGCAAAAAGATGGGGTGGGGGGAAGGAAAAGCTGATTATTCATGCATGTGGAATGATTTTAACTAGCCACTTAGACAATATTGACATTTAATTTTTCTCCCTTGTTAGTGGTTTTCTGAGCACTGCTGAGGACTGTTCACTGTGACATTCTTTGTTTCCAGAAGCCAATGCACAGATAATTGACACATGCTTGATTTTATAGATTATAATGCTGGTGTATGGCATGTCCTAGCCCAGCTCAGGAATATTAAGTGAGTATTAAATTAAGTGAAGGGTAAAAAGCCTAAATTTTTGCTGTAAGTGATTTATTACAGCTGGAACATCTATCCTGTGTTACCATCACTTCATGGAGGCTGTGCTGGGCAGAGGAATGTCCTTTATCTTGACAAAGGCTGCCTTCCCTGAGGAGAATCCTTTGAATGCAAATACTTTCTATCACTTTGCAACGGCATGTGACATATGGAAGAACCTCTCCCCTTCCAGTGCCACTCCTGCCTTGTCTTCCCTGCTCCCAGAGCAGACTTGGAGCCTCTCCCCCACGACAAACCCAGCTTTGCTCCTGGCTGTAGCTTCCCTAGTTCCTGTCCTGGGGGTTGTCCTCTCAATATTTCCTTTTCTGCAGCCCTGTGCATGGAAAACCCAGAAAAGCAGCAGCTCCAATAGCTCCTGGCATCTTTTGTGCTGATGAGACATGCTTGGAGTATGCTGGAGCTCTTTTAACTCTGTGTGCACATCTTCTCTGCTGGTTTTGGGGCTTTATGTGGGATTTGGGGGCGTTTGCTGTAAATCTCCAGGTCCTGGCAGTGCCATAGTGGGGTGGAACATCTCTCCACACTGCAGGCACCTGATAGAGCAAGTCTGGCACCAGAACAGCTTCAGCCCATGGGAGGCAAATTAATTTCAAGGAGCTTATTCCGGGAGGGATTAGCACTGCTTTTCCAGCCCTGCTGCTGATTCAAATGCTTCTTCACTTTTTTATGATCGTCTTGTATAAGCAGGGAGGGGAAGAAAGCCACTAAAAAGTAAATAAATTCTGTTTCTCTAAAGCATCTGCGTGAAGCAAATTGGAACTGAGCTCGCTCTTTTATTGAAAAGAAATTTTGTAGCACCCTTCCAGTGTGGATCTGCCTGGCAGTGTGATCTAATTCCCTGGATTTAGGAGGTTTGTGTTGTCCTTTCTCTTTTGAGTATATCCAAGTCTCTTCATCCCTTTATGTCTTATTGTCCCAGCTTCAGTCTCACTTCTGCTGTGACCCTGGGCCATAAGTGCTTTAGTTCATGGTGGGGAGGGACAGTGTGTGGTCTCCTTGTTACTTTGATGATAATAAATTTATAACAAAAATAGTAAAATATTAAATAATTCTAATAGAATAATCAAAATCAGTAATGAAATAGATAATAACATAAATTACAGTGAAAATAAATTTGATAATCTTATCAGCAAGTGAGGAGAGCTGGGTGGGGGGAGGCTGTCAAAGGGTCTGTGGTTGCTCTCTGGTTTAAGTAGCTGGGTTTGAGTTTTAAGAGGAAAGGGCAGTAGGAGCTATATATCCCTGATCTGGAGGAAACAACCCTGCTCATGGCTTTAAATCATTCTGGGGTTTTATTTTTCTGTGTCAGCACTGTCAGAGCCTATCATCCTCAGCCAAAAGAGGCCATCCTACCCTACCAAGAGAAGGACTTCAAGTGAGGAATCCCCTTCAGCAAGGATGTGACAAGCAGACTGACAATGTAAGAGGAAGGAAAAAAAAAAATCCTGAGCCAATATGCACAAAATTAGGGCCTGATTATGATGCAGAATTAAAAATAAACCAGGAAGAATTCCCCTAGCAGAGGGAGCTGGTGGAGAGCAGCACGAGGGGCAGCACTTGGTGCCAGCCATGCATTCTAACAGCACTAATTGAGCAGGTAATGATGATTATGCATGATGTATAAACACCCTCCATCCCCCAGCTCAGCCTGGGCAGGCAGGGAAGACTCCATGTAGCAGATAAGTGTTATTCCTGCAGACACTTTAAATAGCAGTCACTGTTCATATTCTCCTGCCCCTCTCTGAGGCAGGAGTGGTACATAATATATGAACTTTCAGAGCAGATGCCAGGGAAAATGTCCTGGGCAGCTGTGAGGGATTAAAGATACCAGAACATGAGACTTGTTTGGGTCCTGAGCAGGGCTGGGGATGCTCAGACAGGTTGGCCTGGTGGGCAGGGCAGCTCTGCTCATGGTCTGGCTTTCAGGTCTCCTGGAACACTGAGCAAGACACTTCCCTGGTGCTGCAGGTGGAGAATTCCTGCATGGAAAATGGCATCTAAACCACGGCAGGGTCTTCACAGCAAAAGAGTCAGAATTGTTGGTAAGGAGACAAGATAAGAATCTCTGGCTTTGCTTCCAGTTCCAGTGGTGACTTTGTAGTCTACTGGAATGAAAATTTTCCCTCTTAAAACTCAATTCTGCTGCTCATTAACTCGTCTCATCTCAGCTCTAATCCCAGGAGGTGGTTTTATGAGTCCTTTGGGAGCCTGGGCTTCCCCAGCTGTAAAAGGGGAAATATCTCATTATATAACGTAGTTTATGGTGTTCAGAGTAAATGTGGAGTATTGCTCAATAGTTTGATCATGTTTTTTATCATCCTGCCCTTTGCAGAGAGCTTATAGCTGCTGTCTGTTTGCATTTGTATTCCATGTCACTGGGATGTAACTGTGCTCTGACAGAGCCAGCTCTTCCAGCATTTAGGGAGGAAGAGTTTGAAGTCTTAAGGAGCCACACAAGTCCTTGCTTGAATTCTTTATAAATCTTGTAGGAAGCACACTCAGCCATACTTCCTAAAAGAGGAAATGCTTGAGTCCTGTCTCCTGTGTTTAGAATAAACAGAATCCAGATAATTTAATCTAAAAGGAAAATGTTCTTTTGAGGATAAACAGCTTGAATAAAACATTTCTGAGCAAACCCATGACAATGTCCCCCCCCTTGAACCAGCAGCTTGTATCCTGCAGGATGCCAGGAGCAGCTGGATGGTCAAGGGAATTGGTCTCACCACAAACCAGGCTGTGAATCTTGCTCAGAAATACCCTGTTCTGCCTTCCCCAGTCAGCCTGGCACCTGCAGCCACCCCAAAAAATCCTTCAGGATCAACCAGGACCCTGCAAGTGGGCACATCCTATTTGGCTTGTCCTGTGTAAATGTCAAATAAGACCCATTGCCTGACAGATATTGGGTTTATTTCTAGATGTTAATGAGGTCCAGATGGACCCTGCTGTGGTCTGGGCTGATGAGCTGCTGTCATCTCTGGAGCCACTGGATGGTTCTTTTCCCCCCTTGTTTACTAAGCAAAAATAACAAACAATTTCCAGTGTTATGAAGCTGCTGCAACTTTTTGCTGAGCTTGCTGGGCTCGAGGAAGGCAGGGAGCAGCCTGGGAGGGTGAATTCAGGCTCGGAACAGGGACATGAGGGGTGTCTATTCCTGTCATTCCACACAGAGCCAATGGGCTCGTTAATTGGCAGTGCAAAATTCACACATTAAAGCTGTGTCCTGGACTGAGTGCCAGCTCTTAATGAGCATGTGTCACAGAATAACAGGTACAATAAGGGTTGGGATACCCACTTAGCCTGTTAGCTTGTTTCCAGTTATTAATAGGAGCTGGTTTGAGGGCAAAAATACAGGAATAGGGTAAAAAAAAAACCCCAAAACTTCCTCAGCCAGTTTTTTTCCCCTCAGCAAACCTAATGCACTCATTTATCCATAGCTCCTCCTGCCCATAGGTTTTGCCACAGTTATTCATGTCACAGTTGCATCAGGCTCTGACAGATGCCTTGGAAACTCTCGGGTAACCCTAAGAAGTGTTTGATTTCTCTCGCAGAGATTCAGCCTGTGTGAGTCAGACTCTCCTGCCCCAGAGCAAACATGGAAATAAGGAGCTGGGAACTGCTGGATCAGAGGGGATAACAGTTGATCTGAGTGAGTGTTTCACTCCAGAAGGGCCCAGTATTGGGTGGAGGTGGAAAAAACCCCAAGTGACAGGATGTGAAATCACAGGGTTACGTGGGGAACTTATGGCTGAATATTAGGCAGAAAATGATGTGTTTGGATACTTGAAGAAATAAATTTAACTTGTCACTGAGCCTTCAAAGTTACTTCTATTCAGGAAGGGATTAGATAAGCCCTTTGAATCTGTTTTCTAGTAGTTGGATGTTCCATTTCAATGTGCATTTGCGAGGAAAATGGGTCCAGTTGTACCTCTGCTAGTCTGTAATACTGCAACACTGGGTATTTAGCATCATGTCTTTTCACTGAGGGTGAGTAGCCGCTGATGAGGTCAATTTTGGAAATTACCTGTGGGCCTAGACCTTTCCAAAGGGCAAGGTGGAAGTCTGTTTAAAAGATTGCAAAGTCAAGTTTTGCTTCTGCTGTTCTCAGGTTGTTGGGAAAGAACAATGTGTCAGGTTTTGCTGGTATTGCTGGTACTGTTTTATTACAAATCCAAGTCTGTCTTCCCATGGATTTTAAGTGCTGTGTGCATTAAGAAAAGGTGTGGATGCTATTTAGCACATCCACAGCCCTGATGGGATGTATCCAGCTTACCATGGGGAAAAGGGGAATGAAACTAGGGGAGGGAACTTGAGCTTACTGAGATTTTATTGGAGAATGTGTTTCATGGCCAATATCTGAGTGTAAATAAAGAGCATGGACACTGGCTGAGCTTATCAGCCTGAACTGCAGTGGGTCTGATGAGCTGGCTGGAATAGAGAAGACAGGATTTCTCAGGCTGATGGAGGAGTTCAAACAAAACTAGGCTGGGGAACCTGCTGAGGGATGTGAGCTTTGGCTCTGTAGCCTCAGGTGAAGGGCTGGCAGATGTCCCTGCAGCCCCCCAGCCACCCTCCTTGTCTCTGGCTGGTTCAGGATGGAAGGGATGAGTAAATAATTGCAATGTGGAGCTTTGTTTAGGAGCTGGTGCCTGGAGAGCCTTTGCTTAGTCTGGGTCAGGGGAAAGGTCCCTGCAGCAAAGCCCAGGCACGAGGCTCGAGCCCAGCACGAGCTGGGTTTAGCTCAGGGAATGGGAACTGTGGGAGGCTGGGAAGTGACTCCAGGCTGTGCTCCCTGTCAGACACCCAGAGCTCTGTCAGGATGTGCTGTCTGGCACCTCGTGTTTTACCTGCTTACCTTTTATATTAATATTTTTAGACAAGCACCAAAGTGTCCAGGTGAACAGACACCAGGATGTGAGAGACACTCTGGGTCTGACACCCAGGGAAGGTGCTGGGATGGATTCCCTGAGAAGAGGGAGAATTAAACTCATGGAGTCAAGGAAATTCCTCGGTTCTTAATGAGCCCTGGATCCCAAAATCAGGATGGTTTGTGCTAAACCTCCTCCTGCCTGGATGGAGCCCAGGATCAGTCCCTGCTGTCCTTGCAGAGCCCTCTGAGAGCAGTTACCTAACAATGTAAATATGTGGGTCTTTAGGAGCTGGTAGCTGGAAGTTGGACCCTGACAAATGCAGGATAGAAACCAAGTTTCAAGGAATTATCAGGCAGTTTAATTTGTCCCTGAACCAGTCCATCAGTGGAGCAAGAAGGGCTGTTTCTCAGGAAAAGATGCTGATAGAATTGCCAGCTGTCCAACTGCAAACATCACGCTGATGTTCTGTGACCTCTGCACTGAAACTCAACCCAAACTCATCTGTTCTGCTTTGGAAACTCTATTAATAAATGGTGCATTTCATTTTTTAAAGTTTTGCTGTTGGGTGAGACTGAACTTGGTGGAACTATGCACTTAAAAGTTCCCACTGAGTTGTTATGGGCTTAAAACCTGCGTTCTGAGGCAAAGCTACAGCAGTTGGGCACTCAGAAGTATTTCAGTGAGTGGAACAAGTCAGTTCTTAGACTAAAAAAGACCATGCAGGTGTCTGACTTAATTTCCTGTTTGTTTTCTTTAGTTAGCTTGTCTGTTCAAATATCTTTTGTTGTCCATCTAAGTTTCACATTAGAATAGAGGCCTGACTTATCCTCAGTCTTATAATTTGTTCTAAAGTTACCCACAAGGCTGCTTTTGTTCTTTCTCGTGGGGTTTGAGGCTTTGTCAACCTCTCCAGCTATTTAAAATAACACTTAACAAACAAAAGTTCATAAAAATATAAAACCAGAGGAATTTGACTCAAAGTAAAGGCTTTTAGAACAGGCAGCACTTGAATGGCTTGGAAACACCCCTGTTGCTTTGCAAAAAAACTTTGGCTGTCTGGTTTTTTCCCCCAGATTTTAAGTCTCAAATCCTCTTCTACGAGTTTCTTCATCAGTCTCAACTTGCTGTGGTCTCTTTTTGTGCACAGATTTTAAGATCACACTGTCTGTGTTATTCTCTCTGCAGCATCTAAACAAAATATATCCTTGTGTGAATAATGTCAAGCCACAATTAGCAAAATTGTGTAGTTAGAAAAAAAAAGGAGCAGAAGAGAATTTTTCTAAGCGGTAATTTGGCCCCAAACATGAAAACCTCAGATGCTCTATGTCTCAATCCTTGGCCTTTGGAATAGATTCCCCCTCACCAAGAGCCTTCCAAAAGCAGGGAGGCACTGGGCTGGTGCTTGTTTGCTACAGTTATTCCGAATTGTTTATTTATTTGCTCTTAAAAGTTCTTTTGGGGGGAATCTCCTCATCAGGCTCGAAAACGCGGCTGCACCAGTAAATAGGAAGCTGTGACATTAAAAGTAATTGACATTAAAATGTTGTGACATTAAAATTAATCATGTTTGATGGATGCTGGAGACTGAACCCACAAGGCTCCCGGGTCCCTGTTCCAGCAGGCTTTGACATTCATTCTCCCCCTCAAGTTTCCTGCAGCACTTATGTAACTGCCTGATCCCAAAACCTCCTGTAACTGCCTGATCCCAAAACCTCCTGTAACTGCCTGATCCCAAAACCTCCTGTAACTGCCTGATCCCAAAACCTCCTGTAACTGCCTGATCCCAAAACCTCCTGCACGGGGAGAAATCCTGGAGGGAGGGGGTGGCTGCTTTGGGAAGGAGAAGGGGAATTTTTCTTGGAATTCACCACTTAGAATGGGGTGAAATAGCTGGTTTATTCTCCACCCAGTAAAACAGTATCAGATATTCAAAACTGGCACAGAACTGGTCACGTTGGTCTCCTGATCAGCACCAGGAGATGATGAAAGGGATGTTGGAGCAGAGCTGGTGGAGTTGGTGTGGAACCTTTGCTCCCTGTGCTGGGGCAGTTCCAGGCAGAAAAAACCTTGGAAAAAAAGAAAAAAAACCCAGAAAACCAAACCCTGACCCTTGCAGTGTAAAAAGGGATATTTTTTGTTGCCATTTTTAGTAATAATGGGAAAATACTTAGGTTTTGTAACAGCTGTGCCAGGTTGGGGAGGAAACACCATCAGCTGCCAGTTCTGCTCTCACGTGGCACCAGCACACGGAGGGGAAAAGAAACTGGAGTGTTTTTCCTCAGGGCCTGGAGTTGCTCAGAGCTTGGGGGATGTGGGAGAACCTGACACCTGTATTTCACAGCCAAGCCCTGGAGCAGCAGCCAGGGGTATGGAGAGTGTCAGGGACGGCTGGTCCTTATTTCCCTGCTCGCTTGGTGAAGCAGGATTTGGGTGAAATCCCAAATCCCAGCACTCTGCTCTTCCTTTGGGTGCCCAGGGCTCACCTAGAGCTGCTCCCTCCAGGCAGACAGGGAGAGATGCAGCACTTCTTGCTTCCAGCACGACGGTTTTCCAACTTCCTTTTTTAGCCATGTGGAGCTGGAGGGGCCTCAGAAAAATGAATGTATCGGGCAAGAAGCCAGTTACCTCCTCACAGCCTGAGCTCTGGGCTGGCTTCACTTTCTGTCCTATTTGGAAACAAGGAATAAATTGATTTTTTTTTTTTTAATCATTTTTTTTTTTCTATTCTGTGGTGTGTGGAGGGTTCCAGTCTCTGGAAGTCAGCACAGTGTGGGTATATGGCCTTTTTTCCATGGTCTCCCCTTGGCACTGAGTGGTCCCTCGCATGACATTCCACAAAACTCAATTTTTTTCAGGAAACAAAAGGACTGTGCCTTCAGTTTAACTGGAGTTAAGCTTGGCCTTATGGTGAGGGGCACTGAGAATTCCTGCCTTCTGCAGGTGAGAGGTTTCCTGTGCTCCCTCTGATTTGGGTGGAATTAAGAATTATAAATCTTATTCCCAACTTGGTCAGCCTGGTTGTATCCCTGGTTATCCATGGGCAGGTTGTGCTTTCAAACCTGTTTTCTTTTTCCTTTGCAAACTGAAAACAGTGTTAATTGGAAGCTTCAGCAAAGGGCTGTGAGGAGAACACGGAGATTTTAGCAGAGGGAAGCTGGAATTTTTTTGTCTTGTTCATTGTGCACAAGGTCATGTTAAAGATGTCTTTGCTTATGGAAGAAAAAAGAAGTTAATTAACTGGCAGTGGATGAAATCTGGAAGGTTTAAATAAGTAAATAAATGACCCTTTATTGAATGCACTGTTTAATTTTCTTTGCACTTTTCTGCTTCTCTGACATCCAAGTCCCTGGGAAATAACAGGCTTGAGTATCCCAAATTCCTGGATTTGCAGAGGTGCTCAGGGCCTGCAGGTGTGGATGCCCTGGGTGAAGGGGATGAGGGTGAACAGCAGCTTGGGCAGGTAGAGAGAGAGCAGAGCGCTCAGTGGATTTATCAGGTCTTTGTTCTCACTGAAAATGCCTTTTTTTAAGCGGGGGGGAGAAGCTGTGTCAGCTCCTATTACAGAAAAATGGCTTTTCCTGGAGAAGTCAAGCCAGCAAAACCTCACGAGTGCTGCAGAGAGTAGCCAAAGATTTTTGGTGGCTTTTTGTGGCAATTCTGGGCTGGAGAACCCTGGGAATTTTTGAAGAGAAAATTAACCCAGTGGAACACTAAATTGGGACAATTCAAATTCCTTGCAGGAAAGTGTATTTTGTGGTTTCTGCAGAGAGGGTAAACCCTGTAAACCTGGGGTGATGTTCAGTTCCAGGATCCCAACAGGGAATGGAGCCAAAGGAAGCAAACTGGAGTGTTTGAGCTCCCCAGTTCTTGCCTCACCTCCCCAAATTAGAGACTTGTTGGATAATGTCAAGTACTCTGCTAAGGTACAATATGAATATTTGCACATTTGCTTTGTCCCTTTCTGTGCTACTTTCTGTGGTCAGTTGTTTATTTAGATGTTTTTCTGCTACTATGAAATTCCAGTGTTGCCCAAACAAATCTCGGGAAACCCCAAATGTTCAGTAGTTGTGGTTTTACTTGCAAACTCAGACAACAACATCAGGTGATGTGTAGCTGATGTTTAGTTTTCTCGTTTTATTGCCCTTGTTTAGTTTTGGAGATGGAGAAAAGCTGGTACTGGAGTGAAACTGGAGACAGCTGTGACCTGCTCAGAGATACTGTCAGCAGGAAAAGAGGCTGAATTTATCCAATAAATTAGGAATTCTCCCCACAGACCACCCATGCTGGGGGAGCTGGGAGGGGTGGACGTGGTTGACAGATGGCTGGAGTTTAGAGAGTGAGACTTGGAGTCACAGAATCACAGAATATCCTGAGTTGGATGGGACTCATCAGGATAAAGTTCAACTCCTGGCACTGCAGAGAACACCCCAAAAATCCCATCCTGTGCCTCAGGGTGTTGTCCAAACACTCCTTGAGCTCTGGCAGTGCTGTGACCACTGCCCTGGGGAGCCTGGTCAGGGTCTGTTTGACCTGCTGGAAAACTCAGAGAAGGATATAAATTAAAAGGGATTTCTGGAGGGCTCCAAGCAGGGTCAGGTTATATCAGGCTGCTCAGGAGCTGAGTTTGGAATAGTTCCAGGGATGCTGGTTCCATAAGCTATGAGCCCCAACCCTGGAATATGCTGAGTGGGATTGACCGTTCCCATAACGAATAATAACCACAATAACCCTTTTTAGGACTTGTCTCTCATCCAGCTTTGCACCTCTGAGAAGTCTGGCTCTGACTCCTTCATCATTTCCTTGTTCCCTCTGCAAGCTTTACATATGCATCCTCCAGGCAGGCAGGTTTGCTTACACAAATTGGAAAGGACAGGAGTGAGGAGCAGAGAAGCTGCAGCTTGTCCAGGAAACCTGACGTGTGCAGCAGGGCTGGAGGTCCTCTTCTACCTTGAGCTGTCCTCCCAGGAACTGCTGTGCCCTCTTCGGGGTCCCCAGGGAGATAAATGTACTGGGATGAGTCCAGCTAAGGGCCATAAGGACGATGAAGGGACTGAGTTCTGCTTGGAGCAGATTTTCCTGGGAGGTTCCTTCTGACCTCCTCTATTCTGTGGTTCTAAAGCACTTCAGGTAAAACTGAGATATCAGGAGTTTATGGCAGGTACCACAGGTATTTTATTGTCCTCAACAGCAGTGGCTCTGATAGATTATATTATGATCACAGCAGAATCTAAAATACTTTTTTCCCAAGATAGACTATACTTTACTACACTATTCCTATTTTTTGTTGTTCTTCCACCTTTTCTTCACAGTTTCCAATATTTATTCAACATCAGCTTTATGCTAAGTCAGGGCTGCTGATAAAACCACTTCTTGATGCTGAGGAAATCCATTGCCCAACTTGTGGTGGGGACCCTGAGCCTGGATAAGGACACGGGAGAGGTTCAGTGATGCTTTCAGGCTGGTCAGAGCTCTGAGGAGAGCTGAGAAGGAGGGTGGAGAAGTTCAGTGATGCTTTCAGGCTGGTCAGAGCTCTGAGGAGAGCTGAGAAGGAGGGTGGAGAAGTTCAGTGATGCTTTCAGGCTGGTCAGAGCTCTGAGGAGAGCTGAGAAGGAGGGTGGAGAAGTTCAGTGATGCTTTCAGGCTGCTCAGAGCTCTGAGGAGAGCTGAGAAGGAGGGTGGAGATGGAGCCCCAGCAGTGGAGCTGGGCCATGTGTGCTCCATTCCTCCCAGGCCTCTTCCCTGTGCTCCCCCTGACCTTTCCAGCGTGTTTCCTGATCGGATGCCTGACCTTTTCACATCCAATTAGCAGATTGGTTCAGCCATTGCCCGAATCCCATTTTTACCCTCCTCCTCCCCCCTCCGAGCCCCTCTTCATTTCAGCAGCTTGGAAACCCTCTGCTTGCTCACCAGGGCTCTGTGGCTCTCAGACAGGGCTTTTTTTTGCCTTCAGAAGGCTGATCCCCAACCTCTGCTCTCCAAAAGGGCTCTGGCTCTGCAGCCTCCCTGGGAGCATCCCTCTCTCCAGGGAGGGATGTGTGCCAGGAGCTGGGCTGCTCTTTTCAGCAAAGGTCACAGGAATATTTGGCAGGAGTGCTGCTGCATCTTCTCGCTCAGGGTCCCCCCCAGCAATGGCCCTGGGCTCTTACAGATCCTGGTTGCTTTGCAGAACCCTTGGTATTTGCAAACATGCAAAATAGATGTAACAGGCATTTCAGCTGCTGGCAGTGTAGCCCGTGGTGGGCACGGGAACATCTGCTTCCCTCCCACCCTCATTCCCACTGCAGAGGCAGTTGGATATGGCCATTGGAAACTACTTTGTGTGGTTCAGCTTTGATAGATTCAGAGCTGTCTGACCCTGGAATAGCATCCCTCTGTCCCCCCAACAGTTTGCAGGTTATATTTATTTATTTAACTAAATAATAAGTATATTTGTTTATTTATTATATATAAATATATTATATAATATATATATATTATATATAAATAAATATAATATTTATTTCACATATTAAAAATATATAAAATATATTATCTATAAATAAATATAATATTTATTTATTTTATATATAAAAATATATTATATAAAATATATTATCTATAAATAAATATAACATTTCTTATATATAATATATATTATATATTAATATATTATGTATAAACAAATATAATATTTATTTTATATATTAAAATATATAATATAAAATATATTATATAAAAATAAATATATCATCTCTTATATATAAAATATAAATTATATATTAATATATTATGTATAAACGAATATAACATTTATTTTATATATTAAAATATATAATATAAAATATATTATATAAAAATAAATATAACATGTCTTATATATAAAATATATATTATATATTAATATATTATATATTAAATAAATATAAAATTTATTTATTTTATATATAAAATATATTATATATAAATACACATTATATAAATAAATATTTATTTATTATTTTATATAAAAATTATATCATATATAAATATATATAATATAAATAAATATAATCTTTATTTATTTAACTCAAGGAATTCTGAAGCTTTGTTTTGGTCTTTCCACCTGCATGTTTGAAAGCCCGTTAAAACTGGATTTGGAAAGTCTTATTTTGAACATGTTTCTGTTGGAAGTGAAATGGAGCTGCCTTCTGGTTTAGTCCTTATGCCTTTTCCAAGAATTCTACATGGCAACTTAATTCATGCTTTGAACTTTTGATAAATCTACACTGAGATCGAAGAAGAAACAAAAGTTTATAATTAAATAAGTTGAAAAACCAATGAACACGTTCTTCCAGATGTTCTTAAATGTTCCAAAGCTTTCGCAGAAGCAGAAAAAATTAATATTTGTTCATTTTCTTATGCTGTTTCTTAGGCTGCAGCACTGCTGCAGTTAAACAAGTTTATTGTTATAGTCATGTCCTTTTTAGGTTTGTAGGCTGTTGGCAAGTGGAAGGGATCCAGGAGCTGGAATTTGGCCCTGAGCTCCCACCCTGCAGTCCTGGGGGGAGCAGGATCCTCCTCACGCTGTTCCCTCTGCCCTGTGGCAGTGCAGGAGAACACCTGAGGTTCAGCTGCTCCTGACACTCACTGAAAATAAACACACACACATATATATATACACACACATGCAGGGATATATTAAAGAACATTTCCCTGTTTCCCATGTCAGACTTTGGAGTGCTTCCCTGGATTTCAGGATCCCTTGCAGCAGCTGTGCAGCGTTGTCAGCTAAAATAACTGCTGTGCTCCCCTCTGGAAAGCTTTCCCTGCAAAGGCAGAATGCTTCCCAAATTGGGCTTGTCTCTCTGGAGTCAGTGCAAGTTCTCAGGAGTGCGGTGTCCAGGCTTTTCCTTGGCTGGTAAATCTTACTGGGAAGAGGCTGGGGATCGTTTGGAGCACGGGGCCTCTCCCAGTGCACGGTCAGGCTGCTCAGCACAGCGTGAGCTCACACACAGCGTGGAGAACTTCAGTGAATTGCTTCCTAAAGTGCAGTTGGGTGTCTCTTCCAGCCTTTGCAGAGGGGTTTACATTCCTCAGTAAATCCCAGTTGCTCCATTTGCAGCTCTGATTCAGAAAGTGGGATTTAGGGCTCCGCCTCCACTCGTCTGAGACCTCGGGTGTCGTGTCCAGATGCCAAAACTCCTGGTAACTGTGGAAAAAGTGAGGGAAAAGATGCAAATGTCCTCAGAGTCTGCTTGCAGCTGGTACAGGGATGTGCCAAACTCTGGGGGAGACACAGGGAGGGAACTGAACCACGGTGACAACATCATTAAGAACTTGATCCCCCTTTTTTAGTTCCATCTCGTTCACAGTGAAGCCAGTGAAAGATGAGGATAANTGTCTCTTTAGTTTTCTTACCTCTGGAGTCAGTAAATAAGAAGTCATTGGTGCAAACCACACCAGCACTGGTGAGAAATAAAGAGCTGCATTGCCAGTGCCCGTGACCACAACTCTCCCGGAGTTCTGAGCTGCTGCTGCTCCTGGTCCTGTGCTCAGAGCTCAGGGACTGAACCTCAGGTTCAGCTCTGAAGTGTTTAAGTTGAATGTCTCATTCACAAGACTTCTGGGGGTGATGGGGAGGAGCTGCTGCTGTTCATCTCCTGCCTCAGGGCAGGCTGTGGCCCAGGCTTTGAGGCTGAGTGGATATGAAAAGTGACAGAGTGCTAATACATTAGGCATTCATTTTGTATCATATTAGTGGGGCTTGGCGTGGATAAGTGAGATGTCAGCCCCTGTTATGTGCAATTAGGAGCCCACAACTGAACAGCTCAGGGAGGTAACAGGGATGTGCTGAGCAGGGACTGGAGGCTGTACCTTAAAACTACGTCAAACTTTGTTGGAAATGAGATCTGAGAGGAAGCTGCAGGAAGGGATGAAGTTCACCTGTGAATACCCTGGGTTTCCAGATACCTTTTTTTGGCAAGTTTAAAAAAAGCTGGATTTCCACAACAAAAAAGTAGTAGAAAAGCACAATTAATTCAGTGCTTTCTGGTTAACATCCTACACTGGGCTAAGGGATATAAAAAAAGAGAGGGAATCCTCAGTACAATTGGTTTTATTGGCAATCTCTATCAATCTCTCAAGTCTCTTCTTCTCTCCCC
This sequence comes from Lepidothrix coronata, assembly GCF_001604755.1. Lineage (NCBI taxonomy): Eukaryota > Metazoa > Chordata > Aves > Passeriformes > Pipridae > Lepidothrix > Lepidothrix coronata. Next base: position 3,555,271 of record NW_016690207.1, on the reverse strand, counting down.
AATTTTCGGAGTTACCTCAGCTGATGCAACCCACTCCTTGGATTTCAAAATGGGTGAGGAGAGATCTGATGGACAAAAACTATTTTGAAAACAGTTTTGTTGCTGTCTCTTTTGGTTTGTATTCTGGATTCTGCTTGGTGTCTGCCTTGGGCAGATAACTTCATTTCTGTGTGCCTTCATTTGTGTGTCCCTGAACTGACAGCAACAATAGGCTCCCTGGGAGACAGAGGCCTCATTTCTCAGACAAAAGACATCCTAGAAATTATTATTGAAACCACATTCCTCCTCACACTTTCGAGCCTGGTTTTGAAACCAGGCAAAAGGAGTGAAATTCCTGATGTTCAGGGCTGGAATGTGCAGTTTTCTTGCTTCCCTCAATACAAAGCTTTAAGGTGCACGAAGTATTGTATTTATCTTATCTCACAGGCTTGAAGAGAAAGGGAATATCAGGCAGCCAGAGGTGCTTCATCCCTCAAGGAACCTGAGATCTGCACTGACAAGGTCTCTGCTCACATCTAGTCCTCACAGCTTGAAATCAGCAGCTGCATTTCTGAAAGGCTTGGCTGAGCTGTGTTGCTGTAAACAGGAGACACCTGGACCATTTCACTGATAAAACTGCCTGGACTAAAGGCAAAGGGATTTCACACATTCCCCTGCACAAGCACTCCGTGAACCATTAAATTGGAAGATGCAGTTCTGGTGCCTTGTTTTCTGTTCCTGGGTCTCCGGGGATGTAAACCCACAATCTCCTACATGCACTTGGTTTTTGAAGTGCAAGGAGGAAAAAAAGGAGAGCCACAGCACACCCAGAGCTGCCTGGGAAGGCCCTCAGCTAATGGAATGCTTCAATGGGCTTTTCCCCAATATTCCCAAGTCTCCCTAGACTTTGGATTCAGTTGTGTGGGTTGGTGCTGAAGGCAAACTTTCTGTTGGCACTTTCAGGGATAGAATTTTACCTCTTGGCTGTATGAATGTATAGGTAAGATCCTTAGTTGCATGTGGTTGCTGGGTGCTGCAGGACCACTTTCACCTCTCTTAAATTCAGGGGTTCCTTAGTGGATTGTCCTCAGGGAATTTGCATCCTTGCTGCTGGGGACATTTGTGAGACCCAGACTTGCCCTGACTGGACCATCTCATTTATACATTTGTAGTACATTTAGACACACATTGTGTGCACTGACACTGTGCTGGTACCAATCATTCCTCAAGTCACTTCCCTGGGTCCTCCAAGGATGCCCAGGGAAGGATTGGTGGGTGACTGCTCATGATTTTCTGTTCACAGGACCAGCCAAACTCCAGCCCCCTCCTGCACTGCTGCTTAGTTGTTGCAAACCTCTAAAATTCAGAGCCTTTGCTTTGTGAAATGTGTTTTTTTTTTCTGTTCTCCTCGGGCCTTCCTCACTCCTCTGCAGTTCCAATTCCAAACTCTTCACGTCACCACTTGGAAACTCTGCCACATGCAGGACTCTTCCCCTTTCTTTCTGTCTGAACAGGCTCCTCCAGCACATGTGGTTCCACTTACAGAGCCCCTGCAGGGCTGTGTGGATTGGGCTGGGGCTGGGCTGACCTCTCTGTTCCACCACAGCCAGCCCGTTCCAGGGGGAGCTGACTCTTATCTCACTTTTTTTTTTTGGTATTTGGGATGCTTTCACTTCCCAAGGAAATTCCTGCCATCAAAGGGGAGCCGGCTGCAGGCAGCACGCACTGGGGCCAGGGCTTGGGCACTGGGAGCACTGGGGCTCTCGGGAGAAGGCAACCCTTGGCCTCTGTGTGTCTGCCAGCCAAGGAATACACAAAGCAGATGTCCCAGAGCACAGCCTTGGCTCGGGTAATTATCCTTAGGAGACTTGGCCCGCCCCCACTTGTGCAAAGAATGCAGAAGAGCTGTCTGTCTGTAGGAGGACACCATTCCATGTTTATTTTGGCCCCAGATGCTGTCAGGGTAACTATTAGGGCTGTGTGGTCTGAGGATGAGTGGGGTGTCGACCTTCTTGAGTCTGGAACAAACCAACATATTCACTGTCCTTTCTCCACAGCAGAAACTGGGGGAAGAGGGAAGAGTCCCAGGGGAGATCAAAGCTCTGATGTGCCCGTGTCTGTCATTATAGAACAGCACTGGGAGGGGGAAGATGCTTGGCTTCTCAACAGAGTTTAATTTTAAGGCCCACTGAGCCTCAAATACTTGACTGTCAAAGCAGTCCGGGGTGTCCTCAGCACTGAGCTGATTTAACTCCCAAGTCACGCAAGCGGCTCTCGAAGTTTCACTCGGGATGGGACTCTTTGGCCATAAAAGTACTTGTCAGCCTCCTACTCAGGCATGGAAAATTCTGATTTTGCTTATTGCAAAACGCTCAGGTTTTGCTGGTTAGCACTGGGTGGGGGAGAGGGGGAAGAGGCTTTTGCTTCTTCCTAAGGAAACGTAGTAAATCATTTCCTACAGGGCTCTAGCAGGACTGAACTCTAACAGATGTGAAATGTCTTAAATTCCTGGAATGAAGGGGTGGTTCAGAGCTGCAACTGTCCTGGGCTTTTTGTTTTTTATTCCACAAGATGTTATTTCTGTATAGACATGATTTAGACCTCTTCTCTTTTCAGATGCTTTCATTTTAGCACAAGAACAGCGAGGCAAAAGTGCAGGATTATTCACCCAGAGGAACACTCCGGTGTAGTTCTGTGGATATTTATTCTCCCTGGGCTAATTTAAACTTTAAGTAGGGAGTCCTTGCTGATTTGGATTATTTTTACTGAAATGAGGTACTTAAATGAGTACCTTAAATGAGTTCAGCCTGAAGGTCTAGCTGAGACCAGCTCTAACATGGGGCTGTTGGATGCCCTGAGGTGTCCTGGCTTTTCAGAGTGTGTTATTCAGAGGACTACAGGGCCAAAAGCTCCTTCTCAGAAGGATCCCATTTTCAGACAGTGCAATGACAGATGTGGAAATGACTTTTAAGAGTATCCCAGGAAAGCCCCTAAATAAATCAGAGCAGGGAATTATTGGTTGCACTTGAGAACTTGTCTGTAGGGGAACTGTTCTTGTTTCAGAGGGGATGTGATGAGCCTTGACATCAGTGGTTATTCACTGTTCCTGTCACACTCTCACCCAGGAAACATTCTGATATTAATGAACAAAAGCAGGCAGAGCACCTATCTCAGGTGGAGTGGAAATTGTTCAGACAGTGGATAAACTGTGTGTGTGGATACCAGTGGAATTCCTGCCCTTGCTGGTGCAGGGAAGGTTTGAGTCTCTTCCTGAGTCTCTTCCCTCTCTCTGGTGCTGGGACAGGACGTCTCAAAGTTGCAGCAAAATTACAGGTTTTATTTCTACTCCTCCTTGGACATCAGTGTCTTGGAATAGCCTGCTGCAAATGTCATCCTTGATAAAAAGCCAAGGTGAATTATAGTAAGTGTAGCTGAAGAATAAACTTCGCTGGAGCAGCTGAAACTTTTCAAGGCCCATTTTGGATATTCATACCCTAAATGTAGGTATGGTTTGGGCCAAGTTTACAAAGGATGATTATGCATTTCTTGTATCTTGATTCTCTGACTCTTCCCCAGGCTGTTCCTCCTGATTCCAGCAGTTAAGTGATACAGCACAACTTATTACTTTTTAAAAAGCATAATCTATTTTTAGCATTGCTCCCTAATCCAAACCTTCTGAACTTAATGAAAGATTTAAATCTGGAAGCTCTTTAGCTTTTAGGATGCGAATTTGCCTACAAATAAAAATGTCAGCAAAACATTCATTTCCACTTTGATTCTGCTTGTCTGTTAATGTATATTTGATGTTGGTATATGTGTGTGTTTGTGTATAGACATGTACTTGTCATTGGATGGGCATGAAAATCAAGTGAGCCTCATGTACAGGAAAGTAAGTGTGAGCAGGGTATGGATTCAGGCATGAAAACACTACTTTGGATGATGATAATCTGTGATAAGGCCAAATACACAGTCCCAATTTACTCAGTGTTGTACAGGACGTGGCTCCTTCCCTCCACATCCATTTCAAAGGGCTGACTCTGCTGAAATTCAAACTCCTTTAAAACACAGTTTTGAAATCAGTGGTCCTTGCAAAACGTTGAAATGAGTTCTGGGAAATACTTTAAGGCTGACATCTTTCCACGAGAGAGATCCAGGCTGTTGCCCACATCTTTTTTTACTCTAAAATCTGCCGTGCATGTGAGGCAGAAGGGGCTGAGAGGGCTGAAATCCCTTTTTGTGTGTCCTCCCCCTGCCAAACCCGGGTGGGCGCTGCCTGCGGTGCCTTTGGGCTTGTTTAAAATCTTTGTTGCTCCGTGTTCCTTGGAGATTTAAGCATCGGTGAGGGATGAGACAGCCTTTGTCCTTGTCCGCAGGGTGTCGGTGAGTTATTGTGCTCTGAACAATAGAGGGAACAGTCAAACAAGGCAAAGTCTCCCCCCCGAATGCTGAACATGCTCTCCTGTGGTGTGGCACCAAGCCTGGCACTGCACCCAAGGCTTGTGGGGTTTTTTTTAAGGCTCCCCAAATGCTGCGGTTGGAACAAGCAGGAAAAACAATCCCACCTCTTTCTGAAGTCGTGGGACAGGGGCTGAGTAAAAACCTGAGCAAAGCTGGAAGAAGCGCTTCCCAAATTGCTGCTCCCAGCACAAAGAGCTGCCCACAGGAAGGGGAAGAGGGTTTTTTTGGGTAAGAACAGCGGAGCCTGCATACATGTGGCGTTACTCCTGGATCGGATTTCTGGGAAAATAATCCATTGTCTCATCTCTCGCGAGCCACATCCAGCCCTTCAGGCTCCGGGCGGGCTCTGCCCTCGCGTGGCTGCGGAGCTTTGGAAAGAAAGGGTTTGGAGCCGCTTGGGCACCATCCAGCACAGAAAGGGGCTCCCAGGGGCAAATTCCTCTGCAATCCATGTGTGTCCCGGCCACTGCTGCTGGAAGAGGCTGTCCATAAGCAGACACCCTCCTCTGGCAGCCGTTTAAATAAAATTTAAACTGGGGAGGAGGGAGGTTTAGTTAAAAGCATCCCATTTCTTCGACCTGTTCTTGCACGGTCTCATCTACACAAATATAACTTCAGACAGCATTTATTCTTCTTTGAATAATAAACCACTTTTAATAACCTAGAAGGGACCTGCATATGTTTCTAGCTGCTTTTTCTATTTGAGGTATATAAGGGAAATTCCAGCACGTGTCTAAAGTTAATATTTCCATTTCATCCCTGCAAGACCCTCCCCAAACTATGGAAAACATCAGGATTGTTCACGCTGAGCTCTCTCTGGATTTTTCACGAGTACTTTCTGTAACTGGCACCTCTCTGGGTACTTTTATGCAGCTGTTCTGAGCTTCCTTTTAATTCTGTACAGTTACAGCTGCCTGACAAGAAAATTGAGTGTCTTGTTTAAAACACCAGCAAAACTTAAACTTCTTTGGGAGCTTGTGGGCATTGTTACAGCACTAGTAAGGATTAAAGAGACAAGTCAAGGGGGTTTTAATAAGACTTTTAAAAATAATATTATAGAAAAGTATGCACAGTGTGTGAGGATCTGGTTATTGGTTCAGTGGTGAATCGGCTCCAAATTATTTCTGATTGCAGGCACCTTTGGAAAAAAGAAAAAGAAATTTGTAGTCATTATTTCTCTTCTCTTACTCCCATTTAGAAGATGAGTTCTGAGGCACAAGGCCCTTCCTCAGGGATGTTTGCTGGGAGCAGTACCAGACTGTGAGCTCTCCTAAAACCGGTGTGTCCAAGCTAGAAAGGAATAAAAATGATACTTCTTACACCCTCTCAAGCGGCGATTTTTAATGCTAACCGAGACTTTTAATGTAAAGTCAAGTTTTAAACCGCGGTGTGGCCAAACCCGCAGCGCTCCGCTGGCACCGGGCTTTGACAACGCCGCAAATGGGATGCGAACTGTCCCTATTGTGGTGGTTAAATTAAGGTTATTGATCACCGTCTAACGAGGGCCGGCGTTAATGAGGGCGTTAATGAGGGCAGCCCGCAGCAATGGGAGCTGGGGGGAGAGCAGGGCTCGTCCTGGGCACGACGTGTAATTGTATTTGGCAGATGGAGCTTTGAGAGCGGCGAATCCAGTGATAAACTGGATTACTCTTCCCTTTAAAGAAAGCAGCTAATGTGGCTGAAAAGGAGCTTTCACTGTCATCAATTCATGCCGGGATCAATGCAGGGGAGGAGAGATTAATCCTTTGCAAGGCTCCACCTGTCTTGTAATTCTGGGCGTTCCATAAAGGTGCATGAGTGTAGTGGATGATACCTTTTTATAAAGCGTTTGGGAAGCATAAATTAGGAGCTGGGGGATGCTCATGGTGACAACTCAGGCAGGTCTGAGAATAAAAGGAATTTTCTAAAAGCCAAATTCTACGTTTTCTGATTTCCAAAAGGAATTTTCCAAATTGCTCCTGAAGGAACAGAGCTGAACAAGTGTCGTCTCGGATGTAATTTTTCTCTCTGTCTTTCACTTCAAGGTAAAGGGAAGAGGATCCACTCTTTAAATACAAGTATAAGAACAAATTCAGCCTGTGTAGCTGGAACAACTTATGCTCCTGCTGTGGGTTGTGTGTTCAGTCACAATGTGACTTCCCAGGGCTGTGAACTCTCCCACTTTCACAATATTTGGCCCAAGAAGCAAAATATTTAATCTCTCTTTTCGCAGGGAAAAACCCCTGTGTTTTTAGGATTTTCTCTTGAACAGCAAACCTGAAGAACAACCCAACTGCCCTCTGAGGATTCAAACCCAGGAGGCAGATGGCATTTGTGCCCTAGAAATCCCCGTGGAAACTTGGCTGGAAAATATTTGGTGCCAGGGCAGACCTGGGGGATCCCTGACCCCAAATGCCTGTAATTTTCCACACCTCTGATCTTTTGGGTCAGTTTTTAACTGAGTTTGAACTTACCATGGCGTATCCACGTTCAGAAGTTGGAGATGGGCAAATCCAACCATTGATCCCTGATTTTTATTCAGTTTTAGTGTGGATGCAGTGCCAAAACTCGAACAGACAGTGCCTAATGCAGTGCTGGTCGAACATCCTATTTTTCTGCGGTGTATCATCTTCTGGGCCAGGTTTTAGGGCGTTAACACACATTTTGGGGTTTTTGGCTGACATTTCAAGGGCTCTGCTTCCCTCTAGTGGGTCCACTTGGCACTTTCCTCCCGTTTTTCTTTCTGTTTAAAATCCTGACAAACGCTTTTTGGCAATTTATATTTTTTCCTGACGTTGCTGTTCAAAGACACTTCCCTGTCCTACTTGTACCACGCTTTTCTTAAGTTTAACCCTCTTCCTCCCAGGCCTGTCTTTTATTTCCAGTGCTGAAACAAAAGAGCATCATCAGGGAAGAGACTCCAAGCCTTGTCAGAGTGACACAGGGATAAAGTGATGGGCTCTGAAGGATGTCTGGGTGGAATTACTGCTTTTAAATTAAGGTGATAAGAGGTGAAGGCAAAACTGAGGGGTTTATCTGGAGTGCACAGAGGGGGTGGGTGTGAGTTCAGTATTGGCAGCTCTGCAGTGTGAAGCCATCTGCTCTCCCTGCTCCAACAGCAGTGTGAAAATGCCTGTGTTTGTAGAAATGTCCCCTTTCATCAGCTGCAATCTGCCCGGGAAGCCAAGCTGGTGGGTTTTCTTTGATGCTGGGAAGCAAAGGAGAAGGAATCCAGCCGAGACCTGGCTGGTGAGACCCGCCAGGGCAGAGATGCCCCCCTGAACTGTCACCACTGGCATCTGTTTTCCAGCTTCCTGTTCTGTTTGGATGTGCAAGGCTCAGACTGAGTTTAAGAGGGTGGCTGAGGAAAACGTGACCCTGCCCTGTCACCACAGCCTGGGCCTTGTGGAGCAGGGCAGCCTGGACATCGAGTGGCTGCTGCACATCTCGGAAACCGTGCAGAAAGCGGTAGGTTGGCTGAGAAAATCCTCTTCTTTCTGCCTTGACACCACCAGCCACTGATTTAACAAAACTCCTGTGATGATCCCTGCAAGTTACTCTGCTGACCTTTAGAAAACACGGCTGATTTAGAGAGATTTATCATGTATACAGGTTATTTGATAGCCACACGTGCTGTGTTGGAGCAGGTTCTGTTACAATCATGTTTCCTTTATCCAGGGGTGACTGATAATATTTCAAGTTCAGAACTGCCCTTCAGGTTTTCCAAAACGACCTTGGGTTTTGCAGGCCCAGTTTTTGAATCCTTGGTTTCAGGAAAAACATACAGGAGTTCAGTACTTATAAAAATGAGGTCTGCAGTAACTTAAATTAGCTCAGCCAAGCCTACAGACTGCCTGGATATATTGTGACATGAGCTGATGTCTATTTTGACAGTTGTATAAATGCTCCAATCTCTAGCATAAATACACTTTATGTGCCATTCCCAGACTAGAAATCCAGGTTTAATTTTCCACCCTGCCACAGGTTTCCTGTGTGACCCTTGGCAAGTCACTTCACCAGGCAGAACCTTGGGCTGGAGTTCCTGGAAAGGCTTTATTTGTTGTTCTGTGTGAAAGTACAATCCCAGCTGGCTGTCAGTGCCTGTCTGTGCCCCTCAGGTGATCACCTACTCCGGGGGCCGTGTCTATGATGACCTGAATGAGGAGCAGAAAGGCCGTGTTTCCTTCACATCCAACTTCCTGGCTGGAGATGCCTCCTTACAGATCATCTCCCTGCAGTCCAGCGATGCAGGGAAGTACATCTGCAAGGTGAAAAATGCTGGGCGGTACGAATGGTCTCGAATCACCCTCAAGGTGGTAGGTAAGGACACTTTATTGCTAAAAAAAAAATAAAATAAAAAAATAATTCTAGACTCGCTTCCTGGAGAGAGATTTATTTCAGCAGGGTATAAATGCACAGAGACATCTCACAGTCAGGTTTCCCTGTCCAACTCCATATCTGCCTTTGTGGTTTTTTGGCAAAGGACAGGCCACAGGAAGAGCCTAAAGAGTGGGTTTGAGGTATGTGATTATCCACAACAACATATGAACTGTTCTTTAAATTATCCCGATGATCTCATCACCCAAACTGGGCTGATCACCCTGTCCAGATCTGCTGTGTGCTGTGAGTTCATGTCCCAGGACCCCAGCCTGGTCCCAAGTCAGTGGAGGTGACAAATAAGCTGCCATAATTAGTATTTCCTTTCCCTGAGTTCAGCTCATAGGTTGGCTTTTCCATGTACACCGTGATCCCGTGGAAGAAGTGCTGTGTCCTGGCAGATGCTGTGGGGAGAAGGAAGAAATGGGGAAGTAGGGGGAGGGAAAGGATGTTCTCTAAATAGTGCCCAGAAGAGGAATGTGGTGGTACAACTTCACAGGGTATCATAAACACACTGAGAAGTTGCACACAGTTGCAGCTCAAGTCGCCTAAAATCCATCACTGGTGTGATTCCTGAAGGCATTCCAGGGAAAGCAGCTCTTGGAAGCTGCAACGACTGTTCCTTGCCAAAGAAAGGGTTCGCTGTGTTTGCATGACCTGTCTTCTGCTCCTCCTAGAGAAACCTTCCAAGCCCAAGTGCTGGCTGGAGGGGGAGATGCTGGAAGGGAAGGAGCTGTCCCTGCAGTGCCGCTCTGCCTCTGGCACCGTGCCCATCTCCTACCGCTGGCAGCGCATCAACGAGGAGGACAGAGCTGAGCACCTCCCGCCCAACTCCAGAGTCAGTAAGTGTGGGCATTGCCTCGATTCCAGAGGGGCAGTTCCTCGATTCCAGAGGGACAGTTCACAGAATCATAGAATCATAGGATCAGCTGGGTTGGAAGGGACCTCTGAGATCATCAAGTCCAACCCTTCATCCAACCCCGCTGTGGTTCCCAGCCCATGGCACTGATGCCACATCCGGCCTTATCTTAAAAACTGCCAGGGATGGAGAATCCACCACTGCCCTGGGCAGCCCATTCCAATGGCTGATCACCCTCTCTGTAAAGAATTTCTTCCTAATATCCAACCTAACCCTCCCCTGGCACAGCTGAAGACCCAGCCCTCTTGTCTTGCTGATGGTTGCCTGGGAAAAGAGACCAACCCCCCCCTGGCTCCCCCCTCCTGTCAGGGAGTTGCAGAGAGTGAGGAGGTCTCCCCTGAGCCTCCTCTTCTCCAGGCTGAGCCCCTCCAGCTCCCTCAGCCTCTCCTCACAGCACTTGTGCTCCAGTCCCTTCTCCAGCCTTGTTCCCCAATTCCAAGGTCAGTGAGTCAGGGCAGTTCCTCAATTCCAGGGTCAGTGAGTCGGGGCAGTTCCTGGAGCTCTGGGAGCTCTCAGAGCTGGATAACTCCCACATGGCCGTGCCCATGGACAGTCACCTGCCTGCTCTAAAAATGGGATCACTCAGTGGCAGTGACAGGGATGATCCCACAGCTCCTCTCACTGCTGCAGTTGGACCTTGTGGGGTGCTCCACCCCGAGCACGAGCAGGAGGAGTTTGCTCAATGCTTTATTGACCCTTTGATTGCCCTGGGACTGATTTGATCCACAAGTTCAATTTGTGGACACTGCTGCATCTTACCCTCGGTTAAAGATTTTTAGCCTGGTTGATTAATCCCAGTGGTGTTTCCTCCCGTTTCAGACATTTCTAATCCCGGGCAAGTCCTGCTGAAGAACCTCACCCAGATGAGCACGGGGTTGTACCAGTGTGTGGCCACCAACGAGGCTGGGCAGGAGAGCTGTGCTGTGCAGGTGACAGTGCAGCGTAAGTACTGCTGCAAACTGGGGTTCACACACGTGGTTCACACACCTTTGCCCTTTTGTACTTTAATCCCATAAAACAGTTCTTATTTATACTTATTTATTGCAGTTAGGGTTTGCACAGCAGCCCTCTGTATAACCTACAGTGGCAAAAACATCACAACCTAAAGTGACAGAAAACATCACAAGCTAAAGTGACTAAAACATCATTTGGGCTCAGATTTTTCGGTCTGTTAGAAATGTTGATTTTCAGAATGACTAATGGCATAAAAGGAGGGAAAACTGTGAGTTAAAGGTTCCAGAGCCTGCAGCTTTTGAGGTACTTCTGGCTGGAGTGGCTGCATATTGTTCTCAGGTAGAAACTCTCTCTGTGGATGTTCCATCAATTCAATTCCAAATTATTTATCTGTTGCACTCGGGACACTGAACTATCTAAAGACAGCTGGAAGGGCTGATTCTGACACGCAGTAACGTGGAGCAACTGCTGACGTTTTGGTTTTAATCCAAATTTAATAAATTCTGTCCAGAGCACCAGAAGTTAAAATCTGTGTTCTGCCTGATAAAACCCATCAAGGGTGGAGCGTCCTTTGCATATTCATGGCAGGAAAAGGGTGGAGTTTAGCATCTAAAAATCCAAACAGTAGAGTTTAGCAGCTCTCAGAGGAGATCAGCAGGAGCTGGAACTGCTGTGATAAAAGACTGCTAAAGGCGAGGTCTCTTCTTGGAGATTCCGCAGCTTTTGGAACTTTTTCTGCCCGGCCAAGCCTGAAATAACTGGAATATGGTCACGCAGCAAGGAAAACCGGTTTGCCTCAGGCATCTGAAGTAAAAGCGTCCGGGCAGCTTTTATGCCAATTGAACTGAATTGGTTTAAAACCTCATCGGGTTTGCTAAACCCTCCGTAGGGACGAGCCTTAAGGAAACAACTTTTAGCCAAGCCCAGCCCAACCGACCAGAAGTTGTCATAAAGTATCAACCAAGGGCCCGTAATCGCTGGGAAATGTCTCATCTTTTCTGTTTTGGAGGAAAAATGCCACGCACAGGATGCTCTTTTCTTTCTACCTCTTTCTTCCTCTCTCTGACCCAGCTCGGGTCACTTTTTCCCCCACGATTAAATAATTCCTTCTGGAAAAGGGGTTGTAATCACTTCAGGGTAAGTCGAAGGGGGGAAAAAAAATCCTCACGGGGAAATATTCGCAGTTCAAACACTCTCGTGCCTCCAGGAACCTGCTCGGTGCCGTGTTTCACATGTCTGTGCTTTCGGTGGCTCTGTGCTCAGAGGGGAGGATTTTTCCTCCTCGTTTCGCTCTGACCCACAGCTGAAGGCACAGCCCTTGTGATCCCACCCTTCCAGAGCTTTTCTCACCCTCAGCTCAGCTTCAGCGACAGTGCCTGGAGATAAACTGGTTCAACTTCTGTGTGGAGACACACCTAAATAAACAAACTGGCACGTTCTGTTCTGATTTATGTAAGTTGTAGTGGCGACTAGAACCTGACCGCGCAACTCCAGTGAGAATTTATCAACTAATCCGTCTGTTTTCCGGACAACAGATGCCCAAAATATCGGCATGATCGCCGGGGCAGCGTGTGGGGTGGTGGTGGGACTCTCCCTCCTCCTCCTGGTGGTGAGGCTGACGATAAGGAGGAAAGAAAAGAAGAGATATGAGGAAGAGGAGGCACCAAATGAAATCAGGTAACGCCTTGCACTTAATCCCCCACCTCCCACGCTCCCTCCTCGCAGTTTCACACATCTTTTCAGTAAAGATTTAAGTGGCTGTAAGTAGGGATAAGTGTTGCCAAAGTTTGTTCTAAATAGCTCTTAAAGTCTCTGTGAAATAGCACTGACAAATTTCTTCACTTGTGAGAATCTCTGTGAAGACTTTCCAGAAAATCAGATTAAACATCCCCCCCACACCCCCAGGGCAAATCGGCATAAAACTCTCTCTCACATTTGCAATTTCAGCATTTTAAAGCATTTGCATAATCTTTTATGCTGTTAAATCCAACCCACTTGCCCATTGTGGCTCTGAGAGGGTTTGGGGGGTTTTAGTTCTCCTTCTCCTTCTTTCTTTCTCCTTCTCCTTTCTCCTTTCTCTTTCTCCTTCTTTCTCCTCCTCTTTCTCCTTCTTTCTCCTTCTCTTTCTCCTTCTTTATCCTTCTCTTTCTTCTTCTTTCTCCTTCTTTCTCTTTCTCCCTCTTTCTCCTTCTTTCTCTTTCTCCTTCTTTCTCTTTCTCCTCCTTTCTCTTTCTTTCTCCTTCTTTCTCCTTTCTCTTTCTTTCTCCTTCTTTCTCCTTTTTCTTTCTTTCTCCTTCTTTCTCCTTTCTCTTTCTTTCTTTGTCCTTCTCCTTCTTTCTCCTTCTTTCTCTTTCTTTCTTTCTCCTTCTTTTTCTTTCTTTCTCTTTCTCCTTCACCTTCTTTTTCCTCCTTTTCTGTCTCCTTCCTTCTCCTTCTCTCTCCTTCTCCTTTCTCCTTCTCAATCGCAGTTTTTATTGGGAATGCTCCAAGACTGGCAGGTTCTCTCAGTCCTCCTTGAGCCTTCTGAACAACTGTGCTCTGGATTTAGCCTGGGTGAGCAATCCTTGAGCTGTCTGCGAGGGGACACCCTCACCCCGGCAATGCTGACACATGTTCTTGGGGCTCATCTGTTCCAGGCCTGCCCCTTAACTCCCCTAAGCAGAGATTGGTCTCCAGCCAACCCAGCCTAAACCCCTCAGGAAGGAAAGCACTGGAAAGATCTATTTCCAGGAAGGAGTTTTAGCTGCTCCTGCCCTGGAAGAAACAACCCTGTGCCTTGATCCATCTTTGGGTCTATTTGTATGACTGCCCTCATCTGACATCTCTGTAATCCCTTCAGCAGCTGATCCCTCTGCCTCACACTCAGGTTGCCAGCCTGAAAGCAGCCTCTGCTGATTCCTTCCCTTCCCTTTTTCCTGCTTTCTTTGCTTTCTCACCTTGCATGAATTTTCAGTTGGAGCCTCACCCTCTTGTATCACCTTTTCACGCCTGACTGTTACATCCTCTCTCTCTTTCTCTCAGGACCCAGTTCTTGCACTTCTTTCTCTACCCACAGGTTATTTTAAGTGGAAGAACTGGTTTCAGCTAGTCTTGCCCAGGCCATTTCTCATTATGAGTCAGGATTACAGAGCAGACAGTTCTATCTGAGCTGTTTGCAGTGACACTTGGTATTTGTTATTTGTTCCACACACAGAGCTGTGTGTGTTTATCCCAAACCTGTTTGACCAGCAGCCTGCAGGGCAATAGGGGGTTCAGTCCACCAAGTTACAGAGCACAGAATTCAGAAAGCAGATAACAGAAATTATTCCTGGACAGATACTCCCTGGTGATTTGCAGCTTCAGGGAGCAACTGCTTATGGCAGTGGTGAAACAAGGAAGTGGTGTTTGAGCCCCTGCCATCTGTTTGGTTGCAGAGAAGATGCAGAGGCACCCAAGGCCCATCTGGTCAAGCCCAGCTCCTCCTCCTCTGGCTCCAGGAGCTCCCGCTCAGGTTCCTCCTCCACCAGGTCCACAGCCAACAGTGCCTCCCGCAGCCAGCGGACTTTGTCCACGGAAGCCACCCCTCACCTCACCCCTCCCCAGTACAGCCAGAGGGAGAGGGAAGGGAAGGAGACGGAGCCAAAGAAGGTCGACTACAACAACCTGATGAAAATGGGAGCCACGCTGGTGATGGTGCCTGCCCAGAGCCGGGCCTTCCAGACCGTGTGACCCTCGGGAGGCTCCTGCCGCCCAGAAACACTTCACACACCACCAGCCACATAGGAGTTGTTAGATTAGCTAATTATCTTCCTGGTCAGCTTCATTTTAATCACTCGTGATTATTCACACCACAAGAAGCCCTCCCACTTAACTCTCGTACATCTCCCAGCACTGAGGTTATGACACAGGATTTTCTTTTATTGAAGTTCCAATACGGGATTTTCTTTTATTGAAGAAAGATACATTTGAGGGAAAAGGGAGCCATTTGAGGGAAAAGGGAGCCATTTGAGGGAAAAGGGAGCCATTTGAGGGAAATGGGAGCTTCTTTTTAAATTATCTCTTATTGAGTTTTTTGGTTTTTTTGGAAATGGAACACGGAGCATTTAAAAACTGCAACAGCAAAGCGCTGTGCAGGTGAAAAGAAACCAAACCTCAGGATTTTTTAAAAGGGATCAACAGAGACATAAAGATGCATAATGTGCCAGAGAGAGGTTTTGTGGGGGAGGGAGAAGTCTCTTGTACTGGTTTTGGAGAACTTTCTCAAAGATGCATGGTCTCACCTGAAGATTTTGAGGGCAGGCTGGTGTCCAGCCTCAAAGGGGACTGAAGGTGCTTCACGTTTTCTCCATTCAGTCTTCTAGTGAAATGCTTTTGGAGGCTGGAACTGAAGTGGAAATGAAAGGAACACTCCAACAGGTCAGGAGATGCAGTATTAAGGCAAGTGTCTGAACTGAACTCTGTATTAAAGAGAAAGGACCTTTTATGTCAAGAAAACAGAGGTGCTTTAATTGCCAGAATAAACTTACTGGTGCACCCAGAGACACGGCCTGGAGCCTGCTCTGCTTTCATGGCCAGCACTGCAAAGCCACAGAAACCCCTCTGGAGTGGGGTCTGTGGCAAATGAGCCTTAGTGAGATGAGAACTGGGCCCTGAATCCAGAAGGGAGGCAGTTCCTCAGAAGGGAAGGGCCACCAATCTACCAAAAAGCCTGGATGAAGCATTTGGAAGATATTTGTCCTTGGCAGGTGGTGAGTTCCCCAGTTTTGGGGTGAGCTGTGCTGTAGAAGCCTTATGGAGAGCTCTTCCCAAGACTGAACCAACAGCACTCTTGAGGTGGCCTCCAGGTAAGACTGAAGGACATGAGGAAAACACACCTGGGACAGGTAAACCAGCACAATGCTGCTTCCACTAGGAGATATTTGTGTGCATTGTCCCATTCCTACACCAAATGCTGGGCCACGTGCTATAGCTGAGGCTTAAACCTTTAGCAAGGTTCTTTAAAAACTGCAAGAATTGTAAAGAATATTTTTTGTGATTAACCAGACTAAACATTTGCAAGGAATATAAAGTCTTACACTTCAAGTTGAAGGCCAATAGGAAAGGATGGGAGACAGATGCAGAGTTCTGTCATTTGTATTTTCCTCTGAAGGACTTGGCTCTGACCACTGCTACACACAAGACACTGAGCTTGTAGGTTTTAGATTCCTGTATTCCTGGACTGATGATTTTCTGTTAAAAAAAAAAAAAGAGGGTGGACTTTTTTTTTTTTCCATTTGAGGGGAGGGAAGGTTTTCTTCAGTTTGTGGGATGAGTCTATAGAAGATGGACCTGCACAGAAAAACCACAGATCTATAATTCTTTCACTCCAGGACTGTAATTTATCTCCTTTTTTGACTGAGGGTTGGAATTACAACTTCCTTACTTGAGATCTTAAACAACCTGATCAAAGCCAAGCCCTGCTTGGGCTGCTTCCATATGGGAAATAGATTTCAGACTTCCCCTATATTATATGAGAAACTCTTTTCCTAGGAGCAGTCACCCATTTTCATCAGATGTACCAAAATTTCACTCGCTTTCTCTACCCCTGAGTCAACCCTTGGCAGGACAAAGGGCTGATGTTGTGCAGGGAAGACAATCCTGAGCCACAGGTTGAAGCAAAGGAGAGCTGGTGTGAGGTGTTTGATAAGATGCTGCTCCCATGGTGTTGGATCCTGGTGTTGGATACTCTGTCATTTTACCCAGAGAGCTTCCCTGGGTGCTCCAGGAGCACATTCCTGATCGGCTGTTTGTTGCAGCAGCTGTAAGTGCCTGTGATTCCTGTGCAGTTGCTCTTTTCCTGAGCCCTGGGGGAATCCCAAGAGCAGGAATAGGATGGCTAAAGCAGTTTGGGGCTTCTCCTGTGGCTGCCTATTGTGCTTCATGTCACCT
Source organism: Lepidothrix coronata (assembly GCF_001604755.1). Taxonomy (NCBI): domain Eukaryota; kingdom Metazoa; phylum Chordata; class Aves; order Passeriformes; family Pipridae; genus Lepidothrix; species Lepidothrix coronata. Next base: position 3,538,698 of record NW_016690207.1, on the reverse strand, counting down.
GTGCTGCAGCTGAGGATCCTCACTCCGTGCACACAACCCCCCGAGTGCTTCTCTCCTGCCTGGGCAAGCAGGAGCTCCTCACCACAAACTGAGGGTGACAATTCCAACAGCTCAGCTGGTCCCAGCCTGAGAACCAAAGGTTGGCTTTGAGTCACGGGCCAGACTTGTAATTATTAGGGAGGAGGATCCTCTGTCTGCAGCCTGGAGGCTCGGAGAATGCACCGGCCTGCTCCTGGCGGAGTTTCTGGAGGCCTTTGGGAATTAGCTGCAGGACAGATCAGCTGTGGCAACCCTCTCCTGGTGTCCCAACCCTCCTGGAGCAGAGAAGTCACTCCTTGCCCTGTGAGGCATCGCTGTGACTGCAGGGGCTGAGAGGTTTATGAGCCTTTTGGTGAAGGTCAGTTGGAGGAATGGCTGAAGCCTGGAATGTGTGATCATTCCTGGCTGTTCCAAGCCCTGTTGGGAAGCAGTTCAGGTACCTGCTATCCAGGTATCTGCATAGAAACCCTGCCAGAAAAAGCACCTCTCCTGCCATGCAACAAAGGTGTGTGGCCCTGCTTAGGGAACGTGGGCACCACAATGATTTAAAATCACTCACTCTGAAACACTGAGGTGCTTTCCAGCCCCCACATCAGAGATCTCCCAGGGGAACACAAAGTCAGTGCTGCACTTCTGCTGCCAGCGGGAAACCCAGAGGGAAAATTCATTACTCAAAGGGAACAGGAGAAAGAGATCATTCCAAAGGTATTCTATTTTCAGGAGTTGCACAAGGGAAGCAAATGAACCATAAGCCAAACTCTTTGTAAAATAGTGTATTAAAGCATTTACTGTCATATACCAGTTATTACTTGTGTGATTAAATGCAGACCATGTTATGTAGCTTTCTTTTTGTTTCTCAGCAGCTGAACTAAGCTTCCATCTCTTCTACCTGCTATAATTGGTGTACTTGTACTGTGTCCGAACAGCTCAGAGGAAAGCAAATATTTATTATTGATTCCTTTGAATCAATGATTTCATAATTTTTTTTTTTTGGTTGGTTGTTTTATAAATAAAGGTGCTGCAGCTTAAGTGCTGCAGCTGAACTCAACTTGCACAGTGCTCCATCTTCTGTGGTGTGATGTGTTACATGTTGTCAAGCTGAATCCAAGGGAAAAAATACAGAGTTAAAAATACCATTTTTGAGCCAATGAGGACTATTTGCATATTTGCATGGAAACATGGAGAAGCTGTTTTTTTTCCTGGGTATTTTTCAGTCTAAATTACAGGCCACGGTATGAAATGTGTGAGACCTTGGGTGTACCGAGTGAATGGTGTTTTGTCTTCCATGGAGCTCTTCCACCTGAGATATTCTGGCTGAGGATGGAGGTGGGAAATAGTGCCAGCACAGATATAAACCCCTGGTGACATTATCCTCCCACTCCTGTGACCTTACTGCTGAACCAGCCGGTGTTTCACTGATCTCATGGGCTGTGAGGTGACAAGGAAACCTGGAACAACCACCTGACCCGTGCTCAGACAGTTCAGATCTTCTCTGCAGATGAACAGTTTGAGGCAGCCAACAGGAATCTCCAGCGTGGGAGCTGGAGGTGGGATTTTAAGGGTAACTGAACGTCACTGTGCTTGATTTCTCTCAGCCTCCTCTCCCCGAGGGTGTTTTGCAGAGGTCTCCCCACATCAGCAGTGCTCCTTTCTGAAATCTGGGAGTAAAAATTGCAACATAACCAGACAGGATTTAAAACAGAACGCAGTGGTCTCATAGGTGTGTCCTGGCTGTCCCTGATTCGTGAGAAAACGCTGCCACTGTCACTGGCTCCCACTGGAGTTGGTGACATTAAAAATCCTGATTAGGGATTTTCAGAGGAGTGGAGCAGTTGCATACTTTTGTACAGTATCTGTACAGTACAGTATCAGGAATCTGGGGTTATTTTTAACCTGGATCCGTTTGTACTGACACACTGGAGGGGGAGAATGTGGTGGGAGAGGGAAGGGATGGCCTTGCAAATGTGTGATTTTCAAACTTCAGCCAGGGAGTGCAGATGCAAGTGTTGTATAAATAAATGTTGCTGCTGTGAGCAGGAGGAATGTCTTTGATAATCTCTATTCTCCTCCCAATTCTGTTTTAAACTTTTAAAGGAGAAGCAGTGTTTGATCCCTAACATACTAAATTCATGTCCAGAAATAATTGGAATCAGTAATTTGAAGAAACTCCACACAAAATACTTAACAGTGTCCAGGCTGCCAAGCCTTAATTTTTCTGATACACAGTAAATGAGCTACTTTGGTCCAGTTGGTTAACAGCCTTTAATTCCTAATGTAATGAGTCATTTGCCCTCCTCCCTGCACTGACTCACTGCTGTTCCAGGCTCCCTTCACTCTGCTCTGCCAAGTGTGGTTGCACATCTAAATGTCACTGTGGAATTTCGAGGTGCAGGTGCTGCTATTCTTAGGTCCTACTGGAATTCTGCTCATGATTTACAAACAAAAAAACCTCCAAAGGCTAACAGCACTGCACCTGTGCGTGGTGTGTTGAGTGTGAGTTACACCGAGGAGCATCTCTGGTGTAATGTGGGAGCAGGGTGTACTCTGGGCAGGGTGAGGTGTACCCGGTCAGGGTTCACGCTGAGAGCTCTTATCTTGTGTTCCCTCCTCCTGGTGACTCCCTGACTTTTCCACTTGCCCTTTATGCCGTGTAAACACTGGATTGAGTCCTCAGCCTGACCTCAGGTGATTCCTGACCTCTGCTCCAGCCTCAGGTGCTGGGACCGTCCCAGTGTTTGTGTGGTGTCCACGTGCTCCCCTGATCCCAAGGGATGTGGGACAGCCTGCTTTTCACATTATTTCCATTATTTCCCCAGAAATAATCCCTGCTGGGAGGTGCAAATGAGCAGCAGGGACGTGCCAATGTGGGGGAACACCCTGTGCCCTGGCTTGGTTTGGAGCTGCTGATGGATAAGGACAGTTGGGATGGATTATGGAGCAGGGAGACGCTGAGGTGGATTTTGCTCTGTGGAAAAACCCCGTGTCACCCTAAAACACCACAAACGTGGTTTCCTGGGAGAGAAAGAGGGCGCGGGGATAAATCCGGGAGCCTTGTTGAAGGGAACATGGAGGACGGTGATTATTGTACCGGGGAGATCAGTGAGCACACGCTGCGCTGCGGGGAAGGCTGTGGGGAGGAGCTGAGAGCACAGCAACGGGAAATGCCGCCATTCCCGGGGGGGGCAGGAGGGAATTCTGAGGGCACAGCGGGATCCCGGGGGCACAGGATCTCTTAATTATTAACGCTCATTAACCCCACAGGACCTCTGCGGTCCCTGCCCCTCATGGCGCCGCCATCTTCTCGTCCCCCCCCTTTCCGCTCTCCCTCTATGCAAATCACCCTCCATGCCCGCGCTCCCATTGGTCCCGTTGCGAAATATGCAAACGAAACCCGGGCGCGCCGCGCGCTGATTGGCTACCGCCCCTTCCCTGTCCCCGCCCCTGGGGGTCGTCACCCGCGCGCGGCCGGAGACGGGGGCTCTGATTGGCCGCGGCGCACGGGAAGCCCCGCCCCGCTCGTAGCGGGCGGGGGATGCGCGGGGAAAGCGCATGAAGGTTCCAGAACACGGGGCCGGCCGGCGCGCCACGCCCCTTTCCGGTGCGCGTCACGCAGGACGGCGACCAATCACCGGCGGGCAAGGGGGTGGAACCCGCGCGTTTATTGGCCCGGGCAGCGCTCGGGGGGCGTGTCCTTCTGGAAGGTTCTGGGCGGGTATAAAAAGCCGGCTCGGCGGGCGCGGGGCATTGGGCGAACGGGAGCTGAGCGGAGCCTCTTAC
>NW_016690207.1:3521617-3534620 GCF_001604755.1 Lepidothrix coronata | reverse complement strand
TGATCTGTGAGCGGCTTTTCCGCTCCTTCCCCGCCGCACCCCCCCACCCCCCCGTGAAAGGGCGGGAGGGGGAGGACTGCAGGAGACGCAGCGCCCAAGTTGCATCCCTAAGGGGCCGGCCCGGGGCATATAGTGCCCGAAGCCGGGGAGGAAGGAGGGGAGAGTGGAGAAGCGGCCCCGTGCGGGGTGTTGCGGGAGGATGGATCGCAGTGGGGTCGGTGCCGCACGGGGCTGGGGCTGTGCCAGCACACGCGGCCCGCCCGGGGGGGGAACTCCATTTCCCGGCAGCCCCCGGGCCCGCGCCGCTGCGCCCGTCACGCGGCGCGGGGCACGCCGGGACTTGTAGTCGCGCACCACGTGGTGGGGGGCGCAAAGGACGCCAAGCGGTGGAAGGTGGGAATGCACCCGGTGTGCTCCCGGTGCCACGTGGGATAACGGGAATGGGATTGCAGGGGTCAGCCTGCAGTGGCAGGGTAATTTAGATTGGAAGGAATCTTAAAGATCGACCGCTTCCAACCTCCGGCTGCGAGCAGGAGCACCTTTAACTGAAACAGGTTGCTCCAACCCGGCCTTGAAGTCTTCGGGGATGAAGCAGCCACAGCTTCTCTGGGCAACCTTCAGCAGTTCTGCCCTTTTAATTAAACTTTTTTAATTTTTATTTTCCAGACAAGATGTCGAAGGGACCAGCTGTCGGGATCGATCTTGGCACCACCTATTCCTGTGTTGGCGTGTTCCAGCACGGGAAGGTGGAAATCATTGCCAATGACCAGGGCAACAGGACCACACCGAGCTACGTGGCCTTCACAGACACAGAGAGGCTGATTGGAGATGCTGCCAAGAACCAGGTGGCCATGAACCCAACCAACACAGTGTTTGGTAAGGCTGCAGGACTGCCAGACTCGGTGTAAAGAAGCTGAGCAAAGGGATGAATGTTACCTGATTACAGTGATTACTAATAGCAGGCTTAGAGCTTCCTCTTGCAAATTAAAATCCCTAATTTGTTTTTAGCCTGATTAATACAGTTAGATTACTGCTAATTAATTTTATATTATATGCAAGGAAGGTAATTGCCTTAGGGCTAAAACCTTGCCTTGCTGCGGGTTTTTTTGGCAGTTTGTTTTAAATGTCTTAACTGTCTCATGCTGGTTTATGGTCCAGCTGCAGCATTTCTGAGTTGGTACCACTGAGTTTGTGCATATCCAAGAGATGAAAGTCAGCAATGCCTGCACACAGGCAGTAATAATTTCAGATTAAGCATAACGTTCCATGGTTTTCTGCATTTTTAGGAAGAACTTAAAAGTTTTTAATTGTGGATAAACATAATACTCATGTTCAAATCGTGTTTTCCAGATGCAAAGCGGTTGATTGGGCGCAGATTTGACGACTCTGTGGTCCAGTCTGACATGAAGCACTGGCCCTTCACTGTGGTGAACGATGCCGGCAGGCCCAAAGTGCAGGTGGAGTACAAGGGCGAGACAAAGAGTTTCTACCCAGAAGAAATTTCTTCCATGGTTTTAACCAAAATGAAGGAAATTGCAGAGGCTTATCTTGGAAAGGTGAGGTTTAGGACTTGAGTGGAATGTCGTTGAGTAATTCTCTGAGCATTGACATGGATAACTGAGCTGTTGGTTGCTGTTTTTCAGACTGTTACTAATGCAGTGGTGACTGTCCCAGCCTATTTCAACGACTCCCAGCGCCAGGCTACAAAAGATGCTGGAACCATCGCAGGGCTCAACGTCCTGAGAATTATCAATGAGCCCACAGCAGCTGCCATTGCCTATGGGCTGGACAAAAAGGTATGGTGTGGTGTTAAATCAGGTCTGAATTAGGAGAAATAGTTCTGGACAATTTTGAGTAGAGAAGAGTAGAAAGCAGTTTTTACATCACAGCACTTCAGGTGCACTTGCACACACCACAGTGTAGGCCTTAATATTTTTGTAACTATATCTAATTAATATTTGAATATTAAATCATTGGTTGTACCCAGCCCAAAACTGTCTGTCCTATCAGACTTCCCTCAGACACCCCTCCCCTGGCTGTGACAAACAGTCACAAAGACCTCTCCTTCCTCTTCATCCTCCTCTTTACCATCTTCTGTCCTCCTTGGAACAGCTTCAAGGTTTCTGAGTCCTCTGAGCAGCTTTGACTCAGTTATATCAAGCAATGTGCCCGTTATGTCTTTTTTTAAGTATGTTTTCTACGGATAAAATGTTTTTATCTATTTTTTATCTGTTGGAATCCCTGACCAGAAATATTAAAACAAGGTTTCAGGAATGTAGTGCAAAAGGTGGTTAGCTAAGGATTCTATTCTGAAGTTGTATAAGCTCTACTGTAGTCTACAATAAGTATTTTAAATGTTCTGAAAGTTTATCCATTGGAATCACTGACAAGAAATATTAATGTTTCTGGAATTCAGTAGAAAAGGTGCTTAGGTGGAAGTTCTATTCTATAATTGTTTAAAGCTATGGTGAAATCTATTTAACTGTCTGATGGGCAAATAGAAAAGTTGTTGCCCCCCCAGCAGGAGGTGAGTTAAAAACATTGGTCTGTCTCCTCCAGGTGGGCGCTGAAAGGAACGTCCTCATCTTCGACCTGGGCGGCGGCACCTTCGACGTGTCCATCCTGACCATCGAAGATGGGATCTTTGAGGTGAAATCCACTGCTGGGGACACCCACCTGGGCGGGGAGGACTTCGACAACCGCATGGTGAACCACTTCATCGCCGAGTTCAAGCGCAAGCACAAGAAGGACATCAGCGAGAACAAGCGCGCCGTGCGCCGCCTGCGCACCGCCTGCGAGCGCGCCAAGCGCACCCTGTCCTCCTCCACCCAGGCCAGCATCGAGATCGACTCCCTCTACGAGGGCATCGACTTCTACACCTCCATCACCAGGGCTCGCTTCGAGGAGCTCAATGCCGACCTGTTCCGGGGCACCCTGGACCCCGTGGAGAAGGCCCTGAGGGACGCCAAGCTCGACAAGTCCCAGATCCACGACATCGTGCTGGTGGGCGGCTCCACGCGCATCCCCAAGATCCAGAAGCTGCTGCAGGACTTCTTCAATGGCAAAGAGCTCAACAAGAGCATCAACCCTGATGAGGCCGTGGCCTACGGTGCAGGTAACTATGTTAATATAACTCACATGTTACAGCTGTGGGAGGTGGTGGTACGAGCTGCTACCTGAGTTCAGGTCTCAGAGCAGTACAGGTGTAGGCCCTTTGTTTACCACCTGGATGACTAAAGCTCTTCAAATCAGTAAATCTTGGACTTGCAATGATGAATCAGATTCCAAAGCCATTCGTAGTTTCCACCAGAAGTCTACTAATGATGGCCAAAGTCTTCCTTGGATGTCTGAGCGAGCCGTGTGCCTGACTGTAGTGTACAGTTTATCTGTAGCATTATCTGGCTCCTAACACTTCCCCTTTCTCTCCCCAGCTGTGCAAGCTGCTATTCTGTCTGGAGACAAGTCTGAGAACGTGCAGGACCTGCTGCTGCTGGATGTGACCCCGCTGTCCCTGGGTATTGAGACAGCCGGAGGTGTCATGACAGTGCTGATCAAGCGCAACACCACCATCCCCACCAAGCAGACCCAGACCTTCACCACTTACTCTGACAACCAGCCCGGGGTGCTGATCCAGGTGAGCACAGAGCTCTGGGCTGAGGTGATAAGATGCTTGCAGTAACTCTTAGGGCAAAGGTGGTGTGTCCTTGCAGTCTGTAAATCCCTGGTTGCTGTGATGAAAGTGATTCCAAAGCCATTCGTAGTTTCCACCAGAAGTCGAAAGACTTGTGTTGGTCCAAGTTCCTTCCTTGGATGTCTGAGCGACCATGTCCCCTCAGGATAATTAATAGCTCATTATGGTTTAATAATGTCAACCTTAATGACATAACTGGATGGTTTTGCTCACTAGGTGTACGAAGGAGAACGTGCTATGACTAAGGACAACAACTTGCTGGGCAAGTTCGAGCTGACTGGCATTCCCCCTGCTCCCAGAGGTGTCCCCCAGATTGAAGTAACCTTTGATATTGATGCCAATGGCATCCTGAACGTGTCTGCTGTGGACAAGAGCACTGGCAAGGAGAACAAGATCACCATCACAAATGACAAGGGTAAGGACCCGCGTGTTCCTGAGGGTGGGAGGCTGAAGAGCTCTCAAGTGTGCTTTTTATTTTAATCACAACTTGGCTGTAATTGGCACTTTCACACTGATTATGGCTGTGAGCCTTGGTTTGCTGCTGGTGCAGTAGTTCATGAGTTCCTAAGAAAGCACATTCTGGGCCTCTTCTGCCTGCCCAAACTAACTAGAAATGTGTGAGTTTTAACTCCTGGGAATTTGTGACTGAGCACAAACCATGCCCTGTGTTCTGCAGGCCGGCTGAGCAAGGAGGACATCGAGAGGATGGTGCAGGAGGCAGAGAAGTACAAGGCAGAGGATGAGAAGCAAAGGGATAAGGTGTCCTCCAAGAACTCCCTGGAGTCCTATGCCTTCAACATGAAAGCAACTGTGGAGGATGAGAAGCTCCAGGGCAAGATCTCTGACGAGGACAAGCAGAAAATCCTGGACAAATGCAATGAGATCATCAACTGGCTGGACAAGAATCAGGTAGGTCCCATTCCATGGTCCTGGTGTCGGGCTGGGCTGGTCCAGGAGGCTGGAGAAGCTCTGGTTGCTGTGATGAAAGTGACTCCAAAGCCATTCGTAGTTTCCACCAGAAGTCGAAAGACTTGTGTTGGTCCAAGTTCCTTCCTTGGATGTCTGAGCGACCACAGCTTCCAATCCCTCCTTTTTCCAGCTGGGATTCTCCCAAGAGTGATCTGACCTCATTTGTTGCTCCTGGAGCAACAGGACCTTAAGATTAAAGAGTGATAAAAGTACTAGGTAGTGTTGAAACTAGACCAAGCAGAAGTTATCTTACATCTGTCCAATGCAAGTCTGATTTGGTGGGGCTGAGCATAAGCAAAAATAATAATAACAATGATCTGGACTAAAAATAAGCCTAGATTCTTAGAATATATAATCCTGCTTTGTTTCTGGGCTGTGTCCATGAGTGAGAGCAACATTAACTGAGCTCCTGTGTTTTCCAGACGGCCGAGAAGGAGGAGTTTGAGCACCAGCAGAAGGAGCTGGAGAAGGTTTGCAACCCCATCATCACCAAGCTGTACCAGAGCGCTGGAGGGATGCCCGGTGGGATGCCTGGAGGATTCCCAGGTGGTGGAGCTCCTCCCTCTGGTGGAGCCTCTTCTGGACCAACCATCGAGGAGGTGGATTAAGGACACTGGGAAATGCATTCCACTAGCAGTTAGTGTTGGAGGACCCCCAGGTGGGGGGTAGAGTGAAGGACCCAAACCTGTAGGCACATCTGGGTTGGTTTTGCCAGATTAAAACTCCATAACTCAGCTGCTGTAAAAAGAAAACAAAAATTCAAGAGAAAAAAAGAAACATTTTCTGGGCATTTTAAATACTTGAAAGTGTGCACAGGAGGGAGATGAAACCATTGCACTTTACAGTACTGTAATGAGTGGAAATGCAGTTCATGTCCTAAAGAATAAAAACTATTTAATGGGCATCACACTGTCTCTGTCTTCACTTCTTTGTATTTGTAGATTAAGGGAAAAGAAAGTAAACTTCAGGGTAAATAAAGATATTAATGATACCTAAACATGATCCAAGTGGGTGCTGGAGTAGGGAAGGGAGCCAGATGCTGCCTGGGAATTATGGTCTGGATGGATTTTTGGGGAAGAAATTAAAAGCTGATTATCATAGACATTGGCCAATAAATGGCATTTTTGAAGTAGACACAGATAATGATTTAGTCTTTAAAAGCATTTATGAGCTGAAGCATCTGACTTGCAGGAAGTTGGGGGTTCAGAGCTGGCTTGAAGTTTGGAGAAGCCATTGTGGGTTGGGGAGGTGGTTTTGGGTGGCCTTTCCAGCAATAATAGGCAATAATACCATGTATTCTGTAGAAACTGCTGGTATATTTATTAATGTTTAGTATCAGTTTATATAGCAGCAGTCTGCTCCCAGTGAAGCCTGGAGCAGAGGAGTGGCAGTTCTCAGTTCCAGGTGCAGTCCATGAAAACCTCTAGGCCAGGATCAGTTGGAAGGAAGTTGGAGAGATCATCCAGTCCAGCTGCCTGAGCAGGGCTGAAAGACCCGGTGTTAAAACCACAGGCAAAGGGCTGACCTGGGATATCACCTCTGGAATTCTTTCCAGTATTTGCCCCTCTCTCAGGAAGGAAGGAAGCATTTCCCTGTCCAGTCTGACCCTGCAGCAGAGCTTGGAGCTGTTCCTGTGCATCCTGCCACTGGATCCCAGGCAGGGATCATGTTCCCTCCATGAGGTCGCCTCCAAGTGCAAACCCAGCTCCCCCTCAGCTGCCTCTGGCATTCAAATTCCTACACTTCATTTTTGGGTTGCAGTGCCAGAGCTGTGAGTGGTACTGGGGGCACAGCAATGCTGAGAGAGCCCAGGGGGTGACAGAGCTTAATTGGTGATAGGAAGGCAAAAAAAGGGATTTATTTTTCCATCATACCTGATGGTGACCAGGGAGGAAAAATCCCATCCCTGTCTCCCCTTCTTCCTTCCCCCAGCTCTATATGCTGATGACCCCACAGGGTCTGGGGGATCCCTTGGGGTCACCTGGCTGTGTCCCCTTGTGCTCCCCCAGCTTCCTCTGGTGGGGTGAGGAGCAGAAGAGGCCTCTGTGCGAGCCCTGCTCAGCAGGAACTGAACCATCCCTGTGTGCTCGTCCCTGTTTTCATCACAACCCCCCATCACAGCCCTGGGCAAACCACTGAACAAATAAACCTGTCCCAGGTGACCTTGGCATAGGACAGACTGTCCCTCAGTGTCCCCTCAGCCTGTGCCTGCTCATTGCAACATCCCCTGCACTGCCAGCTGTTATAGTCCCCTGATAATAATTAAGGGAATAACCCCAACATTAATTAATCCCACGAAATTGAGTGGGAAATAAGTGTTGCACTGCAGGGTTTAAATTCCTTTCAGTTTGGGGGGGCTGGGGGCCCCGCTGGCACTGCTGGTGCTGGGCCACCAGATAGCAGCACCTGACCATGGAATGGCACAGAGGCACCTTTTTTGGTTGCCCCTCTAAGGTTTTGAATGACGTCACCCAAAAATATTTATGGCATTTAATTGGATCCGTGGCAGCACCTCCCATGAATGATGTGAGATGCCTTTGTTGTCCTAAGGGATACTAAGTGGAAATGGGGGTGGGAAAGTGGTATTTTAGGGTATTTTAGGACCAGTGGGTTAAGCCAGCACAGGTCTCACAGGAGGGTGTTGGTGGGGGCTGTCAGAGCTCTGGTTCAAATCCACCAGCCTGGTCAGGCTCGGGGAGGAGGGTTCTAAATCCTAAACAAGCACAGGTACAGGCTGAGGGTCTGGCCAGAGGGATGTGAGACCCAGAGTGGGACAGAAGGGGCTGCTGCAGAGTTCTGCAGCCAAGCAGTGCTTGGCACAGGCAGTTTTTGTGAACAAATGAGTGAAAACAATGTCAAATTTATGAGATTTTCCATTAATGATGGCACAGAAACCTAAAGAGTTGTCTGCAAAACAGGGGAGCAAAATAAGGGATACCCACCAAAACAAAGCATTTCTCAGGGTCAATCCACTTGCATTTCACGTGTCAGGGGGAACACTTTGACATTTAAAAGCAGCAACAGGGCACCTAAACCTGTGCCTGGCAGCAAGTGCAGGTACTGTGTGAGGGTACCTGGATGAGTGAGTATCTGGACAAGTGAATTCCTGGATGAGTGAATTCCTGAACAAGTGAGTACCTGGACAAGTGAATCCCTGAACAAGTGAGTACCTGAACAAGTGGGTACCTGGACAGGTGAGTACCTTGTATTGTTTTTGCAGTACAGGTGCAGGTACTTGTATTGTTTTTCTCATCACCTCTGCCCCATCACTGCATTTATTCGATTTATTTGTCCCACTGCCTTTACCCAGCAGACACAGGGACACACCAGCCCCCCTTCTGCCCTCACACCTTCCCTGCTCTTCTTCCCCTCTCCCACATCATCACCCTCATCACCCCTTTCCTGTTGATTTTCCACCAACGCCCAACTCTCCTGCCTGGAATGATTTCCCACCGGGCAGCGGTTTCTTTCAGTTGTCAAATCTCGCCTGAAATCTTTAGCCATGAAATATTTAGCCCGGCACCAGCAAACCACACATAGTGTTAACGTGTCACAGGCTGCCTGGAGACAGCATTAGGCTGTAATTTGAAAGTGAGTGAAGTGATAATGCCACGAGCCCTGCTTTTGTGAGCCTGCATTAATGCAGCTTCTGCCAGCACCAGGCATCGACAGCACATCGACTCCCACTAATAGTGGGAGGGAAGGTGGCAAAATTGGGGCTGATGCGGAAAATAAAGCGTATTGACCAGCCCACTGCAGCGCCACAGCGGCCCTTAATCCATGAGTGCCCTTGATGGGGGGGTTTTAATGCAACTTTCCAGTCGATCTCATTTGTGGTCTCACACTCTGCCTGCTGGGGAGCACTGGGAAAATGGCAGAACTCGGGTCCTGCTGCTGCTCAGAGCTCATAGTTATTGATCCCGGCCGGGCTCAGGAGTCTGGGTTATAATTATTTCATTAAACCACTTAATGGTTATCAAATATGAACCCTTTCCACCGTTCCATTTCGGGAGTGTGGCGAGCTTTAAGTTTTCTTGCTAATCCATGTGGAGCTTATTCTTCTTAAATTGGCTGATGCTCCCAAGTGGTCACTGTTCCACTCCCAAAGCTCCCTGTGCAGTGATCCCAGGAGAGCCCCTCTCCCGTGGCACAGGGAGCTGGGGTTATGTGTGATTGTCATCCCAAATTAAAACTGGACACCCTGGTCCCCTCTCTGACCCGTTTTTGCCATGGTGGGGTCACTCTCAGGCTGCCACAGTGAAGACACTGAGTCTCTTCCTTTATACCAGGATCTGAGGGAATGGCTGGTGTTCTGTCAGGAGAGGGTTAGGTCGGATATTAGGAAAAGATTCCTCCCCCAGAGGGTGTTTGGGCACTGACCAGGCTCCCCAGGGCAGTGGGCACAGCCCCAAGGCTGCCAGAGCTCCAGGAGGGTTTGGACAACGCTCTGAGGGACAGGTGGGATTGTTGGGGTGTCTGTGCTGGAGTGGATGACCCTTGAGGGTCCCTTCCAGCTCAGGATATTCTCTGATTTCTATAATTCTTATGGAAGACATTTTGTGCCTCAGTTTCCCGCTTCACCAGTGGAGTTACTTGATTTTTTTCACTCATTTGGGCCTCAGGGAAAATTATGACCAAAATCCTCCCCTTATTCAAAGACAGGCTTCTTATCCCTGTAAAGGAGGGAGAAAAACCCCCTTCCAAAGTGTTCTTGGTTTCTTTCTGAGAATGAAAACAATTCTGTTGTTCTCCTCATCTAACCACACTATGGCTGCATCCCAGTTGGTCCCAAATGTTTGTGGCAGCCTTTAGAGCATGGCAAGAAAAACACAGGCTGTTGCTGCAGCCCTGGCATGGAGCATTTCCCTCTTTCCTGGGTATATTGTCCTCCTTGTGGCAGCTCAGAGCACCTTGTACTGGAGTGGTTTTGGGAGGCTCCTCAACCTCTAGAGGTGCTCCAGGCACTGCCAGGCACCACCTCTGTGGGCTTTGGGATTGGTTTGTTCTATTACAGTGACCCAAGTTATCCAAAATCCTCTTCCTTTCACTTTTCCTCCTTGTGAGTGGCAGATCAGGTCAGGGGTTAATTCCTGTAACTGGAAAACCCCAGAGGAACTGCAGGAATCCCAGGGACTCTCATCAGCTGCCCCAGGGCACCTCCCGCCCTCTCTGACACCCCAGTGCCTTTCAGAAATCCCACAGAACTCATGGAGAGAACGGGATGTGCCCAGGCCTGGAGGGACAGGGAGGAAACACTTGGGAAGGCATTTGTATTCCAGATCCATTGAAAGCCTGTATTCGTCGGCACCTTTCCATTAAAACCTTGGATGCTCTGGAAAAGCTCTATCTTAATTTGAACAAACTGATTCCTGTTTCTGTGGGCAGGCAGCACAGTTCCTGCAGAGTCCTTTATCAGTATTCTGTGCTGCCTTCTGGCAGCTGCTCATTTGCTGTTGCCTCAACCTGTGCTGACCTCATTTTCTGTCACAGAGCAGTGAAGGATTTGGTAAAAATTAGTTATATTAGTAGCTCCCCATACAGCCAGTTTATTTGTGATATGACAAATATTTCAGCCATTAGGATCTTTCCATCTCTTAGCAGCTTAAATGCACTCACTTATATTCCAAATCACTGCTTAATTTAAAAGCCTATTTGTGTAGATTGTTGCAGGCATGAAAAAAAAAACAAACCCACAACTGTGGAACACTTACCCTTTCAAATAGGCCTGTGCAGAGCTGGAGTTGTGGCTGTGATTGGATCTCCCACTCCATAACTTCACACTCTCACTAATCACTGGGTGCACAGCAGCAGCACAGCAATTCCAGGCAGGAAGGGAGGGTGTGATGCCCAGGATGAGGGGTTGGATTGCTGCTGGCTCCTGCCCTGCTGGGATTCACCGTGCCTCGGTTTCCCCACCTGCCCTGCTGGGATTTTGGTGGGTCTCTGGGGCCACACAGGCACCCACCACTTTGGGAATGCCCTGTGTGTGAGGACAGGGGTAGGGAAGGGCAGGAGGGATCCAAACCACCTCCTGTAGTGCAGAATTCCAGAATGATTTGGCTTGGAAAGGACCTTAAAGCTCATCTAGTCCACCCTCTGTCATGGGCAGGGACACTTTTCACAATCCCAGGTTGCTCCAGCCTGGCCCTGGACACTTCCAGGGAATATGTGTTGTTTATACTTAGGGGGGTTTCATGTTTCCCATGACCCTAAAATAAAGATACTCATGTCTTCAACCTTGCTGGGCCTCAATCCTCCACTTCAGGGAGGGAAGATGTTGGGATGCTCCTTCCTTGGTGCTGTCCCTCCTTGAATTCCTCCTGTCACTCAGCTGGGATATTTCTCCAGGCTTTCTTTTTTTGTCCAAACCCAGAAGGCTTCAATGCTTCTTTCAGAGGCTTCAATGCTTCTTTTAGAGGCTCTGTACCTTTTTATTTGTTGGAGGTAACATCAGGATGTAACTCCAGGGTTGCTTTAAGGAAGGTGCAAAGATCACAGTCAAATCCCAGGAGCTCTGGCACTCCTGTGGGATGGTGGCTGGATCAGCCAGGCTGTCCTTGCTCTCTCCCTGTGTTTATTCCCCTGGGAACTTCTCAGTGGCCCTTTGAGGTTTTTTTTCACCCAAAATGCAGGTTGTGTGATGTGTTTTTTTACCTCTTCTGCCACCCCACTCCCCCTGGATCTCAGCTGTCCCTGTTGGGATGAGACACACCAGACATTTCCCTCTGACTTTTAGGAGATGAGATTGACATTTGGAGTTGATTTTTGAGGAATAAAGGACCCACAGGTTATCCCAGTGAATTCTGCCTCCAGGGCTCTGCAGAGGAACCAGTTCCAAGCCTTTTCCTGAGTGTTGTTCCTGCCCCTGGTTTTCCCTCTCCTCCTCCCAGGTAGGCAGCTGCTGTTCCTGGATCTCACCTCGCTGGATTTGATGGATTGCAGAGCACTGGGAAGAGCAGGAATTCACCAGCTCTAAAAGGCAATGGCCCAAAGTGTCATTTGCTTTAGAAGGAAGGTTTTGTGCTCGTGGCATTTGTCCCTCAGGTTCACAGGCATTGCCTGCTGCTGATAATTCTTCAGAGGGCTGAGAAGGGGCAAAAAAAGGGAATTTAAAAGTTAAATACTGCAATTACTGCATTTGATTATGTCAAAAATATCTATTAAAAAAAAGTTTTATAGTGGGTGATGGCAGAGGATTCTGGCTAAAAAAAATTATCCTCAGCAACCAAGTCTTGATAAATTCTCCTGCACCTTTCACAATGAAGGAGTTGTGATGGAGGAACATTTAATTGCTGGAAAAAGCCTCACAAACCCAGAGCAAACTGTAATT
The DNA here is from genome assembly GCF_001604755.1 of Lepidothrix coronata. Taxonomy (NCBI): domain Eukaryota; kingdom Metazoa; phylum Chordata; class Aves; order Passeriformes; family Pipridae; genus Lepidothrix; species Lepidothrix coronata. Next base: position 3,522,630 of record NW_016690207.1, on the reverse strand, counting down.
CTTGCTTGCCTTCCCTATTCAACTTGCAAGACTCTGGGAGTTCAGATGCTGATGGAAGTGTATCGATTTTGCCCTATATTGAATGCTTCCAAAAAAAGAGAAAACCTCAACAAAAAAACCCACCCTGCCTCCCGTGATGCAAGTCCCATGGTTCCAATTAAAATCACCTGTTAACTTAAAAAGGTCTCTCTTTAAAAAGGCCTTAAAAGATTTTCATTTAATTGATTCAATGTAAAATGCCCTTTACAATTACCACTATAAACTACTTGTTTCCCACTGAGTAAGACCCAATTTGAGATGTTTATCAAGACTTTGCACTCTTTCCACTCTTCATACTGAGTTCTTAAGTTCCTTATTGACAGCTTGCATCTGTCAGCAATGGATATTTTTAGTTGGTCGCAAGAAAGCTTTTAAAAAGGTTGTAATGGCTTGATTTTGTCTCTGTGGTCTCAGGGAATAAATCAGCCCTGAATGGCCTCATAAGTGTGGCCAGTGCTGGGCTCCCCTGATTTCAGAGCACTAAATTGACTTGATTTAACAAATTTCTCCTTTCCTTGCTCCAAGTTTGTCCATGAAGACAGTGGGTTTAGTGCAAATATCACACCCCTTGTTCTACTTTAATTTTTGTCTCTTACATGAACTAATAAATGTTGTGGTGCTGGCTGGGTTCTGCTGAAGTCTGTGGGGCTTATTTAGAACTTCAGGGGTGTCCTGTGCAGAGTCAAAATGTTCCTTGTGGGTCTCTTCCAACTCAGGATATTCTCTGATTTGTCCTCAAAAGACTGATAACTCCCCCCAGATTTAATTGAGACAACTTTGCTTTATTAGAAGACAATTTATTCCAACAATTTGCTCTCTCACCGTGCATATTTAATCCAATTTTTTCAGTTTGCTTTATTAGAAGACAATTCATTGCACCACATTTTCTCTCTCACTGTGCATATTTAATCCAATTTTTTCAGTTTGCTTTATTAGAAGACAATTCATTGCACCACATTTTCTCTCTCACTGTG
>NW_016690207.1:3481525-3520779 GCF_001604755.1 Lepidothrix coronata | reverse complement strand
TACAACCCCTGAAAACAGGGGCTGGCATCTCATGCAGTTTGCTCTGGCTGGATTTCAGCCTTTCTCCACATCTTTTTTTTTTTTTTTTTTTTTTTTGGGAGGGAAAAAAAGGCCAAGTTTGTGCTGCTCAGCAGCGACGCCGCAATTTGTCTTTATTAAAATACACTCAGACTCACCTAAGTGTGCTTAAACCCGGCCCAGCTTTCTGACCTGGGCTGGCTGCTCACAAAAACCCTCCTAAATTACCCCAATTACAGGTTCACAAACAGAGAGTTTGTTTCCACACTTTCAATTCAAACCCCACCTATACTGGGGGGGGTGGGGGGGGTGGCAGGTATAAAAAAAATTAAAGCCCCCAACGCTAATTACAAACCACAACAGGTTAAAGTGCCCAGCACAAAGGTGATAAATACGGGCATAATTATGGGTTATTGCAGGAGCTTAATTAGGATAGCTGTAATTAGCCTATTTTTCCCAATTTTCAACGAGCAGCAAACAAAAATCAAATGGAAAATATTTTAATTTAAAAGGCAGTCTCAGCGCGGGGTTACTAGGAGAGACTTAATTATTCATTGATAACAATAAGGGGGAGAAATCAACTCTTTTGTGCCAGGAGTGATAAAAACCGAGGCTCTCAGCCAAAAAAATAATCCCCAGCAGGTTTAACCCTGGAATTTAGGTTCTAGTCCTAGTCTGGGAGTCCTCAGCTTCGCTTTAGTCAGGCTTAACTTGCAAACTGGCACCAACACCTTCCTGGAAAGGTCTCTCTTGTCTTTTTTTGGGTGAGGGGGTGCTGAGCAGTGCCAAGGGGGTCCCAGAGCACCCCAAATTTCCTGCCTGCTGGTACCTCCAGCTGCTTGGCTGTATCAGGGACATCCGAGTGGGTTTAAACACCAAAGCCTTGGAGCTGAGCTTCCCTCTTCCCAACACCCTTAGAAAGGAAAGAGGGGAAGAAGGGGCAGGTTTAAGAAGCAGGTTCTAGATGTGAGTTTAGCAGTAAAGGGGCAGGAGAAGAGTAGGTTTAAATTCAGGTACCCAGGGGCTAATTAAGTCCTTCTTTGAGACATTTGTGCTGTCAGAGCCTCCTTGAAGCTGCCTTGGAAGCAGCCTGGAAAGCCTTCCTGCTGCCTCACGTTGGATCTCCAGCCCCTGGGCAAGGAAAAACTGCAGAAACCCTCAGTTTCTTTAAGATTAAACAAAATAACCAAGTCCCTGAGCCCTGCTGCCGTGGAGGGAACAGGGCACAACCCACACTCACCCTCTTGGGGTTTTGGGGTGTTGCTTTCTGCTGAGCAGCCCCTCCTGCCAAACATCCCCGTGGATTAAGCTGCTCATTTTGCTGGCCTTGAAAACATTTCCCTGCCCACGAGCTGAACAGATGAGACTCCAAGGCTCCTCTCTTTCTTGTTCATTTAGGGGTGAAAAATTGCCAGCAAGAGTTCAATTAGCATCATATCTGCTCAGCCTGGGCTGTGCTGGGGGCCTTCCTGCACCCACACTTGGTGCCCACAATAGCAGCATCTGCTTTATTAGCAGTTGCCTAATTGAGGCTGACGTGCCCAGTTATTCTGTGCTCACAGTGTGCTCTGGGGTGAATGGTTAGAGGGGAAGGGATGGGGCACTCACAAAGATGGGTTTCCCTCTGCTCCTTGGAGCTCCTTTCAGCAGGAAAAGCCTGGGCTGACCTGGTGCATTGCTTTGTTCACAGAAAGGTCCTCAACTTCTGGACCCGGCTCACGTGGCTGATTTTCCTCTGGGAGTTTGGGTTTGTTCGTAGATTTATTTCTTTGGTTTTTTTTTAAACCAGAAAATGCACAGTCAACACTGTCAGGAAGGCTTCTCAACTGTGTGGAATGGACTCCTCTTACATGAAAATTAAATTATTGTTTTTGCTGCTGATGATTGAGACGAGCTTGGCCAGGCGGGGGTCCAAGGGCAACACCTTCCAAGAGCTCAGCAGATACACTTGGAAAAACCTGGAAACACCTTTTGAAGGTCACAAACTCTTCTCAAAGAACTCTGCACAAACCCCAAGGCCGTCAGTGCTTTGGTGGGGGGATGAGATGAGCAGCACCAAACCCAAACTCCCAGAGGAACTGAAGCACAGACTATAGATAATGTATATAAATATACATATATAAGTGCTTCATATGTAAGGGATGGAAGCACAGACTATTTATAATATATATAAATCTATAAAAATGCTTTATTACAAGGAACTGAAACACAGACTATCAATAATATATATAAATATATATAAATGCTTCATATACAAGGAATTGACACACAGACTTTATATAATGTATGAAAAAATATATGTGCTTGATATATAAGGAACTGAAGCCCAGAGACTATATATAATACTTATATTTATTATATATATATGCTTCTATATAAAGAACTGGAGCCCAGAGTATATAGAATATATAAAAATGCTTGATATATAAGGAACTGAAGCAGAGAGACTACATATAATACTTAAATTTTATATATGTATATATATGCTTCTATATAAAGAACTTCTATATATAGAACTTCTTCTATATGAAGAACTGAATATATATGAATTTATATATATATATATAAAATATATATAAATGCTTGATATATAAGGAACTGAAGCCCAGACTATAGATAATATATAAAAATATATATAAATGCTTGATATGTAAGGAACTGAAGCCCAGACTGTATATAGTATATAAAAATGCATCATATATATAAGGAATTGAAGCACAGACTATAGATAATATATATAAATATATATATTATGTATATAAATAAATATAAATATGAGAACCTGAAGCTCAGGGGCAAATTAAACCCTGTTACCCAGAGTTAACCCGTCCCTGAGCAGACCCAAACATCCCGTGCAGGGTCAGTCCCTCCACAGCCCCAAACTGAAAACAGATCCCAGGATTTGTGGAATTCTGGGATCTTTCCCTCCCACCCCAGCAGTGCCCGGGGATGCTGCACACCCAGAGGAAGAGTCCCGAATTTGGTGGGAGCAACTTATTAGTTAATAAAATTAGTTAATCAAACTTGTGAAACAAACCCTTCCCTAAAAATCCCGGCTCCAGGAATTGATGGATGTGTGTGTGTGTGGAAAGGGAGCAGAGCAGGAGGAACCAGGTTTCCTGTCCTTTTAGGGTTGGATGGCAATAACCTCCCAACGCTGACAGCTAAATTAGCCAAGATGGCTTTCCATAATTTCTCCAAACAATCACTTAATGGGAGCGGTGTAATTCCACGAAATAGGTGAATGGAGTAGTGATCCATTTTATGGAACCATCAATAAACTAAACCTTGCCTGCTTTTAAGATTAAACTGGGAAAAAAAAAAAAAAAGCCAAAAAAACAACAACAAAAAAACCAACCCCCAAACCCTACAGCCAGTGAGAGGAGAAGAAAAAAAAAAAAAAGAGTATTTATCTTTACACAGAAAATTTGTGTGCTAGTAAAGTGCAGGCAGTGACAGGAATTTCAATTATTTAATCAAAAAGAAAATGAAAGTGGCTTTAAGTGTTGTGATTTGAGCCAGTGAAATCTAATGTGGGCTCACATTGAATATGAGGAAAATGGGAAGAAAATTAAAGCTGCTCCTACTTAAATCATGTGGTTACAAATGGTAAATTAGTTTCTCGATGTTTTCATTTAAGTGTTTAAGTGGAAGGTTTTATTCTTAATGTAGTGTTGTGACACAGAATAAAAACCTTATCTGTCTCTATGGCTTTTTTTCTTCCCCCCTCCGTGTTGCTGCCTTAGAAGGCAAAAGGGGAAAAAGCTGCAGCAGTATTAGACTGCTTTTGTTAAAATTGGGAGGCAATATGCTTTCACCACAAGCTCATTAAGGTAATAGATGAATAATGCCTATTAAAAATGCACTAGGCTAAATGAATTTAATGTGTGTTGCATTTGCCAGAGGATGCAAACTGGAAAATTCTCTTTTTTTTTTTTTTTTTCTTCTTTCTTTTTGTACTTATTTGGAGGCTCAAGGACTGATCTCGGCTGGGCAGAAATGCACCGACAAGCAGACACACACATTTTATGTCATTTTATGATTATTATTTATGTTCTATATATATTATAGACACCTCTTTTATATAGGAAGATGCACAGGCTTATAAAATTCTAAAATCCCCCCTATTTTGAGGACATTTTCTATGATCTGTTTGTTTCCCACTCTCTCCAAGCTTATTTTACTTGACCTGTTGGACTTGCAGGTTTAATTTTCCATCTACCACAACAAATGGCAAACTCCTTTGCCAAGACTCCTTTGGGCTGCTGAATTCCAAGTCTTGATCCCCTCCAAAGTCAAAAGAGAACAAAATTTGGGCAGAAAACTAAGATTTTCTTTGCACTGGTGAACCTGGTGATTACATCACATTGAGTGTTTCTAATACCAGCTTTGAAGAGCAGAAAATGAATTTATGGACTAAGAAGCCCCATAACTCACTGTTAAAAATAACAGACGGGTGGAAGCTAAAACAACACCTAAAAATATCAAATCTGTGTGTTTCCTCAGCAAGAAATCAGCGTGTTTTTAAGTCTGGGCAATTTTCCATCACCTTTGTGGTCTAAAAAACAAATGCCAAAGTCACCGCAGTGGTTTTCAGGCTCACACTGAAACAATGGAGTTGCTGCCTTCTCTCCAGCCACTTAATTATGAAATATTTGGGGCAAAATGTGTGTTTGAGGCTGCTAATTGTCCAACTAATTTGACTGGATTGGATTGCTCTGTTAAAACCACGGTAAGGGGGAAAAGGAGAGTTGGAGAGGGATGTGCGAGGCTCACTTTTGTTTGAGCAGGAAATCATATTAAAATAAAATATCAGGAAGAGCAAGGAATAGCTGGGCTGAATCAAACATTGCAGAACTAAATAAATGGGGTTTATTTTTTAAGCATGGCCAAATCAGGGAAATGTTACCTCACTAATTTGTAACCCACCTGCATCACCACTTGTTTCAGATGACTTGGGGCACTTTAATACTTCCCTTTAAAAATTATACTGACAAATGTGAGGGAGTGTTCTTAACATTAAGCAATATTCCCTTCCATTTGAATACCTCACCCTTGGAAAGGGACAAAATCCCATTTCAGAAGGCAATTTCCAGTTTTAAAGCGTTATTTGAAGATGCATTTGCGAGATGCTGACGGGATTCTGTCCTTATTTTCCTTTTTCTTTTTCTCCCTCCCCTCCCAGACCTGTCATCCACTTCTGGAGTGCTTAAAATAAAGTGCACAGATACAGAGTAAGCTGAAACAGTCAAGAAGCCATATAATACAGAAATGTTTCGAGTAAAGTGTGTTACTCAGATCTTTCTAAAGTACATTTCTGCCTTTATTCTGAAGGCCACAGCGCAGGCAACTCTGACTAATGCAAGTAATGGAACCAATCTCTCCCTTTGATCATCAAAAAAGGTTATCTTTTTCCTTTTTTTTTTTTTTTTGTAAACTAGGTCCGACTAGTTTTGCGATCTGTTCGGAGTAAACATGAAAGGGAAGAGGTTTAATTATCTTTCAGCCAAGAACAATTCCTTTTCTTTGGACAAAGTGCCTCGGTTTGGGCCCATCCCTGTGACACACACACCTGAGTCGTGACATTTGTGTGCCTCAGGTGATACAACCATTTGTGTGTTTAAAGCAGGAGGTTTAAAAACCAGCCCTAAATGATTTATAAAATCCACTCTCCAGTAGAATTAACCTTTTAACTGGAGGCTGAATCGTGTTTACAGGGGCTGAGTGTGGCTTGGAGATAATTTTCAGGGGAGCTGCTCAAAATATAAAATATAAACACGGAGCTGAGGGCCTTGATAGAGATCTGGGGGTGAGAGAAAGCTGCTCCTTCACCCTGTTTATAAACACTTATTTCCTCTGCATACACTGTGATTCAAACTATAAATTTAAAGACTTAGAAAACTGGGTTTTTTTGTTCCACAGGCTGCCAAGGTTGGATGTTTTCTCCGTGTCTGATACAGGAGGTCAGCCTGGATGGTCATAACAGCTCCCTCTGACCTGGGAGTGCACCATTTGTCTGCTTTTTGGTTTTAAGGCTTCAAAACGAGACACTTTAAGGTTGGAAAGCGGAGAGTGGAATTGGAAGGAAAATCAAAGTATTTGAGTCATTTCGGTTTCCGTGCTCTGCTGGTTTTTACTTAAGTTACTTCTCACTTACTCCAGCCTGAGCTCACACTTGGGGGTTGTATATTCAGTGTTTCTCCAAGTGGAAAAGGGATATGAGGTTTTCACGAGCGGCAGAAAGAGGAAAACCACAAAGAAAAGTAGGGAGACAATGGGAATAAAATCAAGGTTGAATGGATAAGAAAGGGAAAAGGAGGATTATCCTGCCCCAGAGGTTAAAAGCAAGGACGTACACGGTTCATACATCACGAAATTGGGGAAACAAGGGAGGTCCCGAGCCATTAATGCAGAAAAGTGACTCAAAATGTTGGGTTGTGCAGATGCTTGTTACACAGCTGGAATGAAAGAGCACCAATGAGCATTAATGTGCTAAAGGCAACAACAAAGCAGGGACTAGAGGAGCAAGAATGGATTTTTTAGAGAGCAGAGGATTAGCCCAGATCCCAAAGTACAGATGGTGTTGGGTGAAATAATCACCTCGGCCTCGAGGGAGCCAGCAGTGCCCACGGGTTGGTCACACCATGAGGAGGAATTGAGATGCAACCAAATGAAGAGGAGACTAATTGAAAGCAGGTCCCAGGGAAACTTCTAAGCCTCCCTCCCAATTTCTGACTCATCCCCCCCCCCCAAAAAAAAAAACAAAAAAAAAGAAAAGAAAGAAAGAAACAAAGAAGAAGGAATAATCTTGCTGTGTTTTGGAATAGTCCAGATGACCCTGCTGAAGTTGAAAACAAATATTAAAGAATTAAAAAGGTCTTGGTTAATAAGGATCACTATTTTATGGAAGTGTTTAGACCAAACCTGCCAATGCTAACACTCTCATTCTCTTCCTGCAAGTTCCCTGCCTTCAGAAAATGCTCAGGATTTCCAGCTAATGAGGCCAATTTTTGGCACAGAGATAAAGTTTTGGATCTAGGAATGGAACCCCTGAGCTCGTGCACACACAGTTGGGTTTGGGAGGTGTGTAAGGAAGCTGCAGTCTGGTTTTACACTTTAAATTTCATTTTGCCCCTCAGTGATGCCATACCTCCTTTTATCCCCGAGATTCTTGCAGTTATTGGTAGTGAGACAAACCTCAAAAATGCCTTCCTGTCTCAACACCTTCTTAATGTGGCAGCAGCCACCCTTCCATCCCCTGTGCTTTTCACCTGGAACTACAGCCCTGAAATTATTGTGCTGTTCATGGGGAGATTCAGTGATTCTGTGAGAATGACACAGACCCAGCTTTTGACCTGAGTGTTTCTTGTCAGGGGATAAAATAACAGGCTGATTTCTTCTCTGTTTCTCACTCTGCCTCCTCTTCCTCTCAGCACAGACGAAGGACAGGGCCAGTCCATGGGATGACACATTTCTGAGGCAGCAAAAGCCAAGGGGGAGTTCTGATTCTTGGAAAACTCTGAATATTCTCCTGGTTAGGAGTTAAACCCCTCTTTGATGCTCCTTTCCCCTCCCACCCTCTCTCAGCCCTGGGACAACCTCCCGGGCCCTGTGGTTTCAGGCATCACTTCACCTCAAATCCCATCCACCACACCCTCCTGGTGCCAGGGCAGAGCAGAGGGTTTCCAACACTAAAATATTCATGGAACCACCGAATATTCCAAGCTGGACCCACAGAGAGCCCAGCTCCTGATTCTCTGTGGCAATGCTGACATGCCAGGAGAAGCCTCTGGTGCAGACCCAACCTGGTACTCAGGGGGTTCCCACCACTGCCTTTATCTCGTGCCAGCTGAGCTGAATTTTATAAAATCACAGCATCCCTGCTCCTGGAAGGATTTTCCACAGCCTGCAGGGTGGTGGGAAGCAGGGTTGGGTGCCAGGTGTAGGCACAGGTAGGTGGGGGGTGGAAGGGCAGAGGGGCTGGAGCAGGACAGGAGTGTTTTTGCCTCTCCCCAGCAGCACCACAGGTCAGGGGCACCTGCTCCTGCAGGGTGGGAAGTGGTTTTGCCTGAAGCACCAGGATGGAACATTCTCCATTAAGCCATGCTTTGTGTTCAAAAGACCTCTCTCTATGTTACAGTGTGTGGCTACTCAACCTGAGCTCTTCAGACCTCTTTCCTGCAGCCAGGCTCCCATTTCGAGCATATCAGGGCTGTCTGGTTTTAATTTAACCCTTCCTTTTGGAGTGGATTTGTCTTGAAAGGCATGAAAAGGCCGGGCTCCCGAGCTACCTCACCTCTTCAAGAGCCACAGAAGGTAAGTGCATGTATTTTTAAACTGCACCAAACTTATCCCTAATGCAGCACACTGAAATAAAGCTGCCAACATCAGTGTGGCTGCACCGACCTTTTAAATGACCCCCGAGGTTTTGAGTCAAATAAACTTCTGTTTTCCTGGGCAAAATTCTCCCTGTGATACCTCGAAATGATCTTAAGCGTGCAAGTAATGATGGCTGGGGTTTATCTAAGCAAAGCACACGTGTTATGTGTGTTATTAAACCATGAAAGGGAGAGGTGTGTACGTACACAGGGAGGATACGTTTGTAAAAGTTTATAAAGCTCTTTGAGCCTGTAAGAATCCTTTTATTTTATTGAAGAAACAACAAACAAACTCCACAGCAGTGTGGCTGCCTGGGTTAGGTATCAGCCATGAGGTTTGGGGGTCCAGCCCCCCAAGGTGTAAAAGTGCAGCTTCGAGGGGCGATTCTGCTCCTCCCGAACGGGGAGGGAAACACCCAGGGAGTAAAACAGCCAAACCTGCAGCTTCTCCCTGCCTTGCCATGACCTCAGTCCCTCCTGTTTTCCCTCCTAGATGTGTCCCTCAGCCCAGCAGAACCTCAGCTTCTGCCCAGCTTTGGGGCAGTTGCTGCTGAATCAGGTGAAAAGCTGTGAGAGCCCCTCACCAGGAGCCCCTGCCCTGCTCACCCAGGGGGTTGGCAGCAAAAGGGATGATGTGTGCTTGCAAAAACCCCCAGGAACACACCTGCTGTGTGCATGGCTGGCCAGCAAAAAGGGCCAGCCTGGGATCTGGGGGCTGCTCCTTGGGGAGGGTACGTTTGGGGGTCCCTGGGTGAGATCCATCCTGCTCGTCCCCCCCACCCCAGGGACCCGCAGGAGAGGGGCAAAAGGGGAAAACAGGTAAGAGACTCCTGGGGCAAAGAGGGTGGGAAGCCCCTGGTACCCCATTTCTGTCCCCAAAAGCCACAAAATGTTAAATTTAAAACATCCCTGGGTGTGAGGGCTGCAGGGCAGAGGTCCCTCCTTCCTGGGGCCTTTCCCTTCTCCACAGATGGGGGTTATCACCTCTGCTTCTTGCCCCTGAACTGGCACCAGCACCTGAAGTGCCACTGCCTGGTTTGGGGATGGGTTTTGCTGCTGTTGTTGCAAGAAAACATCAAAAGAGGACCCCAACCACCCCTCTCCTTTATTTCTCTGTAACCCTAAACAAAGAGGGACCCCAAAAAGTGGCCCCTCTCAATGTGGTTTCAGGCAAGAAGCTCTTGCCTGAGTCCCAAAGCCGTCACCCAATCTGGCTGAAGCAACACAACTTTAATCTTTCAGATCTGCTTTAAATAAATATATATATTTATGGGCTGAGTAAAGCCCCAGCCCTCCCAGAGAAGAAATCTCAGCTGATGAAATGGCCAGTCAAGCAGCTTATACACTCCGTGTTGGGCTTTAGACCCTTTTAATCACTGTTAATTCATTTACTCATTTGCTCCTCAGAGAAAGTTGTTGGCATGTTTTTAAACCCCCAGCCAAAACCCCCGTGGTGATGCTGAAGTGGGCATTTGAGGAGGGGACACCGCGACAGACTTGTTACATTTATCTATTTATTTATCTGTTCATTTGTCTGTCAATTTATTTATTTATTCTTCCCAGAGAAAAAGAGGGAGTTCTGTGGGTAGCACAGGCAGGGGAGAGATTTTTCCCCCAGTTCTGAGGGGCTGCTTCTGCTTCTCTGAATTAGTGCACCTGCATCCATACTCTACAGGCAAGAGTTTGTATCTATATCTATATATCTATATATCTATATACCTATATATCTATATACCTATATATCTATATATCTATCTATAATATATACAAGAATACAATATAATATATAATATAAATATAATAATTGGAATAAATATATAGATATACAAAATATACAATATAAGAATATACAATAATATATAAATAAACAAAATATACAATATGAGAATATAATACAATATATAAATATAATGAGTAAAATAAATTTAAAAATATATATTAAATACATGTATATGTTGTTGAAGTGAGTGCTGTCTGCCTGCACGTGGACACTACAGGGGTAAAACAAGGGGTGTGTGTGGCTCTAACACATACAGGGTGAAAAACGCTCCCGTGGGTTTTCCCGGTGGGATGGGGAGCTCTCTGCTCCCCCCCCGAGTTTTGGCACTGCTGCAGGAGCCACATCTTCATCCCACCCCCGCGTGTCCGTGCCCGGCGGTGGCGGAGAATCGACGGCGCCGCACATTCATTAAAGCCCGACGGTTGCCATTTCTATTCTTTTAAAGCTTTTTCCTCATCTATTTACCGTTTACCAGCTCATCCATATGGAAGGCATGGCTTACACTTCCCTGAGAACTGTACTTTTAGGACTAATTGATTCGGGTAATTAATTTGTTCTACCTGCTGGATCAGATGGAAGCGCTGTCCGTGTGCCCAAGGATTAGCACTTGCCTTTCTAACATCTTTCTTAATTATCTAATAGCATGGGTTGTGCGAATTCTGGCTCTATTAGAACACTTTTACTATTAACGGTAGTGATTGGAATTGTGATGACAACTCGATTTCAACAAATTAGAGCTTAAAATCAGGAGATGAAGGAGAAGCGCCTTCTTTTAATTTCCCCGAGTTTAACATCAATAATTAGAGCAATTTTCCGAGATGCGAACCGAAATTACCTCGGCTATGATGTGGTGTATCACCCTCATTTTAGCAAATTGACTCCTGGGAAATGAATGTTACAGATTAGAGGGGGGAAAAAAAAAAAGACAAACAGAGGAAAGAACCCCCCCAAAAAAGTCTTGGCTCAACAGAGAGCGGGGAAGGGACGGGAACAAAACCCAACGGGGTGAGAAGCTGAGCGGGAAGGGAGAACCTGCGTGCGCGGGGACAGGTCAGGGGAGCTTTAGGAGCGGTTTTAACCGCTAATTTATTTTCCCCGAAGTTTTCTCTTTTTAAAAATAAGGGGGGGAAAAAAAGGAGGTAACACTGAGATTTGGGAAAACGCTCCGAGGGGGCTGAGCGGTGCGGGCTGAGGGATGCGGATGATGCTGCGGGGGATGCTGCGAGGCACCGGAGCTGCTCCAAAGCGGCTCCTCGCCCCCGGGGTGGTTTGGGTGGCCCGGCAGGCCCGTCCCCCCCCTGCTCGCCATTGGCTCGCAGCGCAGCCCCCTTCCCACCGCGCCTCAAAGGCGCGCAGCGCCCCGCGCATCCCCGACCCGCCCGCCTCGCCTCCCCCGGCTCCGCCAGGTTATTTCTGGCCGGGGGATATTTTATTTATTTTATTATTTTATTATTATTATTATGGTTATTTATTTTTACTCCGTCTCTTTTTAAAAACTGTTGTTTATTTATTTTTGTCGTCGTTATTTTTGTTTATTCCCGTCCGCCCCCGGGGGTGCAGCCGCCCGCCCCCCTCTCCCCCTCCTCCGGCAGCTCAGCCCGGCTCGTTCCCTTCCGCGCTGCCCGAGGGGGACACAAGCGACATGAACCTCAACTTCACGTCGCCCGTGCACCCCGTGTCGGCGCCCAGGCCCACCTCCTTCTTCATCGAGGACATCCTGCTGCACAAGCCCAAACCCCTGCGGGAGGTGCCCCCCGAGCACTTCCCGGGCTCCTTGGCCTCCCGCGTGCCCCTCTTGGACTATGGGTACCCCCTGATGCCAACGCCGACCCTGCTGGCGCCTCACCCGCACCCTGCCCTGCACAAGCCGGAGCATCACCACCACCCCCCCTATTTCCTCACCACCTCGGGTAAGCGCGGGAGGGACACGGGGAGTTTGGGATGGTGAGATGGGGACTCGGGTGGGGACAGGAGTGAAAGACGAGCCCCTCCGGGGCGGGTGGGCATCTTCCTACACCCCTCACCGACGCGCTGGCTGCATCCCCCGGGGCAGGAGCGCCGGGGAGCCCCGGGCAGCACCGGCTTCGTTAGTGGGGAGAAGGGAGAGCAGCCGACCGCGCTGCGGCTCATCCTTCACTCGGCTGCCCGAAATCTTGAGGCTTTCCCTGTCTTTGCCTTTAATTTTATTTTTTTTTAGAATCACTTTTATTTTGGGACTGATAGCCTCTCTTTTTCCTTGCCCTGTCCAAACGGGCTTCGCTTTCCCACCACCGGGGCTCTGCCGCTCCTCTCCCGCATCCCGGGGCTCTGTCTGCTCTTCCCCGGGCCCGTTCCTTGCTCTGGAAGAAGAAAACCTCAAAAGTTTCCCCACTGGGCAGCCCAAAATGTGCACCAGCGGTGCTGCGGAGGACCGCTCTCCTCCTCCAGCTTTTTCCAGGGCTCCCTCGTGTTTTTCCATGCCCATTTCGTTGTGGTTTCGTTGCCGGGAGGGCGCAGTCTCGACTCCCCTCCGGTGGCAGCGCTGCGGGCACTGCCCGCGCTGCCTTCGGCTTCCCTGGGTGAGCTCGAAGCGCTTGGAAAAGCAACAGAATCCCCCAAACCAAACCAGTAAATCGACCTCAGAAACGAAATAAACGAAAAAACAACAAAAATTTAAAAGAGGCAGGGGGAGATCCCGCCCCGAGCCGCCGCAGCCTCTCTGCGGGTTCCTCCCGGCCCCGGGTCCCTTCCCGACCGCAGCCCGGGGTCTCCGCCGTGTGTCCCCCCAGGAATGCCGGTGCCAGCCCTTTTCCAGCACCACGCTCACGCCGAGCTGCCCGGGAAGCACTGCCGGCGCCGCAAAGCCCGCACCGTGTTCTCCGACTCGCAGCTCTCCGGGCTGGAGAAGAGGTTTGAGATCCAGCGGTACCTCTCCACGCCCGAGCGGGTGGAGCTGGCCACGGCCCTCAGCCTCTCCGAGACCCAGGTACGGGGCGGCGGGGACGGGCATCACCCTGCCGGGAAGGGCTCTGGCACCTGTGCCCACCCCTAATCCCGTCCAGCATCCCCTGTATCACACTGAGCATCCCCACATCCCATCCATCCGGAATCCCCGATACCCCATCCACCACCTCCAAATTCCATCCAGCATCACCACATCCCCTCCGACATCCTTCTCCCTTTCATTTTTACTACTTTTTCCCCCCCCCTTCCCTTCTCCTTCTTTCCCCGCTCTCCCCAGGTGAAAACCTGGTTCCAGAACCGCCGCATGAAGCACAAAAAGCAGCTGAGGAAAACCCAGGACGACCCGAAGCAGGCGGGCGGCGAGGAGAGCCGGGAGCCGAGCTCCCCCGAGCCCGAGCTGCCCGAGCCGGCCGGCGCCGAGCCCCGCAAGGGTCCCCCCGGCCCTTTCCTGCTCCAGGACCCCGAGGACGAGGTGGACATCCTGGAGGAGGGGGATCTCTGCCCCCACCGCCTCTAGCCCGGCCTGGGCTCTCCTGCGCTCCGGGGAGGCTCTGCCCCAGCCCCGACCCCGCAGGTCGCCCCCTCCTCCCCAGCCTCGAGGAACGCGCACAGGGAAGGGGGGCACAGGTTTTTTTGGTGCGGGGGAAGCCCCCTCCCCTGTCCGGGGTGAAGGCAGTACCGCCGGTTCCCTCCCGCATCACCCCAAGCCTGAGGTTTGCTTGGAAATCTGATGTTGGGGTGGAGGGGGGAGTAAACTAAGCCGAGTTTCCTTTAGGTTTCCCCTTCCCCTCGAGATGTCGGACTTTTCCCCGTTCCCCGAACTTTCCCGGAGTTTCAAATAAATGTATACTCGTGACAGCATGTTGTCGTTCCTGGGAGCGGCAGGCAGGGCAAGCCCTAACCCCACTCCCCGAATCCCTAAATCCTCGCCGCTCTTTCCACGCACTGGGCTCGCCGCCTCCATCCCTAACGCTGAGCCCGGGCAGAGCTTCCAGGACGTGCACACACTCAAACAAAAAAGAATTGCAGAAAAGCCCTCCAAAGAAACAGGTAAGAGCGGAATTACGGTTCATTTAGTTCCGATGTGGACAAGGGAGAGGGGGATCATCGCCAAGAACTCGATCCTGCCGGGGATGCTCGGAGCAAACGCGCTCCCACCGAGCAAAAGGGATTTTATACAGCTTGGAGAAACACCTGCGCTGGCAGCCTGATGCCTTCACGGCTTCCAGGTGGGAATCAGCTCCCGGATATTCCCTTTTCCTCTCAAATAGCCCCGGAGCTGCTCCCGCTCCAGGTTTGGCTCCTGTTCCCCCTCTCCTGCATCTCCCCCCGGCTCCCCGCGCTCCGTGTCGCGGTCACACGGAGCAGCCACCGGCCGCTCTCGCTTCGCCTTCATCTTCCCGCCGGGGAAATGGTTTTAATTTCCAGGTAAATTAAGATTTTTATCATTTATTTTTGTGAGCTGCCGGCTGGGAAACGCGGAGCCTCCGCCGCTCTCCCAGGGCATCTTCGGGGAGGAGATGGTGGGATTGGGGATTTCCTCCACAAAAACCTGGAGCAGAGGCTGTTCTGGCTCAGAAATCACCTGTGCAGCCCCCGCTGCACAACAACCCGCTGGCACGTCGATGTCTCGTTACGTTATTTAATTTATTTTCCTTACGGTTTTTGATTTAATCGGGAATTTAATTTTGGTTGTCTGGCGTCATCAGCACTTTCAGGGTATTTTGGATTACGGGACGTGTTGTTTTGTGAGGGGGAAATGAGTCCCTGTTTAATATGTAAAATATAGATGATTGAAAAGTGTACGTTTGCTTCCTTTTTGTGGGTGTTTCTTTATTTTTTTTTTTTACATATAAAATAATAAAAGTTACACGTTGTGGGGAGGAAAAAAAAATCCCAGCTATCCAGAAAAAGCTTTTAATGTGGTGTTAGTGAATACTTTCGGGGCAATAATTTTCGCCAACAAAAAGCCACCCTAAAAATCATGATTCAGAAGGCAAATCAACCACTTTCCTCCTGCAGCCTTGCTGTGGTTTGAAGCAGCTCAGGGGCAGGTCCAAGGGCAGGTCCAGCAGGTCACTTCCCACCTCTGGCTGGAAATGCTTCTCCCAGCTCCGGGGGCTCTTCCCTTCTCCCAACACGTGCAGGGATGCGATGGAAACTGCCTCAAAATCCTTTCAATTTGACGCTGTTTTTCCGCGTCTGCCCGTCAAGGAGTTTGTTTGCTTTGCTCCGGGCTCACTGTCAGCCTCCCCCGAGCGTGTGCTTCGCTGGGAACTGCTAAAAATGATAGGAAAGAGGAGCTCTACCGCGATATTTTCACGATCGTGTTTTCCTGACCGTGTTCCCAGGGCTGGGAACAGCCTGTGGAATGCACACAGCTCAGGGCCGGCCTGGCTCTGCTCTGGGGGTCTGCGATGTGCCTGGAAGGGTCAGAATGTGACCCAAATAACACTCAGGTCTCTGCCGTTTCTCCCCCGCCACTCCAGGAACTCTCTTCCCGAAGTTTTTATGCTGATCAATAAAATAAACCCCCACAACCACCCGCCCATCTCCACCTCTCTGTGCTTTTAGGCACTTTTGGGATGGCGTTTAAAGCTACAATCGTATTATTTAGAACCAAAGCCGCTGATTTCTGGCAACTTCAGTGAGAAACGCGGGCAGAATGGGACAACCCCAGGGATGTCCCCATCCCAGCGGTGAGCACTGAGCCTTGCAGGCGACGGGAGGATTTGGGAACAGGCTGCTTATCCCGGGTAGTTTGCAGCGAAAAACCCTGAGATTGAGATAGTTGAAGGAATTAGTCACTGCCCGAGACATTCCCGCTGTCCCCAGCCAGCTCCTTCCCAGCTGGGAAGCGATTCCTGCCAGGCTGGTGTTGGGAAGATGCAGCTTCTAGACAGGGAGAGCAAGATTTTGGGAAGAGCTTCTTGCGTGTTTGGAGGGTGGAGATGGCCCTGGGAAGAAGGAAGGGCTGGGGAGGTGTTTTATTTGTTCATTTCAACGATTTTTCTCTTAATTAATTTTTTATTCTTGGGTCCTTGTTCATTCCATGACAACGGCCCGACTTTTTCCTGCTCTCCCCAAAAGCTTGAGGAGTAGGGGAGAGATTGTTTAGAGCTGCCTCTTTCTCTCTCTCGTTTTAAAAGAATATTTAGTGTCTTCATTTGGGAAATGCTGGAGTGGAAGTGGCTTGCAGGAAATAATTGGTGGATTTCCTATTTTTCAAGGAATCCATTGAAGATTGATTTTCATTCAAATTCTTCAGTGAGGTTTTTTTTTTTTTTAAATGAAATTGTTTCCTGTTAATTTATTTAACACCTAAGCGGTTAATGGTTTTCTTGTGGTTTTCCTTACAGAAAATCAAACAGCAGCCTAAAATCCTTCCATGAACCTTTGCTGTTTGGATGTTAAACACTTTCCCGTTCGCTGCCCTAAACATTTTTAACTTTTTTTTTGGATCTGGAAAGCGAATTTTTTCATTCAGTGGCCAGAGCTACATAAAAGCAGATCAGATAGGCAGGTTGTGCGGGCAGTTATAAAGTGAATAATTTGCAAAGCCTTGCTGTTAAACACGTGTAGGGACAGCTTTGATTTTGCTCTTCCTCACTTCTGGTCACAATAACAAACAGCCCCACCTTAATTAACTGCAAACTCCTGCTTGGATGGTCTTACAGGGCTTAAAAAGTGGCTGATTTCTGTCTTGGAATTATCTTATTTCTAAGGAATTATAAGCTTAGATGAGACCCTTCCAGGTCGACTGCCAGGGGTGGGTGCAGCTCCTCGCAGAATTAATGCAGTTGTGGCAATACTTGGTCAAGGCAGGTGGGTGTAAAGGATGTTTTTGGGAGACCAGAGTCACTCCTTTCTTCACATTCCTGCTTTTCCTCACGCAGAAAGCACTCGGGTTTGGGCAAAATGGTAAAATCAACCCAGCAAAACGGTAAAATAAAAAGCGAAAATAAGCATAATAAAATAAACAAGCTAAATAATAAAATAATAATAATTTTAAAAAGGGGCGTGTTCTTTGTGCCACTGTAATTTATTGTAGAATTTACCCAACTAGGAGTTGATAACAATCAAATGCTTGGCTTGTGGGCTGCTGGACATCAGAGCTTGTTCAAGTATTTAATGACTGCAGGAGTTGGGCACAGCCTTGTCTGGTTCACCTTTTGTCTTTAGAGACGTGCTGATGGAACGTGGCTTTGAGGTTCTGCCTTGTTTGATGTTTTTAACTGATAAACCCACCTTTTTTGGGGGGGTCAGCAGCCTGTCCATGCCTTTGGTGAGGTGCTGACGTTGCTCCTAAATAGAAGTGACCCCAGGTCTTTGACCCCTGAAGGTTCTCTGGGCTGCAACGCTCCCAGAAGCCCAAATATTAAGAAATTATGGCCCTACAAAGGGCCTGCCAAGTAAATATTGGGAATTTCCGTGGGATGATGCACACAAATGCCTCTCTGCCCCGTGTTGGACCATGGGAGCAGCAGACATTTTTTATATACAAATTTACATATATTTCTGCATGGATAACTGAAGTGCCTGTGTTATCTGAGTGAAACACTTTTCCCAGCAATTCGACTCAAAATCCAAAGGACAGTTCATTACCTATATTATCAAAAAATGTTTTACTTCTTACTTTCAAATTGATCCCTAAGTCACTGCCCTTACTCTAATTAAAATAACTAAAATAAAGTCAGTCTAGGCTAGTCAGGTTCTGCTCCAGCTCAACCCCTCCTTCAACATTTAATGCCACATTCAAGGCCTGTTTCCCACTGAAATTCCTTGTCTTCCTGATGTGAAAGACACGAAGGTTTGGCCTTTGCTTTCCAGCAGATGGATGCTCATCTTTTACTTGTGTGGTCCCTCTTTGTGCCACCAGACCTGCTGGGTGCAGGAAAAAAACATCTGCTGGTATTGGAGGAGATCAAAAAGATTTTCTTTCCACCTATGCTGCAAATTTTGGGAAGAAAACCCCCCAAACAACACCCCAACAAAGAGACTTTTCTGAATTTTTGTGAGATGATGAGTATTTATAAAGAAACCTCCCCCTCCCTCGGGAGCAGCTTCACATCCAGGGCTTTTATTTCAGTAGGAAGTTCATTGTTTCCTTCAAAAAGCCCCAAACCCAGAGAGATTCCCCCTAATTTATGGGAGCTTTAAAAGGTAGTGGGATGCCAGATAGGGAGGAAGGTGATCAATTAAGACATTAAGCATTTTGTACCACATGGGTGCATCTGCATGGCAGCCAAATAATAAGGCCATCAGCTCATTTTCAGGGGGCTGTTGCCTACTTCAACTCAATCCTCAGATCAAAGAGAAAATGTCTGCTCGCATTTTCTAATCAGAAAAGGGATGCTAATTTAGGTTCCTTAATGTGTGGTGATAAGAGACTTCTTCAATTAACTGGATTCTATAGCTGGGAAAATAAAAAAAAAGGGGGATACAAAGGGAGTCAGGCTGGAAAGGCAGAAGTTCTCATTAAATCAAAGGTCCAATATTCATTACCTCCAGCATCTGGGGCTAAACACTAAACATGGAGATCATCAAAGGGGGTTTAATGGGTTAAATTGAGAATATAATCTAATTAAAATATTAGATACGAGTAAATAGCTCTTTGATATTCATCTGAAGGTTTCATTAAAATAGGCACTTGAGGTTTGTATTAAGGGGGGATTATCACTTTTAAGCAGAAACAACAAGTTGAGGTTCCCTGAGCAGAAATGCTTCCAAGTGCTACCATTTGGCTTAAAAATGAAAAGTAGGAAGGCAGCGGCTGGCAGAGCCTGGGATCATTTTTCCAGCCGGGATGGGTGGATTTTACCACCTTCCACAGGGAGAGAGGGCACAGGCAGTGCCTGAGGGTGAGGAGAAGGGAGGCTGAGGCAGAGGATGGAAGTGGAAATATTCCCTGAGGTGCCAAACATCCCCCCTGCAGCCTCACCCGTTTGGGAAGGTGATCCTTGCACAGCATCCTCCCCACACTCCGAGGTGCTTCTCCCACCAAGCTCTCCCCAAATGTCATGTGTGTCCCAAACTTCCAGCTGCCAAGCCCAACTCAGCAGGGGACAAAAAGAGACCTAACAAATCAGACAGAGCAATTGCACACAATCACGAGGGGGTTGGTTATTTATTTTCCTTGGAACCAGCCTGTTTTCTCGGGGATTTTAGTCAAAATTCCCTTGCTGGGAGTTCTAATCACATTTCACGTGTTGACTTAATTCATGATTTACCAAGTTGAAGGAATGGAACCACCATAAGAAACCCATCTGGTTGTTGTTATTTTTATGGACTTAATCTGTTAAAAGCTGTTTCCTCTCCAACATGTAGCTCTCAATTATCCTCAGTCACCCAATACATTTTCCAACTGCTTCTGGCTAATAACAGATTGTCTGCCTGCTCAGCCAGGACTTGGAGTTTTCTTGTCCCAGATGAAGCTTCGAAATTTTGGTCTTAATGTGACAACTATTCCCTAATAAATAACAGAGTAATATTTGAATAATTAGTATTGTATCATTACCAACTGCTGCGTTTGGTGCATATTTTTTTTTTTCTTCCCTTACCAGCAATGGCTTATTTTTAGCTTTGTTTCTGGACAGTTTGCCAAAATCTCCTCTGCACTTCAAAAAGAGAAATATTGATGGTGTTAAGATCATCCTATGAAACAAAAGTTCATTTTTAATGTTTTGTAGATGGGTCCATGTGTTTGACGTGTCCAAAAATGATCCAGCTGTGACAAGCCAACAGCTGATTAGTCTGAAAGATGCAATTGCTAGGTCAGTTATTTTAAAGAAATGTAACAGAGAAGACCATATTTAAAATGCTACACATGCAAAGGTTTATTTTATTAAAAAAAAAAAAAAGGTATGGTAGAACCGAGTCCAAAATTTATCAGTGATTAAACTTGAGCCACTTTGTATTTCAGTGGGCTGGTAAATCAATATGTGATGGTCAGAGCTCATAATTAAATAGTTTGGGCATTTTTGATTTGAAGACATCCCAAATATTTTCAAATGTATCCCTTATAGGATGTGAAGGGCTTTGAAAGCAGCCACAACCTCCTTCTCCTTCTCGTGTCTGCTCCGCAGAGTTTCCAGGGATGGGATTTTGGGGAAGCTGCTTCCATCTGAAGTCTGGGACAGAACTTCCTCTTTCACCTCTTTGTCTGATGGTCTTGTCATGAAAGTCTTTGGCCTTGGAATCTTCTTGGCATATTCCAGTGCCTAAAACCAGGAAAACTGGGGTAACTGATGGGGAGAAAACCTGACCAATGTTTCCAAGAGCACTTTGGGTTTATGCTGAGTCCAATTAATATTTCCCCTAATTCCTGACGTTGTTTCTGACAGAATTCAACAGCAGATGGTTCAGTGGTGACTGCCAAGTAACCCACCCCAAGGAGTTTTGCTTTCTGGCACTACTGGAAGCCACCTCAGACACTGAAAGAGTGTTTTAGTGTTAAAAAGGAAAGAGCAACACGAGTCTATTAAGGTTATAAACGGTTTTTTTCCAGTGTCCAGTAGTAAGGAATGATGCCTGGAACCTGAAGGCTGTCTTGCAGGGGGAATGGGAACAGGATTGCAGAAATCCTGGATCTGAGAGAGCCCTGGTTTAACCTGGGATGTGTTTTGGTGTCTGTGTTTGCTGCATGAACTGGGAAAACACCTGTTATGCCCCAAGTGGAAGCTGCGTGTTCGTGGTCGAAGAGTGTGTGGGAAGCCTTTTGAAGGAATCCAAAGCCCTTCTGACACCCAGAGAACTCAGTTTTACTGTCACTTTGTGGTTCATGTGAAGTTTGGAAATAACTGCAAGTAACTGAGGAATTCAACTGACATCAAACCCCCCGTGCAGAAACACCTCCCTAGGCAGGTGAGCTCCTGCAGAACTGATGGGTCAAAAGGTGTTATTTCCAGGGCTTTGTTAATTCCTGCAATGAGGAAAAGGTGCTCCCTTGGTCTGTGTGGGTGGGTGCAATGCCAGGGAGTCCCTCATTGCTCAGTTGGGCCGTTTTTGGAGGCCAGTGAAGGCTGAAGTGACGTTGTGTGGGCTTGAAAAATCAGAGTAATTACTGTAGCCATGGGACTGATGGGCACGTTTGGGAGGGAGCCTGAGGGGCAGGTGGATAATAATTAACAAGAGGAAATCTGGGATTCATGGAGCTGTTAAAAGGAAAATCAAACTGGAGAAACTATTTTAGCCTACTCTGAGTTAAATTTATTCCCTTTCCTCTGTGCAAAGCCCAGAATCTCTCCCTGGGTGTATTTTAAAGGGAATCTGTTCTTACCTTCTGTCTCGACACTGAAGATGTGACCTGAGGTTTTGTAGGTAACTTCTGAACCAAAGTAATATTTTTCATATTGTATTCCTTAATCTGCCTTGAATATTCCTTTTGCAGCTTTAACTTCTGCTTCTGGAAAAAAAAAAAAAGGGGGAAAAAAGGGTTTGTCATTGAATGTCTCAGTGGATCCATCAATGAACCACTTTTTCCACCAGGCCTTCCATTTACACCTCTGCTGCTGTTTAACCTGGCCAGGCCATTGATCCCCCCTCAGCAGAACACAACAGGAAGCCCTGATAAATGGCACAGCTTTTTTTTTTTTTTTTTTTTTTTTTTTTTTTAGTTGCTTTTCATTTTTAAGAGCTTTTCCTTGGGCTGAGGATAGAGCTCAGCAGAAAGGTGACATCTGAGTGTTCTGAACAGTCTGCCTCCATTTCAGCAGAGTATAAATGTGCATCCAGCTGTTTGCTTCTGTTCACACACAACTGGTTTTACTTCCACTTGGAAGGACAGGCAGACCTTCAGCACTGGGAATGACAGTGCAGCTCGAGTCACATGGGTGGATAATTTACTGAGGAGTTCTGTCAGCTACTCCCTGCTTCTGGAACTACAAAACCAGAGGGTTAAAATTACCCAGTTATCTTCCCTTCTACCTGAATTTCCCTTCAGGATCTCGAGGTAGACCCAGAGCCAAGGACAGGAAGCACCAAACAACCACAAGTTGCTTCCCAGCAGTGGTTTCTCTGCCTCTAAAATCACTTTGCACAGTTGAAAAGCAGGGCAGGTGACAGGGATTTACTCACTTTCTCTTTGATGGCCTCATAGTCAGGTCCAAGGCCCCCAAGCTTCACGTTGAGGTTTATGCAGACTTTTGGGCCACACGGCTGAAAAACAAACAGCAGTGAGAGGTTTTTCCTTCCTCTGGGTTCACAGACAGAATAATTAAAGCAGGAGTGGGGCTCAAACGGGGTCTCAGCCTTACCCCTGGCACGTCTCATTTTAAATAAGTGACCAACAAGACTGAGCTAATTGCACAAGGCAAAGGATACTGTATTTCCTTTGAATCTTGGTGGGAAATTGCCAATTATCCGAATCACAAAGCAGTAATTTCTCAGTCAAAACTGACCTCTTGTGAGCTTTATTTTTAAACAGCTTCAAGTGACCCCTTTGACTGTTAGAAGAGACTCCAAAGGAGGTGTTGTAAGAGAAGCAGATAAAAGTACCTGATTTTGGTGGTAAAAAAATGAGGCAAACGTTGATAGCAACAGTAACCTTTCTTTGTTCTCAAAACTGCAATGGAAAATTATCCACAGGCAGCTGAAAAATCCATGCCTTGAGCACAGCAAAAGCTTCACAAGTGCATGGGAAGAGAAGAGTGATGGGTTATGCCACTTCAATCCTTCTCTATATAAAGATCCCAATGCTTCCAGAATATTCTAATAAAAAGATTCTTCAGTACAAAGTGCTTTTTAAATATAAACTTCGATGAAAAGTGCACTTTTGAGAGTACCAGATTAATTTTTAGAAGTGAACTATGTTTTAAAAACTCTTCCTTATGATCAGCTCCGTAGTAATTTTAATCACGGAGTAAAGCAGAAGCACCAAGACATTTCTATATGCAAGTAAAATATGCATTTATTGAAAACTCAACTGCAGAGAAACTAATTCAATGCACTGAATTTTCTGTCTGAGGTTTCTCTGTGTCAGCTCCCCCTATGATATAAATTACTAACTTTTAATTTTAGCTGCCGTGAGGGGTTAATCCTTTAGCTGTCTACAGTAAAATCAGGGTTTTCTCACTTCAGATGATGAGTAGAATTGCATTTGTTTATTAGGAAAAGCTGGATTTTCCTGTGAGACACAAACACTCTTATTCTCTGGGCATTCCTCACATAGGAAGCGTGAGAAAACCACTGAAAATACAGGATATAAGCAACGGTTTGAGCTCAGGGGAACAGAAAGGGAAGGAAATCTGCCCTTCAGTTACTATCATAATCCTGCTAATTCTTCTTAGAGGCATCCAAGCAGCAAGGTACAGATGAAACACAGCAATAATTATTCCAGCTTAAGTTTGTCTGCCCCGAGACTCGGAGCAAACTTCTTAAACGTTTCATTTGTCATGGACACACAGGGATCCCTTTATGCTGTTCCACTGCATCCGTGTTAACTGGTTCCACTGTGAAACTGGACACACAGAGGAGACAAAAAGAGACAAAAAGACCCAAATGGGATCATCAGGAGGCTTGGAACTGTGTTTATGCCGTTAGCTTTGCAAATCCTCCAAGTTTGGTGCTGTTCCCTGGGAATCCCTCGGAAAGCAGGAGATTTGGGCTGGCCAGCAAATGAGCCTGAGCAGGATAAGGGTGTGCTCAGATGTGAGGCCAGGCTGCCTGCTGGCAGACCCAAACAGCTCCTAAATCACCTTATCCCTGGGAACTTCAGGGACAAACGGTGCCCTCTGTGGCCTTGAAGCTCACCAGGACTCCAAGTGACACGGGCAGAGCTGGGGGATCACCTCGTTCTTTGCACTAAATGATTTTAGTGCCTGTTTCTTACCTTTGGCCCTTGATTTTTTCAATGCTCTGGGCGAGCTGGTGTGGGTGCTTTATATAACAATGAAGTGTTTGATGGTTCATGAGGATTCTGAGGTAGAACTCAAGGAGTTACCATAAACCAGAAAATGTTACAGGTAGAAAAAGTTGGACTCACCTCCTCTGTACACCCACTTTTTTTTTTTCCCTAAAGAACTTTGGATTACTAAGAAAAAAAAAATTAGAGGAGGAATAGAAGTGTTAAACCATCCAATCCACAGCTGTTTTCTTACCTTCTTGCTGCCTCTTGGCTGGGTTTGCTTTTTCATTTGTGTGAGGTGTCCCTCCGAGTTGCTCCTGGTTCTTGCCAGTGTGTTTCCTGCCCCTGCCTCGGGATCTCCCCGGGAACCACTCGGGAGCCGTGGGATTGCAGGGGGGAGGAGGCTGAGCAGCCACCTGTCAGCAAAGGGAGCTCCTGCCAAGCCAGGGAGTCCTGGCAGATGCTGCTCCAGCAGCTGGGCAAAGCCGGAGGTGGCAAAAGGAGCTGGGGGTGAGCTGGGAACAAAACATTGGGAAGGCCTTAAATATATAGATTATATATATTATAGATAATATAAATATATATCTCACTTTTTATCTATATATCTATATAGAGACATCTATGTTATATGTAGATATATAATCTATATCTCTCTCTCTCTCTCTCTCTATATATATATCTATATGTATCTATCTATATATACCTATAATCTATATATATCTATATATATTTATATATATCTATATATATCTATCTCTCTATCTCTCTATATATCTATATATATAGATATATAATCTATATATATCTCTTATATCTAGGTTATCTATATATAATCTATATTATTTATATAATCTATAATATATTTATATAATATATATTACTAGATAAATTAATTTTTCTATAAAGAAATATTTTTCACAATTTTAGAAGTATCTATTTTGTTATGTATGATTATGTATATAGAACATTATTATTTTATTTCTATATATTATTATATTTATATATTATATATTATATTTATATATTATATTGTGTATGTTATATTCTATATATTATATTTTATATATAATATATTTTATATATCTATATACTTATATATATTCATATTTAAATAGTATATTTATATATTATATTTTATATAGTATATTTTTATATTTATATTATTACTCATACTTTATATATTATATTTATATATTGTATTTATATATTATATTTTATATATTATATTTATGTTTATATTTTATATATGATATTTCTATTTTATATATTTATATTATTATATCCATTTATATTTTATTACATATATTTTTTATATACAGCAGGTAGCTCAACAAGCAACCTGCACATGGAACATACTGGGAGCATGAAGATGGAAAAATGGGTATCTCACAATGACTGACTTTGCTTGCACAGTGTGTGGAAACTGCTTAAAATAAATGGAAAAAAACTATAGATGGGGAGATTTTCAGCCTGATGCAAAGTTTCCTAAAGCCAAGGAAAGCTGCTTTTAAATGGCTTTGGGTCAGGCCCACTGAGCACCGAAATAAATCCCACATAACTGAGGATTTTCCTGCTCTTTCCCACAGGAAGGGAGCCAGAATTGGCACTGGCCTGACTCTGGATATCCACCTGGAAGGCCAGGTTTGCTTTATGCACAAATTCTCTTTCCTATCTGTGTTTTAAACTTCTCCTTCTAGAAACTTCCAGCTGTGGGAAGTTCTGTGCCTGGAAGTGCCCTTTGCCAATGTGCCATATTTAAAAATCAATACTACAACGAATCTTAAGTTAATAATAATCTATAGTGGCAGGTTTGTAGCAGAATAACTTTATACTTGGGGTTTAAAGCATTTTATTGTCCATTTCTATATATTTTGGGCATCACAGTGCTGTAATAATACTCTTTCCACACTTATATTGTTACCATAAACTACTGATATCATAGTTCTGGTACCTTTTATCCTCATGAATGTGTTTCTTGCAGTCCTGAAGTGGGATTTGATCCTTCAGTTCTTGAAAACTGGCATTAAAAGCAGATGAAACGTTTGAAATGTTCCTCTGTCTGGGACTTGCTTGGCCACTGGTACTCGCAAAACGCTGCCCAGGGATGTGGTGGGGTGAATGTGGAGATTCCTGCTGATATTTCTTGTTCTCCTTGCTGGTGTCTGCTGGGTTCCAGTGCTGGGATGTGGGATGAACAGGCCAGGTAGGTGTGGGAAAGCCTTGGTTAACAAAATGTCTCGAATTTGGGGAATTATTGAAGTCAGTGTTGGATTTTGCTGCTGGCTCAGCAGCAGGATTGGGATGCAGACATTCCTGCAGGGCAGTGCCCTTGTCCTGCTCCTCTGCACTGGGAGCAGCCTGAAATCCTGCTCTTTGCTGGGGATTGTGGTGCCAAGGCTTTGGTTCTGCTGCTCTTCCAGGGGGTTGTTGGCTGCCATTCCTTGGAAAATCTTTGCCATCGAGATTCCCGGTGGGTTTTGTTTTGTCTCTCTGGGAGAACTTGTGCTGATCCTGAAACAAGTCACCAAAAGTGGGGTGAGCTTCAGTTTAGGTGTTCAACAGGAGCCCTTAAATGCACAGGACTACCCCTTCCCAACCCTGGGGACTGTCAACCTGGAGAAAATCATTCAAAAATCAAAGCAACTCTTGGATTTTATTCTCTAATGAAAGTAAACTGTCCCAAATTTCAGGGAAAGGTGGCTTTGTACAAGGTAAACTGTCCCATATTTTGTGAAAGATGGCTTTGTACAGAGCAAACTGTCCAATATTTCAGGGAAAGGTGGCTTTGTACAAAGTAAACTGTCCCATATTTCAGGGAAAGGTGGCTTTGTACAAAGTAAACTGTCCCATATTTTGTGAAAGATGGCTTTGTACAAAGCAAACTGTCCCAAATTTCAGGGAAAGGTGGCTTTGTCCACACTATTAGACCGATCCACAGCAGGAACAGACTGATGTCAATCACATGAATGATTTTATTTCTAAACCTCCTCCCTGCCTGTACCCCCCAAAACATAACCCAGATGACAAGAAACAATTTCAGAGTTTGACCACACCAGGGCTGCTGTTGTGAGCTGAACTGCCCTGCTCTAAATCTGGAGTTTATTTAAGATTTATCCCTTTCCAATTACAGCGTCAGGTGTTGCCCACTTGGAGGAAAGACACGGGGACACACAAATCCATTCTCAGTCCATTTAATCTTCGTCGGGGCTAAAATCCTCCATTTCATCCTCCCGTCTCTCCAGGGTTCTTTTGTCAGCAACACTTGCAATCAGCACATGGCATATGCACTCAGAATAACTGCTTAATGGTAGGAATTAAATCCACATATAGACCGGGGGGTTTTGGTGAAAGCTTTAGCACTGGGCAGCCCTGCCTCCTGCAGCCCACGGGGTGATTTGTTAGCTCAACCTTATTATTCCCTGCCAAACTGGGAGCAGGCCAAAGTTTTCCCACTTAAACACCCTGAAATTCCAGATATATTAAGCAAATCTGTCCGGATGAACAGCAGCCTAAAAATCCTGTTTGTGCTTTGCAGAGGTGCAGCCTTCCAGCGTGAGCAGCTGGGAATTTAAGCAGTGCCTGGATTACCTCAAACGCTTGAGAATAACCAGGTTTGCCAGAAATAATCGCAGTTGGCTGGTTCTGAAGCTCCTGTTTTGTCATCAGTGATCATAACCTGGTCTCTTCAGTGCTCCAAAGACTCACAGTGCATTGGTTTAAGGCCAGCAGAAAACAGATTTATGTGTACAGAGGAGGTGAGTCCAACTACTTCTACTTGTAACATTTTCTGGTTTGTGGTGACTTTTGATTTTCACAGGGATTTTAGGGGACAAATAAGGCAGCAATAACTGAGTTCTACCTCAGAATCCTCATAAACCATCAAACATGACCATGTACCATTGTGATTTTGCATTATTATCAACTAAATAATGTCATAAATCAACTAAACAATGCCATAAATAGGCAAGATTCTTTAAGCTCAGAATTCCTTGGCATTTGGGATCCCTTTTGCTTTAAAAATATTCACTCCATAAAGCACATGCACTAAATTTTGGTGATTACCTGTTGATAAATATTCAGGGATTTATTGTCAGTCACCAGTACTTTAAAAGTAACAAGGTGACAGCTTTAAATACCCAAACTTCAAGGATTTTACACATATATTTCAGTTATTAAATTCTAGCCAAAAGGAACCTTGAGCTGCTGTCCTTTCAGGTTGTCTTCGGGCTTCTTTTTCACAGTCTGGGGTGGTGGTTCTTCCTCATCAACTGTTTTAGGATCTGTAACCTGAAAATCGAGAATGTTTATGGCAACAGCCCAAAGAAATGAAAGGCTTTAAAAGTCTGGGGGAAAGAATGAGCAATAATTCACCTCCTATTAAAACTAAACTGCTGAAGTTAGGCATTATGTAACAGGCAACAAGAAAACAAATGGTTAGAAGAGAAAAGGAAGCAAAAAGCCAGTTAACAGTGGTGTGGTATTAGGGAGTGTTCCTTCTACTTTTAAGGGGAAGAGAGGAAAAGAAAATTGCGGGAAGTTTGCAGCACAGAAACCTCCTTGTGTGCCTCCGGTGTCTGGGCTGCTCCATTTCTAGGAGTGGATGCACTTAATGACAGAAAAACAACCAGAAACCATCCCTGGCCAAGCAATCAGACACTGATGGATGACACCCCCCCCCCTCTGCCAGGGCCTGAGCAAGTCCTGCAGAAAGAGATGGCAAAACACAGTAATATTGGGAGAAAAGGGCAGGGGGAGCTGCAGGAATAAAGCATCCAACACGTGTAACCTGGCAAAACAAGCTCACAGACAAGAACACCTTCACGTGGCCACAGCTGGGGGAGCAGGATGGGACCTGCAAATGTGGGAGCTGCAAATCTGATCTGAATGATTTTTTTGCCTGGTGATGCCCTTGTAAATGCATCAATAATGAACATTTTCCTTGAAAGCATCATTTCCCCCCCCCTTAATCTATAAAACTGCAGGAAAACAATTATTTTTTGAAACTTTTTCGACTTATATTTGTGCTGTCCCAAACTATCCTGCCAAGTGACCTCGAGGAGTGGGGCAGTGTCACCACGGCAGGTGACCATGTACCTGCCCCACTGAGGAGTGACCCACACAGGGCTTGCCCTGAGAACACACCTGGGATCAAGAGGACCACGAATTCCAAATCAGAATGGTGAAAGCAGTGGGAAGAAAGTGTGGAAGAACCCTTCTGGGAAGCTGAGCCTCTCTGGGGGTGGGAGATCAGGACCACGAAGAAAAGGTAAGTGGGGTTTATTGCTCCAAATGGAAATGCAGAAATCATAAAGCAAATTAAAACTTGGCACACAGGTTTCCTGAACCGTGGAAGGACACAGCTCTGCAGGCAGCAGGATGTTTTTGGTGGAACCAACTGACTCACTGCACTGATGGTTTCCTGGGCAGGTAAAACATACTTCTACATTATCTCTTTGAAAGAGGAACAGGACACAACCTCTGCCAGCATTTTTTTTTCCTACCTCTTTTTTTTTTTTTTTTTTTTGTGAACCATTCTATTAATACCAATCAAATTGAGAAAATGATCAAATGAAATTGCATTTTGAGAATCATAAGCTGTGTAATGCCTATTCTGTTAAATTGAGGCCCGTAATTGCTTCTCTACTGAAAAGATACAACAAAGACAGCAATCATGGCATGTCATTATCCCAGACTAGAAAACCAGCCTTTGCAGCGAGGACTTCAAAGGCTTGTGGTTCTCGAATTGCATTTGGCTGCTATTGTTGAAGCACAGGCAATCTTGATTAGGTGTTTACACGGAGGTAAGGCACAGTGCACACAGAGTCTGAGTGCCTTGGTCTAGAGCCATTAAAAAATTGTACATTATGTTCCTGGCTTTGAAGTAAGGGGCTTGTAGGTAGGAAAGCAACTCAGATTGAGCACAGCTGAGCTAGATTGGGCCACTACTTCTCTCTCTTTCCCTCTCTCTCTCTCTCTCTCTCTCTCTCAAAGAAACTCATCATTGGGTTCTTTAAGAATCAGGCAACGCTGCAAAGAACTTGATGCTTTATAAAATGCTGTATAAATTAGTAAATATACAGATCAGCACAGGTTTATGGTGTGTTTTGGTACGTGCAGCCCGCATGCACAGGGAGAACAGACGTAAATCTTGCAAGAAGGAGGCTGCAAATATTTTAACTTCAATATTTTAACTCCAGTATTTTAACTCCAAAGTACTGACTTCAGTGTAAACAGTTTCGTTACCACAGCACCAGTGGCATATCAATAAAAATATCCTATCAATAAAATCAGCTCCAACCCCCTGCAAAGCTCAGATTAATCCAGTTTAGGAAACAACAGTTTGGTTGCCTCAGCAGAGGCTGTGGCTTGTTTGCTTCTTCACACCCTTGGTGTTTTTGCACTTTGTGGTAAAGTTTTCCAGGAGAGGCGACCAAAGTTTGCTCATGGGCCAACAAGATGCTTCCTTCAGGACTTCTTTCACCCCTTCCAACAACATGGAGCAATGAATTAAGGACATGAGAGGTAAGTGCTTTCTCCTGTGCAGCAAATACATGGGTGGTGATGCTGTTCCTAGAATCCTAGAATTCCAGAACTGGCTTGGAAGGGACCTCAAGGATCACCTAGTTCAGCCCCCCTGCCTTGATCAGGGACACCTTCCACCAGACCAGGTTGCTCCGAGCCCTGTCCAGCCTGGCCTTGGACACTTCCAGGGATGGGGAGTCCACCCCCTCTGCTGTTGTGGCTGTATCAAGTTTTTGATGGAAGAAACACCCTTTCCTGCACATGTCACAGCTCTGCTGACCCCATGGCCCCTTCAGCAAGGAAATCTTATATCACAGCCCTGATGTTAACCCTTTTTTCCTATTACATATCTTTGAACAGTGCCAACACAATGGAGTCCTGATCCCTGGCTCCAAGACTCAGATATGAAAGATTTTCAGAACTCCCCGGACAGCAAACATAATCATATCAACACAGCTTTAATTAGCAGCAATCTGCACTAATTATTTTTGCCATCAGCCAAATTATAACTGGAAGAAAACAAGTGCTCTTAATAGCCCTGCTAGAAGAAAGCCTGTCCACTGTTCCTGTCAGAGGAATGGAGTCACCACACGCCCTCTGATGTTGTGTCAACTGCTCATTAGCCCTGGGAAGCAGAAGTTTCACTCCAAGCACAAAGTCCCAGTGGTTTTCCAAGCTTAGAATTTTCTATCCCACAACTCCTGGAGCGATCCAATGACTCCCACCTTCCCATTAGGCACAGTAAGTAGCAAGTAAAAGCAACAAACTCCTGTGTAATGGTTCATTAGGAGCTGTAATTACGTTTCCCCTTCATCCTTCACACAGGTTGGCTGAGATTTCACAGTCCCAGGAAAACCAGGCCCTTCAAACCCGGGTGCTGCACGTGATTCTAGAGCTGCTGGTGGCCAAGAGGAAATCTGGACTGGGATCTTGGCAGGCTTGAGGCCAAGCAAATCCACAGGAGACCATGGAGATGCTCCAAGGGCTGGATCCCTCTGCTCTGGAGCCAGGCTGGGAGAGTTGGGGGGTTCACCTGGGGAAGAGAAGGCTCTGGAAGACCTGAGAGCCCCTTCCAGGGCCTAAAGGGGCTCCAGGAGAGCTGGAGAGGGACTGGGGACAAGGGATGGAGGGACAGACACAGGGAATGGCTTCCCACTGCCAGAGGGCAGGGATAGATGGGATACTGGGAAGGAATATTCCCTTTGAAGGTGGTGAGGGGCTGGGATAGAATTCCCAGAGAAGCTGTGGCTGCCCCATCCCTGGAAGTGTCCAAAGCCAGGTTGGACAGGGCTTGGAGCAACCTGGGCTAGTGGAAGGTGTAAACTGGGGGGTGGAACTGGATGAGCTTTAAGGCCCCTTCCAACCCAGGCCACTCTGTGATCCCATCAACTGGTATTTTCTGCACTGAACAAGACTTGGAATTTGCAATTAGCAGAGATCATCATCATCAAATTCATGCTGGCCAAGCAGGAAAAAATCAGAGGCAGCAAAGAAAGAACCACTGAGAAGGGGCAGTGTAGAACCAGTATTTCTTTAGCATCGAGATGAAAAACTAGTGTGAGATCACCTCTGGGACACCTTCATGGCCAAGAACACACGTGGCTTTACTGGGCTTGTAATGTGGCCATTGCTGGGGTTGTTACTGGACTTGGCAATTCTTCCATAGGGAACAAGATTCTCCCTGGAAATCTTAATTTATCAGTTGCATGACAGGTTGCAAATCTCCTTATCTCCTCTGCAAACCTCACCATGCATTGAATTTTAACACTAGACAGTCCTCAATTTATAAAAATATGTAAAAATCACCCACCTGCTCTTGAAGACCTTGTTGTTTCTTCTTGTGTAACTCCAGATAGGAATTTATCCTCTCTGAGGGCAATCCTAAAGTCTGCTTATTTTTTTTCACAAAGTTTTTCTTGGCTCTCTGTGGTCGATCTTTGGACTGAAAACCATCTCCAGATTCCTTCTTTTTGGTTTGGAGCCCAAGGGGTTCGTTGCTGACCAGGACATTTGGTTCAGGAAAGCTTAAAAATTCTGACCCGAATTCTGAGAATGAATTTTGTGGGTTTGCCTCCTCTTGACTCTTTTCTTCTGAGGAGCCACTGGAATGGAGGTAAAATGACCCTTGTGAAAAGTCCACGCTGCTTCCTCCAACTTGAGGTGCTTTTCCTGCCTTTCTTGTGTTCTTCCAGTTAGGATTGTACTTTAGGCTGGAATATTTGTCCACAGACTGGCTTTTCCTATTTAAAAAGCAAACACACAATTATTCTGCACAAACTGTACAAATTCTTTATTATTTCACTTTGCAATTGGAGCCAAGAAATGTCCTGCAAATATGGCCAATTGACTTAGTGCATAGAGGAATTGGGATTGGAATCAGAACAGTTTCATCCAACGTTTTTTAGGAGAAAATTTTGGCAGGACCTTCTCTTCATTTTTAATTTGCATTACCAGTGAATGATAAATTGGTCTAACATCCAGATCACAGTTGAATACAATCATTATCCTAAATTCAGCGTAGAAATCACAAGTAGCAGTGGCAGAATCAGCTAAAAGTTGAAGTGATATCTTATATTGCTTCTGTTGTTTCCTTAAAAATCACGTAGCCCACAAAAGGCAGCGTGTGTTTCTCCTTCTTCAGAGACTCTGCTGAGTGAAATAAAAGTGATATTCCTGGTAAAATCACTCTCTCAAGTGTCCTTTTGAGACTGTCCAAGCAAGAACAGCCTCCAGCTCTGTATTTTTATTTTCTCTTCTCGTTCCTATGAAACACCATGATATTGCAACAAAAAACACTTTCTGTGAAAGACTTAAAATAACTTTTCATTAAAAGATAACTGTTGAAAAACATGAACAAGAAAGGGCTGTGGGTTTGCCTATTTTTTTAGCAAGTGGCCAAATCATTGCTCTGAATTACATTTGTCATGAAGCAAACACAGATGCTCTGCTTTAAAAAAAATCCACAGTCGGTTCAATTTATGATTTCTGATCTGATCCAACGGGAGGAAAACCAACTGCAGGAGCCAAATACACAACAAGTGGCTTCCAGGAGATGTGGAGGAAGCAGCAGGAGTAAGAAATGTGGGAGGAAAAAGCTTTTAAGCCTGTTTTTATTTCACTGGACCTGCAGTACAGCCCTGGTTTCTTGGCCACTGCCCTGATGAGTCTTTCAGAGCGAAACCTGGTTGACTCCTCAGCCTCTGTTAAAAGAAATGTCCTGATGTTCTGGATTCTCCAAAGTGTGGCCCAGTTAATCCTATTACCACTTCCATAAACCATTTATTCACTTTTCTAAATGAGTGACATGCCTTTGCCTGGCAAAGCAGCTCCTGACAACAACAAAATAACGTTTCCTTTTCATTCCAGGTAACCACCGCTGTGCCACGTCCTGGAGAGGAGGTGATTTGATTTACCCCGGGGGAAAATACGATTATTTCCCGTTGCCAGGCGCTGCAGGTAAACAGAAATAGGCGACCACATTTGGAAATGAGTACAGAAATATGTGATATAATTGCAGTGATTCAGAGGATAATGCCAAAGAGCCCCATTGTGCTGGAATAGGGGCTCAATTGCGGGCTCCAGCCCGGGTCACTGCACGGGGATAAAATGAGTGTGAAGAGCCCCTTCAGCCCTAATCATCCCCCAGACAAAAAGGGCACCTTTTATTCCTCCCCCCTCCCAGCCCCAACTGGAGAGGAAGGTTAGATGGACTCAGCTCCTCCACAAAAGTGGGGTGTGCAGACAACAGATGCAGCACTTCCTCTTCAAATTCCAGGGTTAGTAATGGATGTAGAAGGGGGTTTTTATATGTATATGCTGTGATATTTACTCTGGTTAATGGACTGGGTTGGAGTACTTACTGGGCTAAGTTCAAACAAAATAAAATCAAATTTCCATTTAATGAAGAGCCTCACATTCAGTGCAGTATTCAGTCAAAAAAATTACTAAAAATTAGAGCATGTTTCTAGTACAATTAACATCATTTGCACTCACAATAAAATATTCAATAACTGGCCATTTTGCTTGTTGAGGAGGTGAATAAAAGCATGCTATTAATCATTTAGCCTTCATTTGTTTGTCATTTTATTTTAAGTAGACAATTAAATTGAAACTGCACATTATTATTACTTCGGGTTTAATTTAATCCCTCTAAACTTGAGAATTATTCCCAATTCATAGAGGGTTAAACCTTCCATGTGCACGGCAGCAAATTAAATCTCATTTTATGTACCAAGTTAAGGCTTTCTAAAGGATGTTTAAAGCTGACAGTAACCCTGGAAATTTTTAGATTTACACAGCCATGAGGACAAAACTGCATTTATTCAAGGCATTAATTTTTGCCTGTAAGTTTTCTAAGAGAAGTGGCCTGGTTTGTTCAGCACCTTTTGTAAGGAATGAGAAGAGGAGGGCTCAGTACTGTCTTGTTTTCTTTCTTGTCTTGCTCTCCAAGTTCTCCCTGCAAGCAGTGACTGGAGAATCATAGAATTATGGAATATCTTGGGTTGGAAGGGATCATAAAGATCATAAAGTCCAACCCCTGGTGATGCCCCCCCCGGACAATGGATGTCCTTCCTGGTTGCTGGGCAACCGTGACTCATATTTAACTTGCCCAAAGGTTTGTGAGGGATGTTTTCTTCTTCGTCTTACCCTCCTGGACTGGTCATAGGTCATTTTATGTTTCAGCCAACATAGTAAAAGTTGATGTTATGTGCTGAGAAATGGGCATAGTAATTATGAATGTAAGATGAAATAGTACATCTTGGTGTGTGACTATGTCTGTAGGTCCTCTAAAACTAAGTCTGTAGGTGCTTTAATAGCACTTGGGCAACATAAATTGGTCTTGAAATGCCATTTGTATATTCTGAGGAATACAAGGTCCAGAGGAGAGCAACTAGGCTGGGGAAGGGACTGGAGCACAAGTCCTATGAGGAGAGGCTGAGGGAGCTGGGGCTGTTCAGCCTGGAGAAGAGGAGGCTCAGGGGAGACCTCCTCACTCTCTACAATTCCCTGACAGGAGGGGGGAGCCGGGGGGGTTGGTCTCTTTTCCCAGGCAATGATCAGCAAGACAAGAGGGCTCGGTCTTCAGCTGTGCCAGGGGAGGGTTAGGTTGGATATTAGAAAGAATTTCTTTGCAGAGAGGGTGCTCAGACATTGGAATGGGCTGCCCAGGGAAGTGGGGGATTCTCCATCCCTGGAGGTGTTTAAGGTGAGACTGGATGTGGCATCAGTGCCATGGGCTGGGAACCACGGCGGGGTTGGATCAAAGGTTGGACTTGATGATCTTGGAGGTCCCTTCCAACCCAGCTGATTCCATGATTCTATGATTCTATGAACTGTTCTGC
The DNA here is from genome assembly GCF_001604755.1 of Lepidothrix coronata. Taxonomy (NCBI): domain Eukaryota; kingdom Metazoa; phylum Chordata; class Aves; order Passeriformes; family Pipridae; genus Lepidothrix; species Lepidothrix coronata. The sequence goes on along the minus strand of NW_016690207.1, from coordinate 3,484,953 downwards.
TCACCTACTGAAATCTGAGCCTTACCTTCCATTCTTCTGTGTTCCCTTTGGACTGGTCTCTTCTTCTGAGCTCACCTCCTCCAGGCTGTCCTCTTCCAGGCTGTCACTGTCCAGCTCCTCAGAGCCCAGTCCCAGCAGCTCCTCATTCTCCAGGATCCTCTGCTGGAGCCCCAGCTGGTCCTGCCCCTCCTCAGGAAGGCTCTCTGAGTCCGAGTCCTGGGAGTCCTGGGGGCTGGAGGCAGATCCCCCTTCCCTCACAGTCACCCTTTGCCATTTGGGAGGGTGGAAAACGGGTGGCACGAGGACTTTTGGAGGCACGTGGATTTTATTCACGGTGCGAGAGTGTGGAGAAAACACTGCAGTGTATTTCAGAGCTGAGGGTTTCATGCCGTGGTTTATTTACACCAGCCCTGTGTTTGGAAAACAGAGCAAACAAAAGGGTTGTTGGCCTTATAATAATGATAATATTTATTAAAAGCTGCAGTTGTGGGTACTATTGTTGGCTAAGGCTCAGAATTTGAGCTTTTATTGTTCAAGAATTCTTTATCCTCATCTGTCACACTCATGTTTCATTAAGCAGTTAATATCAAGGTCCCTATGCAGCAACTGCTATGAAATCTACCTTAAACTACTGGTGGTCATAAATAATGCATGACCAGCTTTTGAAAAGGAAAATGAAGCTGAGACAAAGCAACAAGATGTTATCTGTTAACTTTTGAGAGTTCAAATAAATTCTGGATGTTCTCTTTATTCGACTTGATACCATCTTGACATGACATGCAAAACCAGCAAGGAGGTGTGACAGGGAACAACACAGTGAAAAGAACTGGAACATTCTAAATTAGGATGAGGGTTTCTTTACATTTGATTGAAGTGTTCAGAAGTCCTTAAGGTAAAGTGTCTGGGAGTGAGGAAAAAGGCTGGTTTATGATAAAAGGTACATTAGTCACAGCACATACGTGGGTAAAGGTGCACAGGGAGTGTCACCTTAGCTCGTGGGTGATAAATAATTCCTGATTTTTCAGGTGTGACCAGCAGTGCTAACCCTGACACCTGGACAGACACCTGTATTCATTGGTCCATCACTGGTCACCCACAGCCTGGAGGACAAAGCCCAGGGCGGGCAAGGAAGGTGGAATCTCACTGGGAATTGCCTCTCCCTCCACAGTGTCCATGAGGGAGGTGAGACCCTGCCTGCAACCCCTGTCCCAGGTCCCTCGGGGGCCAAAGCAGGACCTCAGTTCCTGGAGAAAAGCCAGGCCAGGTGTGTGTTACCCGAGGTGTCCCCACTCCCCCGTTCCCATCCCCTGTCCCCTCACCCTGGTTCCCTTTCCCAATCCCCTATCCACTGTCCCTGTCCCATTTCCCTGGTCCCACATCCCCATCCCCTGTCCCCTCACCCTCGTTCCCTTTCCCAATCCACTGTCCACTGCTCGTGTCCCATTTCCCTGGTCCCTTCACACTGGTCCCTTGTCCTGGTCCCCTCTCCCAGTTCCCTCTCCTATGTTCCCTCACCCCAGTCCCCTGTCCCCTGTCCCCATCCCCTCTCCCATGCCCCCTGTTCCTTTCCCCTCTCCCAGTTCCTCATCCCATTTCCCCTCACCCCAGTCCCCTGTCCCTGGTCCCCTCACCCCCATCCCCTTTTCCATGTCCCCTGTCCCCATCCCTTTTCCCATGTCCCTTCACCCACTCCCCTGTCCCACGTCTTCTGTCCCCCATCTCCTCTCTTCGTCCCCCGTCCCCAACCCCTCAGCCCCTGTCCTTGTCCCAGTTCTTCCCCTTCCCTTGTCCCCATCCCCAGTTCCATGTCCTTTCTCCCTGTCCCTGTCCCGTTCATTCCGGTCCCCTCTCCCTGTCCCTGTCCCCACACCCGTGTCCCCTCTCCCGGTCCCCTGGCCCTTGTCCCGTTCATTCCCTTCCCCTCTCCCGGTGCCCCGGCCCTTGTCCCGTTCATTCCCTTCCCCTCTCCGGGTGCCCTGTCCCCATCCCCTCTCCCACGGCTCCCATCCCCTCTCACCCTCTCAGTTCCCGGCTCATTCCCGGTCCCATTCCCGGCCGTTCCCCCCCCGTTGCCATGGTAACCCGGAGGACGCGGTCGGCACGTACCAAGGGCGGAGGGAGCGGGGGGAGCTCGTCCTCCCCCCCCCCCGGGCGGGGCTGTGGTAGCGCCCGGGAGGAGCCGCTTTTCCACCGAAAAATGGGATTATTTCCATCCCCCCCGCTTACCCCGGGAACCGAAAGTGACATTTCTCTCATTCGACATTCAAACATTGCATCGTTTTTTTTTTCTAGCGAGAAATAACGAATTCGACCGACAAAACCGCCGCTTTCTGTTGTCACGTGCGTGTCCTTTATTTCGGGGGTTCGGTTTTACCCTTCTGCGACAGGGAAGGCGATGCTGTGGCAGAGCTCTGCGGGTGTCAGGTCCTGGCGAAGCTCCCACCTTGCCTGCTGGCAGGGAAGTGACTCCATTCCTGGATTTGGAGGGGTCCCACGTGTAACATCCTGCATCCCCTTCACGTTCATAGAAGCATAAAATCATAGAATGGTTTGGCTTGGAAGGGACCTTAAAGGACATCCATCCTCTCTGTAGCACCCCTGGAGTCTTAGGTGATGTGGGAGACTGTAACTGGTGATGTTGTGCACAGCAGGGAGGGATGTTATCCTGGGACAGGTGAGAAATGTTATCCTTGGACAGGTGAGGAACTGAGGCAGAAGTCCTAGAGAGGGGCAGTAACCTTCTTTTTTTAACCCCCTGCTTGGTTAAATCCAGCTGGAGGTCCATGTCTGGAGGCAGAATGAGATCATACAAGGTTTGCAGCACCTTGGATTTCCTGCTCAGCCCTGTGATCGCTGGAGCAGTACATTAATATTTTTGTATGGACTGAATATCTTCAGAGGAGCCCAGTTGCTGGTGGGATCTGGGATGGGATTGATGAGCTCTATTTCTGGCAGTGGATAATGAAATCCTCTGAGGATTCCAGGTGAACCAGTCCACTGCTGACAGGTTTCCAGGAGCACCAGTCCCATCTACCTGTCCTGCTGTTTAATAAAAGCAGTCCCAGTTGGCTTTGGGATGGAAAGCAGCTGCTGCTGCTCCTGCTTCTTGAAATCATGAGACCTGAGATCTTTGACATGAGGAAAAAGGGGGGTTTCTGCACATGGAACAGGTTTCCCATTGCTATACATCTGTTTCCTTTCCACATGCAAACCTTTTCTCACTTATTGCAGTGGTTTTGTCACTTGGATTCTTCAGGGTGGTTTCCCCATATCCTTCTGCTACATATTGCAGGTTGGGCTTGTGATTGGCAACTGAAACACAAACACACATTTATTATTATTATTATTATTATTATTATTATTATTATTATTATTATTATTATTATTATTATTATCTGCAGAAATGCCCCAAAGGAATTAGTTTATGT
>NW_016690207.1:3404092-3478032 GCF_001604755.1 Lepidothrix coronata | reverse complement strand
GCTTTTCAGAGGTGCCCAGTGGCAGGATGAGGAGCAATGGCCATAAACTAAACACAAGTTCCACTTCAACATGAGGAAGAACTTCTTTCCATGGAGGTGGCAGAGCCTGGACCAGCTGCCCAGGGAGGGTGTGGAGTCTACCCCTCTGGAGACATCCCAAACCCACCCAGATGTGTCCCTGTGTCACCTGCTCAGGGTGACCCTGCCTTGGCCTGGATGATCTCCAGAAGTCCCTTCCCAGCTCAGCTATTCTGGGACTCTCTGTGCTCTGCAGCACAACTGAGATCGAGAAGATTTTCAATTCTATGTGACACTCAAGGGCATTGAATTTGTGTTTTAGCAGCTGGGCATTTGTTCCCCAACCACAAAAATAAAAAACCCCGATTTTTGTGCAATATTTGTGCACATCGAGAAACGTGCACAGTTAATAGTGATGGGCAACAGTTACATTTATACTAAATAAATATTTCTGTAACAGTTCTCCATCATCCCTACAGTGCAGGTTTGACTTTTCTCCTTTTCCAGCTGGGGGAAGTCAAACACAAAGATTCATTGCCTTGCCAGAATGAATTAGGGAGAGCCGTGGAACCTGTCTGATGTAGCTCCTACCCCTCCAGGTAATACTGACTGTGTTTATACGATTTGGGAAAAGAAACATGTATTTCATGTGACACAGAGATGTGTTTGAACAGCCCTGGTGGAGAGGGAGGTATTTTAGATGTGGTGGCACAATAATTTCGACTGTCTGTTTATAATGTGGAGGTTCTGATGCTTTCCCTTGATCCCTTAAATGAAAGAAATTCCTTGTTTCCAAATCAGCCTTTGCAAATAATTCACTGTATCACTCAGACCAGTATTGCCCAACCCTCTTTTCCATCCCCAGGAGGGTCATGGAAGACCTCCAAAGGCTTTCAGAGTGGTTTTTGCAGGGAAGGAAATAATCTTTGTCAGCAACAGCTCAGTAATTGCAGCTGATTTGCCCCTGCTGGGCCCTGGTGGAACTCAGGTGATGCTGGTAATTAAGATTTATTAGCTGTTTTCTGATTGGTATAAATATTTGCAGTAAGTGATTAAAGCTGAGGATGGAAGGGAGAGGAAGGAGAGTCACTCCAGGCTTTCAAGAAGGAAGAGCAAAACTGTTAAAGTAAGTGGAGAAATGCTTTGTTGGATTTATGGAGATGTTTACTGCCTGTGTTGTGGTGCCACAAATAATTCACTGTATCAGGCCAGGACTGAGGTTGTTTCTGGTTTGAGGAAACCCCTGGTTTTAGAAAAACACTGTGAAAAACAGACATGAAAACTCAGGGGTGGTGTGTTTCTTCCCTGAGCACTTTATTTGCATTAATGCCTTTGTATCTGGCAGCCTGGTTTTTTTTATTCACTCCTGATTTCTCTCTATGTTCAGGCCAGCACACTTCTGTCTTGTTTTCTTGAGCCTTAGTTACAAAAAAGCCCATCTTGGGGGCAGAGGAATATTAGAGGCTAAGCTTTGAATGTGTTGCTTGATGATGCAAAATATGAGTTAATGTGTGAAAGAAAATACATTTGCATCTGGGAGTGTTTTTCTCACACTTTGATACAGTTGTGCACCAGAGATGATAAGGCAATGATTTTTAGAATAGTGCTATTTATAGTGATCTGAGAATAGCAGCTCTTTATATAGTTAAATGAGCAGAAGGGCTGCTGGTGTGTGTGAGCTGCTCAGCAAAGCTGAGGCAACTCTGGCTGCTGGTTCCAACAGAGAAATATAGTTATAATGGATTTGTTAACAGACTTTGTACTGGGGGGGTTGAAAACTCTGCCTCCAGGGGTTTGGGCTCATTTCATTCCAGTGGAATTTCTTGCTCTCCAGGGGTTTTGGTGCCAGGTGTTGCTGTTCTGTGCTGAGTTTGAGTGAAGCAGAGGAGCCTCTCCCTTGCACAGATATTGGGATTTAGTGCTGACCAGGCTCCAAACCTGCCCCAGGTTGTACTAAAGGAGTAGTAGGGGATGAGTAGTGGTCCAAACTGATGTGTTGCAGGAGGTGTTTCACCCTCCAGTATTTTTAAGCTGCCCAAGGCTGGTAAGAAGGAATTGTTGGTGATCAACCCTGGTCCTTGAGCACTTACCTGGGAGCTCCATCCCGTTGTCCAACAGCCAGGTGACCCGGGGCTGGGGTTTGCATCCTTGGGTGTAGCAGGACAGTGTAATGCCTCTTTCTGTGCCTTGGGATACTTCCAGTACTGGATTAGAAGGGGCAGCTGTGGCAGGAAGATTTAGAGTCAGTATTGGGGCATCTTTCTCCTTGGTTTTCTGAGTGGCTGCACCCAGAGCATCGTCTGGGGGGGCTCAGCTGAGACCAGGATGCTGTTGTGTTGAGCACCATTAAAATTCCATGCAAAACTGCAGGCCTGGTGTTGAGGAGCTGGCTCTGTTGTCCTGCTCCTCTGGAACAAGCAGGGGAAGGGACTTACCCAGTACCTCAACAGGCTGGGCCTTGCTTTGGAAGGGTCTGCCATAGTAGAAGCATCTGTAGGAGCCTTCGTCGTGCACTGTGACCTGGGACAGCTGGATGGATAATTCATCCTCGGAATAATGGATGAGTTTGTACCTCTTGTCTCTTAAAACTGTAAGGAAAACAAAACCCAGCGTGTCACGTGTGTTGGTACATGAGAGGAAGGCAAATAATCAAAGCAGTGGTGAATGAGGACAGTTTTTATAATTGAATTTTTAAAATTCCTCGCTTGATGTACCAGAGCAGTTTTTAATGAAACCATCTCCTAGGATATCTCTACTCTGCTGTACAGTTCCCTTTCTCTCTCTTGACTTTCTAATCTTTATTTCATCCCTCCTGGCTGACTTAGAGGAGCCCTCAAGGTCAGGCCAAGTTCCTGGACTTTTCCCACCGTTGCAACACAGAAACTGTAACTTTCTGCCCTTAAAATGAACCGAAACTGGGGGTGTGCACCAGTCACAGGGAGAAAAAGACCTCAAAAGCTATCTTTTTATTTTTACTATTTTTTTTTCAGCTGAGGTTTTTGTAAAAATACAGAGCCTGGGAGAAAATCACAGCACTTCCAAAGTGATTAAATACTAAACGATTCGGAGATAACCAGGATTTGTTGTGTTTGTAGCTGCAATGAGGCTGGAGGGAACTGATCCACAAAGTGGTTTGTTGGAGAAGCCACGAGACAGAGGCTCCCTGGGGTGACTCAGAATGAAAAATGAAAACTTCCATGTGCAGGGTCAGCTTTGGTTTCTCCTTAAACAGGGACTGTTTTCTTTTGTAATAGAAAAGGAGAATATTTTGTGTGCCTGAGTTATCCAGGATCCAAATGCTTTGCAAACTCTGGTCCTTGTGGGTGTTGTATCATGTGTCTGACTGAGGGGTGATTGTGGGATGTTGGATTTATGGGGGGAATCCTCAGGCAATGGAAGTTTTGTTCACTTGGGTTAAAATCTGCTGCTCTAGACACCCATGGACATGTCTTTTCCCTACCCTTATTAAATTGTGTCAGCTCAGAAAAACTCAAGCATCAAAAGGGCTGAAGCTTAAAAATGCAGATGCTTAAAACTAGAGATGGACAGAATCAAGTGTCTTGGTCCAAAATTGCTTAGAAAGAGTTTGTGGACATAAAGAACTTGGGTAAATAAAGGGGTTTTGCTACCCTTGCCTACCTCTGTGGTGTAAAATAGCAAGAATACAGATCTATGTCAAAAATAGAGATAATTGATGGAGAGAGGATTTCCCTCCAGGTTTGCAGATGAATAGACTGCAAGAGGGGAGAGGAACCCTTGCCTTTGGCTGTTGGGATTTTGGGGGCCTGGATGTCCAAGCAGCACAGGGTGGGTTGCAAGAGCCCCATTTCCCACCTGGATTAGCTGTCAGGGGCTCAGCACGGAGTTGTTTTGGATCCCATTTAAACCTGAGGGTTCAAACCCTGAGAACACTGAACCTGGGATCTTGGATTCCCCAGGAAACAGTTCCACATCCCTACAGGGGTGAGTCACTTCAAATGGCTAATGGGCACTCATCCCACTTGCTCTTGTAGCTGAGTAAATAGGAACAACAGTTACTCATGGCATTTTCTGTTTAGAAACATTGGCAATATTTAAGGGAAGCATCAGTGAGCTGGTTTGGTGTGGGTGTGACAGGACCTGATGGCTGTGATTCCCAGAGCGACCTAGAAGGACTTGGGCAGTTTCAGTGGGAGTTGGGTACCCAATTTGGACAAATCCCAGTCATTATTATCATTAAAACATAGAGGATTTAACAAGGAATGTTTATCAAGGAATGCTGGCTGGGTACTGTGCAAATAGGGAAGGCCAAAGCAGTGCTCATCTTGCAGAGCTGTTTGTTCCAAGAGGAGGAGAGACAGGGAAAGAGGGAAGTGAGGTGTAGGGAGGGGAAGGGAATGCAGTAACTGTAGCTTTGGCTTTGTCAGCACATCTAAGAAATCACTGCTTGTTTCTAAAAACTTTCTCTTGGTGCACTCCATCCAACTCCCTGGTGAGCAGGAGGGTGCCCAGGGCTTTCAGGCACGTCCACCTCTGTCTCTCCCGTGGGACCAGGGTGGGGTTTAGTGCTGAGCTCTGGGTGCTGGGGGGAACTGCAGTTCACTACTAAAAGCTCCAGTGCCAGACCCCTCCTGGGGGGGTTTCCATCTCATCACCTTCCTGCCAGAAAGGGCTCCGCTGTGAAAGCCCCTGGAGGGGTTGGGTGGTGGGTGAGTCAGACCAGGAGCTGGGACAGCCCACCCCGAGTGACCCCCACCCCCGTGGAGAGTGGAACAGCAGCTCTTCACACTCACCCTGCTGGCTGTTGAGAAAAATGGTGAAACCACGAGGGTTCAACCACTGCAGAGCAGAGCTGTGGGCAGCGCTGGGGGGGCTGAAGGTGCAGTGCAGGGTCAGGTCTTCTCCTTCCTTCACAGTCACAGTTTCACTGCCAGCCCCTGGAAACCCCCCTGCCACAGCCCAGGGGGGAAAAAAACACCTCTTAAAGTGTGACAATAAACTTCACAATGTTTTGTACGCAGTAATACTGCAACTGTCCTTTTTCCCGAGGGGTTTTTCTGCCCTTGCCAGTGTGGTTGTACTGATACAAATCAATCACAGTCATTGGAGGGGTCAGTGGGGACTTGTACCCAAGGTTTGTGATCAGCACAACCAGATTTAGTTATTAAATGTTATTAACCATCAAAGGATTGGTAGTAGACCCATTTAATGCACTTGCTCCCTGCATGTTAAAACAAACATTCATTTTCTTTATTCCATTATTGGAACTCCATGATCTTTGAGGTCTCTTTCAACCCAAACCATTCCATGATTCTGTAATTCTGTGTTTCACTGAGGAGCTGCTGAATCTGATTTGCAAGTGTGTGAGACTGAGAAATGGAGGATTTTTTTTCAGCGCCTCTGAAAAACGAGGCTTTTTTATTCAGAAATCATGATGCTGCAACTACTTGGAGACTTCTTGCCAAGATAGGATCCACAAACCTGGCCTGGCACAGGTTACTAAAATGAAATTTCATTCTCTTCTCTCAGTTCATTTTACAGTAAAATGTCTTTTGCTCTCTCCAGACATTCTAAGATATATAATGTATTCTGTGAAAATATTTGACCTGGAATGAATTACCTTCTCCAGAAAAAAAGCAAGCCCTGGAGAAATTACTAAGAGCAGTGCCTGGGTTGGAGTTAAGTAAATAGGCAGTAAGAGGGTTTTGCTTTTCATGCCCTTTTTATGTGTTTTGATTTTATTTTCTGGGCAGCTCTTTGCTGCAAGTTCCTACTGCAGCACTGCAGTTTGGGGAAATGAATCTTTCTGGGCTTCGGGAAAGCTTTTCATGTTCTTGAGGATTTTAAATATATCAGAAATGAAGCTTTTGTGGAGCATTGTTGCTGGAAACTGTTATTTTTGCACTGGAAACAGGGGAAGGACTTGTCTCCCCGTAAGACAGTTGTTTCCCAGGGGGGTTTGTGGCCCTTGTGGAAGGAGGTGCAGTGTTGTTTGAGTGGCAGGGGAGGGTTGTCTGTGGTTTTCCACGGGGCCTTTCTTCATCATGATGGTTTCCCGTCACCGCCAGCAGTGTGGGGTCTTTTCAAATCACACCTCTGGAGGCGAGAACAGCAAGACTGAGCCAGAAATGGGGGTGTTGTTTGCTTTTCTGAAGCAGAGCATACATGTAATTTCCATGGGAGCCCGTGGCTTTGCTCAGCCCATGACTCACAGGTCAAATCCTCCCTGCACGGGGGGCAGTTGGACCTGGTTGTGATCTTCAGTCACTGGGGAGTGGGAGATGCTCCTGTGCCAGCTCCAGGGGACGGGGGTTCTTGTGCCACGTGTGCCCCACTTGGAAAAGCGAGTCTGGCATCAGACACAATGAAATATCCACTTTCTTGGCAAGAAAGAGCAACAATTTTGTGCTAGAAATTGCAGGGTGCACTGAGCAGAGTAATTCATGCCTCTGGTTGCTGTTCTAAGAGCCCCCAGGAAGTGCACTGAGAGCTCAGTGCACTGAGATGTGCACTCAGAGCAGAGCTCTTTGAACCTGTGGCCCACACAGACACCCTGTTTAAAGGGTTATTTTTGACCTGTGAGTGGAGCTTGAGTGAATTGTGCTGCCCAAAGCAGCCAGTGGTGGTCAGCAGATCCAGGTTCATCCTTCAGGAGTCTGGCAGTGAGGGGGGAGAGGGTTTGTACTCTGAGCAGAAGCTTCTGAGGGCATTAGCAAGGTATCATCAGCAGCCCTGCTGTGGTTTCTGCTCCAGGAACTGGTGAGGGAGAGGGACCACACATTCATTCCTCCTGCACAGCTCAGGAGTGAAGCCTGCAGGAATCCTGGGCAAGGATCACTGTCCTGCTGTTTTTTTCCTTAAATCTTTCCCTGTCTGACACAGTCAAATATGAATCTCTCACACTCTCCTGTGTACAAAAGACAGGAGATTAGCAAAGCAAGTATAAGCTACATCCTCTAGCAGGAGCAAGGAGACTGAGCATTTAAAGTGCTTTTCTTTTTGCAAATTCTGACTTTTATCAGCCTCTTTTTCTGCAATGCATACACAGATATCCAAGCCATGGAAAGTAAGCAGTGATCTACTGTCCCAGTTTAAGGGAGAATCCCTTGTTATCTCCAGTATGTCACCAGCTGCTAGGAGGTGACTTGGTCTCACAGATCCTGGTTTTTGGGGTCAGCTGAGACTCAGCTTTGGGAGCAGGGTCACAATATCTTGGTGTCAACCAGAAAACAAGGCAGCAAAGCTGCCTGGTGTGCTGGAAGTGTGGGAATAGAGCTCTCCAGGCTGGACTGGGCACAAAGGGGAGGTGGAGTAAAATAATCCAGAGGTCTTACCTTGCAGGAGGAGCAGAGCAACTGCGTGCAGCACCCTGGTGACAGTCATGCTGTGCTCTGGGGACAGGCAGTGCTGGCTTCCTCTCTCTGCTGGGGCTGCTGAGCAGCAGCAGGTCCCTTTTCAGCACGGGGGGGGAGCAGATTTCCCATGACTTCATCCCCACCAGGGTCTCTGCCCCTTCCCTTCTCGCCGCCGTTCCACTCTCCTCTGCCCCCACCTCACATTTCCCGTGTGTTGGCGACTGCTGAGAAATCAAGTGACCTCAGAGGGCCCAAAAATGAAACTGGTGGGCGACAGGATGGGGGGGACTTCACCTGGCACCCCCCTCCCAGCTCTGCCTCGGGGGGGAGCAGGAAAAGGGTAAGAGAACCCTGGCCCTGTGATGCTCCAGCTGCGCCGTGTCCAGGATTTCATTCCCAAAACGGGAAGGCAGAGCAAGGTGGCTTGAAAATCTGGCTGTGTGGTTTAAATCCCTGGGGGAAAAAAAAAGTCCTTGTGTCACTCTGCTCTTGCCCCCCAGGGGGTTTGTCTGGCTCTTTTTGCTGGGGTGAAATAAGGAGAGGAAGGTAATTTTTGCTGTGTGTGGTTTGTGGCTCTCCAGGGAGGGCAGAGCTGGGGTGAGGTGGTTGTGAAGGGTTTGCTGAGCACGGAGGGCAGGGATGGGGACAGTGAGCAGGACTGGTGGCACAATTTGGGTTCCCCATGTCCCCTTGCAGGTCTGATTATTTCAGGAGTGATCTGAGCCTTAGGAAAGCTTCTGTGTCCCCCGGGTCTGGGATTTATCCCAAGATTTATCCATGTGTTTCGTGCTGTGGCCATGTGTGGTGACTTCCAAAAGGCTTTGGCACATCCTCTTCTGGGCTTTCTTTGCAACTGCCCAAAATTTCGTGTAAATGGCTATTACTGTCAAAATAAACTGACTTTAATAAGGTCAGAATTATGGCTTAAAAGCTGTGTGCACTTGCAGGATGTGGGCTTGAGGGAAGTGGACAAAATGGTTAATTATAAATGCATTACTGGTTTGGCTTCTAATTTATTAGAAACTGTTTCCATTAAACTTTCAGGTGCAGGGAAGTGCATCATTCTATTAGTGTACATTTGATTTATAGAAGTTATGGTTTCTATGTTAATCATAATATAATCAGTTTTACTGGGATAGAGAGCTGCAGGTCATGAATTCATGGAGTTGGTTTGAAAGGGAAGAGTCTCTCTGGCTGATAAAACTATTGGTGGATTAAAAAAAAAAAATCCAAATTCAAGTTAGCAGTGCTTTGGGTTTAGAAGTTGTGCTTCCATTCCACACATGAAATAAGTCTGGGGGGGGGGAAAAGGCAACAAGGAGATGAGATTCCAGGGAAAACCATATTAGAGAGGGTTTTGTTGCCATCTGCTGTCAAACGGATGAACTTCACCATCAGTGCAGGGAACAAAAACGTGCCTCAAATTCCACCACGCTCCAGAGGAAAACTGGAATAGGAAGGGTGTTTGGCATCTTTATTAAATCACCTATGAGACTTTTTTGTTTGTTTTTGTCTGACTTCCGAGAAATCCATTTAATGTCAGAAGCGAATTAAACTGCAGTGGTTGTTTTAACAGTTGTTAGCACTCGAAACTGAGATTAAAAACAACCAACCAACCAACCCCCCACCCCCCGCCCCCAAAATAAAAAAATACAGATGTCACAGGTAATTACAGCTATTTTTGGCAATACAATTATTGGTTTTTTTAAACAGCAAACATTTTTTTTCCCCCTCAAATAAATACAATCTGCTCACACTAAAAAAAAAACCAAACAATAAAAACATAATAAACAGAATGCTACAACAGGTTGAAAATGAAACACCAGGGAAGGTGGTAACATCGAGTTTGAAGGGATGTCACCGAGTGAAACTTCAGAAAATACATTTGAATGGGAAATAATAAAGGAACTGGCTGTGTGTTTTCTGTCAGGAAGCTTGTGCAGGTCATGAATATTCCCCAGGGAACAAGTATTTGAGGAAGTGGTGAGCAGTAAGTAGCAATTTAGGGTGTTTGCAGCCAATCACACCTCCTGCTTAATTGCATTTATTTTCTTCATTGATTCACCGTTTCAAGCATGTCTGCCCCCACCATCATCTCATGTGTATTTTTAACTTAAAAATAATTTCTTCTGTGCTCAGGCTCTTTTTTTAAGAAACAAAGCAAACCACAAACCAAAACTCGTTCTTTGGTGATAAAAATTATCCCTCTCATGGTAACATTGACACTAAAATGTAATATCAGAGGGGAGAAGGAGGCTCCTGCTCTCAGCCAACTTCTTCCTGAAACTGTTCAATCTGAGAGAAAAGGGAAATAACTGTGTTTTTTTTTAAGTTATTATGGTCTGGATCCTCATTTTGCACAAAAAAAGCAAAGCTCTGTGACTTCAGTTGACAGCATCAATTTGACTCTTTTGTTTTTCTAACCCAACCCATGAGTTGCAACTCATGAAAATACTGGACTAACAATTTATTCTTGGCAGCTTTATTCCTTAATTAGGGAAAAATCTGGGAATTATTTGCCTCCTCCAACCTGATGAGACTGTTGGGATCTGATGCAGCTCAAAGTGAAGGCAAGGGAAAGACTTGACATAGATCAAGTCTAAATTTAGGATAAAACACTGGAGTGACTTAAATACACATTAATGAGCAGCAATGGAGTGAAAGTGAAGCAGCAATTGTTTTGTACCCTTAATTTCTCAATTAAAAATTTAAAAGGAACACGTTTTTATTCTTTTTTCCCCGCCCCCCCAAATAAACCTTACCAACATGAGACAACACAAAACCCCAAAGAGAAATCAAAATGCTAGAAGAAAATAAGATTTTTTTCTTTCTTTCTTGACACCTAATCGGAGACAAGACTACAATTGTCAAAATACTTTCCCAAACATCAAAAAATATACTTTTTTTTTTCTTTAAGAAGAGAATATTTTACCACTACTTTCTCCAACAGAACATTCTTCTATATCACTATATGCAAAGAGCAGCTTGTACACTATTCAAATTGTGCACTCAGGTTTTGTTCCCTCTCTGTTTCATGTTTCTGCTTAAAAAAAAAAAAATAACCCTTCTTTTATTGTCACTTAACTGCAGCAGGGCCTGAGCAGCCTCCACTGCTTTGTACAGGCAATAAATATTATAATATAATGATTTTATTGCCTCCACTGCTTTGTACAGGCAATAGATATTATAATATACTACTATTTATTGCCCAAATTACATCTGGCTGGCCCCCAGCATGAAACAAAAAGCAACCTGGAGAATTCCACATCAGGAACCAAATTTCTTTTGGTGTGATTGTCAACTACTTGGTTTTTAAGCGTGGAGGAAAACAAGCCAGAAATGCTCTTCAGGATGTCTTTGCACAGCCCAAACCAGTTTAAATTACAATTAAAAATTAAACCTGACAGTGATAAACCTGCCCAGGAGCAGTTTGCTCTGTCATCCCATGAATTATCTCCCTGACTTTGCAGTTGCACCCCTGGGATAATAATGCACTTACAAGTGGCCCAGGGTGTGTTACACAGGCAGAAAGGTCCAAATCCCAGAATATTCCTACAGATGGTGACAGTGGACAGGGTTTTGCACAGGATGAGCTCTGTGCTGGCTGGAAATATGTACAGAATCTGGTGGTCAAGCTCGATTAAACCCAGAGACAAGCTGAGCTCGTCTGAGTCTGGTGACATCTGAGTCTGGTGCATCCCGGTTTTGCCTCGTTTGGGAAGAGGGAATTGCAGTTTGTGACTCCTGCTTTGTTCTGGCTGCTGGAACGGCAGCTTGGATGTGTCCTGGTGGAGGTGGGACCAGTCCTGCTGAAGGCTGGATGGCTTAAAATAAATCAACACGAAGGCAACTCTGATCTAGGAATATTAAACCTACATCAAATTGGACCTGTGTTGACCCATTCACACATTTCAAATGAGGGCTCTGACACTTTGTGCAGAGGAAAAGCAGGACACAAGGATGCTGGAATGTCTCCCTGGTGCATCTGAATGTGCCTTTGATGCTATTTTTTTATTGTTACCTTGTTTTTACTCTTTGTTGCCCAGTGAAACTGTTGATGCCCCATCCCTGGGAGTGTCCAAGGCCAGGTTGGATGTTGGTCCAGTGGAAGGTGTCCCTGCCCATGGCAGGGGGGTGGTGGAATGAGATGAGCTTTAAGGTCCCTTCCAACCCAAACCATTCTGGGATGATTCTATTTCTGGGAATACTCAGCCCTGTCTTGGTTTGAGCCATAAATCTATGCCTAAATCTCTATCATCCCACTTCAGCACATTTTTAAGTACCTTCTGACAGTGATGAGATCCATACAAGTGTCTGCAGCAACATTTTCACCCAAGGCTGATGACTTAGATAATTCTAATCCAACCCCCCCTGCTCTGATGCCACTTTATTCTCTAAACTACCCACTGTGGTGTATTTTGCATTCTCCTGTGACACAGCTGGCACTGGCATCCCACAGGCCCTTGCACCAGGAGGACCCCTCTTGTGATTCCAAAGATTTTAGTTAAAGATGGAAACTCTCCTCTTCCCCTTCTCCCAAAATCCTAACCCTTCCCCCACTGGATAAACAGCATCTTCATAGGCCAAAGCATGTTGCTCCTAAATTTAAGTGTACTGGGTTTATTTTTTTTTTTCAGCTGCTTTGTCTTTGTGACAGATGGCACTTGGGAATTAAGGATAAGGAAGCAAAGCACTGAATTCCAGCATCTTTTTGAGTTTCATCATTCCCTCCTGGAGAAAGCTGCTTACTGCAGAATCTCACCAGGGCTGGCAAAAAAAAAAAAAAATAAATAGCTCCCAGGGGACAGAAAGCCACCCCTGTGTGAATGACCAGCACAAAAATCTCAGTAGAAAAGGGAAACCCCTTTTCTGAAGGGAATTGAAATGGCACAAATGCTTTAGGCTGTGTCTGTGCACAGGGATGGATTTCAATAACCAAATTCAGCCAACCCTGAACTTTCTAAATCCTCCAGGTTTGGCTGAAATAGGTTTATTTTATCTCCCCTTGAAAGAAACTGCTCCCAGTCTTTGTTCATAACAGCTTTTGATGCTCAAACTTCACCTGTAACTGATGGGAAATTCGGGATTGTCCTGTGTACATCCCTCAACCTCTGCATCCAGCACAACACCCACCACAGTGCTCAGACACAGGAGAGGAACCAACCTGCTGCTGGACCCTCCTTTGCAGCTGGTGGTGATGAAAAGGTGCTGAGAATTTGGGGGCTGTGAGCACAGCCCCTGCTCACACGTGGGGCTGGAGGAGCCTGCTAATGCTCTGCAGAAACAGTAGTGAGAAAAAAGCAGCCCCAGCATCCTGAATGCTCCACTGACACAGTGCTGTGTGCTCCTAACGGGGTGCAGATGGCAGTGAAAGTGTCACCAGGGCTCCCTCTGAGGTGGGAATGTGGCTCAGCACAGACTCTGTGCTGTGCAAGACCTTCAAGCCTGTATTTTAATATCTTTTTCTTCCCCCTGAAATCAGTCCCTTTTTGTATTTTAGTCGTAGATGAGACTCTGTGTGTGACTGTGGCTGTGAGATACACCAGGACAGCTGCTTGGGTGACCCCCTGGGCATGGGATGACTGGTTTTCCCCTGTCAATAAAACACAAGAGAGAAGAGACATTCTCCAACGCTTCCAAAGGCCATGGGTTGGGTTTTCCTGGCTGGGGTGGCTTTGCCTATTCCTGCAGTAAGGTTTCTCTCCAGTTAAAGCCTCCAGTTGGTCCATGTGTGAGGGGGAGGATGGGGGGGTCTGTGAGCTGCCAAACACCCGTGTCTCCCAGTTCTTCACAGGAGCAAAACCCCAAGTATGGAATCTGTGGGAAGAGAGATGGAAAGAGAGGTAACAATAAGCAGGGATTGAGCTGAGCTGCCCTCGGGGGTGAAGTCCTGCTGTGCTGCTGAATCATTTCACCACCTTCTCTCTTTCTCTCTCCCCAAAGCCCTTTTTCAGAAGGGGATTGTAGGACTCAGGTGTGACAGACTGACTGTGCACCTTTGTATGTGCAAAACTCTGGGAAAGACAGATTATAGCCTTGTATCTTGATTTAAACATGGGTCAGGAATCAGGTGTGATTGACTGTGCACCTTTTTATGTGCAAAATTCTGGGAAAGACAGATTATAGCCTTGTATCTTGATTTAAATACAGGGCAGGAATCAGGTGTGACTGACTGTGCATCTTTGTGTGCAGAACTCTGGGAAAGACAGATTATAGCCTTGTATCTTGGTTTAAATATGGGCCAGGAATCAGGTGCACCTTTGTATGTGCAGAACTCTGGGAAAGACAGATTACAGCCTTGTATCTTGGTTTAAATACAGGCCAGTTCACACCAAAGGTGTTGGCTGACGTGGTTCCCAAACCCTGAAGGCCAGCACAGCTCTGCAGGGAAATATGGATCCTGCAGATCAGCTCAGGATACCCCAGTGGGGCCTGGCAGTGGGCAGTGCCCTCTCCCTGGGCAGGGCTGGAGGAAAGGAGTGAAGGTAATAAAAAAAACTCATTATAGTTTCCAGTCCTTTCCTATGGCAGTGAGTGAGATGAGAAGGGGGAGTGCAGGTCAGAAGTGCCCTGGCCACTGTGGTGAGGGGGTTCTGGGCACTGTGGGAGTCTCTGCACAGCCCCTGGTCCCCACAAAACCAGGGCAGAGTCACTGCCAGCCCATCTGGAGCTGGGCACCTGATCCCACAGTGACAGCAGGGATGCTCTCAGACCATCAGCCTCTCAAATCAACCTTCTGCACTCCCCTGACTGCTGAAAGGAGGGAAACTCGGGCAGAACCAAGTGTCTCTGCCTGGCAGAGCAGATTTCAAACTGCTTTTCTCCCTGCAAAGCCAGAGCTTTGCTCCTCGGTGGGAGTTACCTTTCGGACCATCTGCACGAAGTCCTTGGAGTTCTGTGGAGACAGCCCTTGGAGCTGGCAGGTACAGGCCTCCAGGGAGGATGCATGGGCCACTATCAGGATGTTATTTCCTGAAATAAAGGGAGAAAAACAGGTTAAAGAGGGAGATGAAGCCAAATTCAGGCACTGGTGCACAAGATCAAGCAGACCATTAAAAAACCCAGTTTCAACTCATCACGTAACAACACATCAAGCTGTGTATTAGGGAGGAAAAACGTGATTTATTACCATATTTAAAGCATTTCTCAGTTTTCAGGATGATGGTTAACTCAGTGCTACTAGTTTTTGATGCTTTCTGAAGAAAACAAGAATTGCAGTGAGATTTCAGCTGTCTTGGGAAGCAGGTGCTTTTTGCCTACACAAACATTAATTCCTGTTCCAACGAACACTTTAATTTCTCTTGCTGCTTTTCCACTGTGGTAATTTCACATTTCCACTTCCAAGCTCCTTTACAACCAATGCCCCACTGTGCTATTGAAGTTTTGTGTGCAAACTATTAAAGCAAAAGCTTAGAGACAGATCAGTGAAATGAAAGAGTAGAAACACCAGACCTTAGAACCATCCCATTTCTATGTTGTGAATGAAAAATAACAGCTAGATGTTTGTTTTTTTTTTTTTTTTTAAATCTCAATATTGTGCTTGGAGAAACGTTTTAAGGTCTTTCTGGGGGCTATATTTCAGAGGAGGAGCTCAGATAGGGGAGGGATGATGCTGGGAACAGACAGCAGAGTGCAAATAGCTCATTTATTCCCTTGGGTTGGGCAGGAATCCCTAAAATACTTTGCTACTTAAGTTTATGGACCTTTCTCATAAGGTGAATGCGTTTCAACTCGTAGTTCTGACACTTGCAGGAGTTTCCAATGTCTCTGGGAGAGGGATGAGAGATCCATGTATGGGAATTCCCCCCCCTTAAGAGGGAAAGGCTGGTCAGGAATATTGGCATTCACATCCTAGCCAGCCTGGCTTGTTTTTTCAGCCCCTCTGCAGCACCTACCTTTGCCTTTACATTCACTGATGATTTCCTTTGTTACTTGGTAGCTTCTACTTATGTAGGTGTCATAAGATTCAGAAACCACCAACTTGCTGACAGGAATATGAGGTCTGTGAGCAGAAAAACACGCACAGTAAACTGGAAGAAGCAATAAAGTTCTAAGTGCAGGTTATGATTCATCTCGAGGTATCTGTTCTTTAACTCTCCTCTTTCCCTCAGTCCCCAGAACTTGTGCCAGGACTGCTGTGATGATTTTTAAACGTCAAGAAGGAATTGAAAAAGAATGCTTTGAGATAACTGGGGAAAATGATAATTGTTTCCTCTGATGGGGATCACTTAGTGAAGGCAGCTGGGTGTGCTTGTGTTCCTCCTGCAGTAGAGATGCTCCTTTGTGTTTCTTTAGGCAGGTGTGTGGAAAAAATTTGGTTTATAATGAGCCATTTTCACGTCACGTTCAGCCCAGCAGCCTGGAACCTGCTCTGAGTTTCTTTTGGGAGCCTCAGCAGCTCTTCCAGGCACTGCCTAAACTTGAAAACCACCCTTTCCCCCCCCCTTTTCTGCTACCTGTAGGTTGTATCAACGCTTAGAGTAGCTGCAGCTAAATCCACAGGGGGGATCCAGGCAGGTAGTGTGCTCCCAGAGACCCACTTGGTCCACTCAAACAAGCCTGGCTCTATCCGGATTTTCAGGTTGTTCTCCTGTTGCATACCTGGAAGAGGGAGAGAAGAGGCCAGGGATCAATGGAAGCAGCTGGGGAGGGAGGCAGCAAGACTTGGCAGCTTTAACACTTCAGTTTGATTGTTTGTGAATTGTTTTAATCAGTTGATCGATAGCAGGTATGGAAGATGAAATATTTAATATATAAGGTAGGATATGCCAGGGAATGTAAACCTCTGGCTGGCAGCTACATTAAAATTAAATGGCGATTAAAGAAGGGTTCTTTTGTGCTAATATAAAATATATTCCCACGGAGATAATCCTCACCCTGAATTCCCCTACCCCTGGGTCTCCCATATCAGTGTTTTACCCAGAAAGTGAGAGGAATGTTGTGTGTTCTCACCTTTCAGGATGTTGTGTGCTGTCTGCACACACCTCAGGGATGGGGAGCTGTAGATGTAGTCTACAATGGTATTAGTTTCTAGCAAGGCTTCACCTGCAAGGAAGTTTTACCTCCTGTGAGTAAAATCAGACAAGTGGCACTGCAACATCAACAACAACAACCTGCAGCCACCCAGCAAGGAGCTGCTCAGGTCCTGCCTCCCCTGGGTCCAGCCAAAAAGCAACCAGTGTGCTCAGAAAAATTGGGGAGGGCTTGGATTTGATTTGATTTCATTTATAAGCTGTAAATCAGAGCGATTCAACGAAACTCAAACCCAACTTAATTCAATTGGCTCAACTCTAGTATAAATTACCATTTCATTACACAGGTGGGAGATCACTGAAAATTAGATAAGAATCAGCTCCACTCTCAGGGTTATTAATATTCTTGCAATGCCTCAGGGAACCAAAGGAGAACAGGGATGTGCACAGGCTCGTAGGAAGCAAGAATTACATTTTTGCTCTGTTTGAAGAGGCAGGACAAAGGAGTGGGAGCAAGAAGGGGTCGTTAACCCTGGCTCCATGGCAAGGTCTGTAAATCTCTTGAGAGAAGTGGGGTAATTTAGAAGGAGAAGGGTAATTTAGGAGGGATCTACCACCCCTCCCTCACAAGGAAGCTGCTCTTTGGCTTCAGTCATCAGAGCAATTCTGGCTCCAGCACCACCAAGGTCACACTTGCAGCTGCAGTTGTGTCCTCAGCCCCCTCCAGTGCCACCAGCAAAGTGTGCTCAGCCTGCCCTGCTGTCATGGGCATATTGCAAACCCTGGTGCCATGTGGAGCCCGAGCATCCTGCTGCTGCACGGGGATTTATTTCTGTTTAAAGAAGCAAGTGTAATTTTAGCTGCCCTACTTTGGCTGTGACCAAGGGGAAGGATCTGAAGGATCTGAGTCTGAGGAAATGCTGAGTGCTGAGGCTCGTGTCTTTGTGGGGCTGGGCTCCTCTAATCACAGCACTCTTCGGCCACCAAATGGTTTTCTGTCTATGCACAGAGAGGCTCAGAATTCAGGGACAAGGATGGGGAGTGTGGGAGAACACTGGAAATAATTTTGACTTGATAATTTATGGTTTTGATGACACAAAGCCAGGCAGCTCGAGAAAAGAATATTGGGGAGGCAAAGGAAGATGGTGAAAGTCAAGGCAGGAGCATATTTTGCATGAGGTGACTGTCACCCTGCTGGTAATAACAGTGTATTCCAAAGGCACCCACCCTGCTGATGGCTCCCATTTCATCCCATGCCCCAGATTTCCTGCTTTGCCTTTTTCCTCAGCTGCAGCAGCTGAAGGAGAAAAGGTTTCCTTTGAAAGAGGGAAAAATTGCTGGGGAAGGTGAAGGGACTTTGTAAAGCTCCTGGAAACGTCAAAATCTCATTTGTTCAGGGCACCCAATTCATTTTTTACTGCCTTGCACTTTATCTTTCTCTTGGCTGAGTGTGTGGGAGGAAGACAGCAAAGCTTCCTGGGTAAGCTCTCCACAGGATCCTGGAATGGTTTGTGTTGGAAGGGACCTCAAAGCTCATCCAGTGCCACGCCCTGCCATGGGCAGGGACACCTTCCACTAGCCCAGGTTGCTCCAAGCCCCGTCCAACCTGGCCTTGGACACTTCCAGGGATGGGGCAGCCACAGCTTCTCTGGGAATTCCATCCCAGTCCCTCACCGTCCTTGCAGGGAAGATTCCTTCCCAATATCCCATCTATCCCTGCCCTCTGGCAGTGGGAAGCCACTCCCTGTGTCCTGTCCCTCCATCCCTTGTCCCAAGTCCCTCCCCAGCTCTCCTGGAGCTCCTTTAGGCACTGGAAGGGGGTCTCAGGTCTCCCTGGAGCCTTCTGTCACCCCCAGCTCTCCCAGCCTGTCCCCACAGCAGAGCAGCTCCAGCCCTCAGAGCACTCTCAGGATCCAACAGGTCCACTTGACCCTCTTGGGCTTAAACTGGAAGGAGCTCGAGGCAGAAGAGTCACACCCCAAAATTTCCACCTCATCCTTGTGTTTCTGCATCCCTCTAAGCCCCCTCCAGCCCACTCCCCACCCTCCCAGGGAAGAATTCCTTCCTAATATCCAACCCAAACCTCCCCTCCTTCAGCTCAGACCTCTTTTCTGAGGAGGACTTACCAACCAGCCTTGCCTGTGTGCAGCCCAGCACGGTGATGGGAGCGTCCTTCTCGTAATCCCTGAACCCACCACTTCTCTGAGGTAAATTGTGAGGCATGTTCAGGTTGCTGCGCATGTACCTTCCTGGAGGGAAAGGTTCCAAGCTGGAATTAATTCCTTCAGAGAGACACAGAAGCATCACACCCTCTTCTACCCTCTTCCACCACCCACGTCCTGCGGGTGCTGCCCAGCCCTGGCTCTTGAGAAGTTTTCCCCACCTAAAAACCACCAGGAATCTCCCAAAATGAAGTGAAACGGCTTTCAGCGGTTCAAAAGCAGCGAAGGACGCTGCTGATGCTTTTAAAAGTTATCTTTAGGACAGTTTACTCCATGGGAAAACAAATTTCTGTCCCACAACAAAAGAAACCCCGAAGGTCACACCCTTCCAGGAGGTCGAAATGTCAGAGCTCTTCTGGCAGAAGTTAGAAAGAAGGCAGTTGTGAAATCATCCTTTGGCTGCAAGATATTGCTCATGTTTTAAATATAAAAAAGACTTTTGGGACAAATTTCTGATCAGTTCTAACGCCAGCAGAGCCTGGAGTTACAGTTTGTTAACTATACTCTGAAACTCCAGCATATTACTGGGTTGAAAACACCAAAAGCCACCCTGAGCTGTACTTTTAGTGGGGTTATTTTCACTTAGCACTGTGAGCCAGCTGTGCAAAATAAATTCCTGATGGCAGTAAGTGTTTTCACTGAACACTGATTACTAACATCATGACTACATTTGTTCCTTGGCCACGTAACTAGAGCATAATCACTCCTGCAACAGCTTCCCAAATATTAGCAAACAAACATTTCCTCCCTGGCTTGTGTTTCTGCTTCTGACTGCAGCCCTGCCACCACAAAAAGCATCAATTTGTGTTAGGAAACCACAGGTCCTACCTAAGATTTGCCCCTCTCCTTCCTCCCTCCAAACCTGGGAGACTCCAGAGCAGACTCACCTTTGGCATCGAAACACTGGGACAACCAGTACTTCCCAAAAACCACATCCATCCTCTCCCCGTGCCTGCAGACAAACAGGCAGCGTTTCTGAGGCCCTGGCTGGCTGGTTATCCTCAGGGGCTGGAAGGGAAATCACAGGGGGTTTGACCTTCATCAGAGTGCAAAGGGTTTGCTGAGCTCTGGGAGTCAAGACCAGGCACTTCTTGCTTTACCCATTACAGGAAAGCCTTCTGTATTTATGATTTTTATGGATTTATGAAACTCTTCATGAATTTTATAATATTGGTAAATTTATGGTGGTATAAAAGTGCTGGAGGGAGCAGAGGATGGGGCCCTGCCACACCATCTTAAGAGCCAGTTTGGGGACAGCAATGTCTTCAATGCCTGTGGTTAATTGTGTCATTCAGAAGCTTGCAGAGAACTTTACCTTGTAACTGTGGTGAAAAGAGACCAGGGGATAGGTTTTTAGGGAAAAGCCAGTGGCTGGCAGCTTGTCCCTAAGGCTGTGTGGATTTTGGGGTGTGGGGGTCCCCACCTGCACGTTCTGGCAGATGATGGTGAGTGGCCCTGCATCCCCAGGTCCTTGGTCTTCCTGCTGTCTTCTCTCCAGAGCTCCATCAGTGAAGCCTTGAAGGGATGGGGAGGATGTAGTATTCAGGATTGAGTAGGACCTGCCAAAACCAGAAAGGTGTTGTTGGCTTTGGGAATGCTTTGTGTGCCCAGGCATCTCTGCAGTTTTCAGGAGCTGAGGAGAATTCCTGTTGTAATGTTATTTTATTATTATTTGTGTTTTATTATTATTTGTGATCTACACACACGAAGAGACAAATTCCACCTCAACAGGCTGTTTCCTTGGAAACAGTTTAGGGAACAACAGTTCCCAAACTTTGGTCTGTGAGGCTCTGAATATTCTCATGGAAGTGCCACAACCTTCCTCACCACCACAGGATGCTCCCTACCATCATCTGGGGACCAGCTGCATGTCACTGCCCGTGGTCTTGTGGACCAAAATTCAGGGATTGAAGCCTGCAGGGAGTTTTCCCCTCACCTTTGCAGCACAAGCTGTTGCTGGGGCTCAGCCCTGCCTCTCCCCCTGGGCACAAAACAGCTCCTACCCCCTGGTAGGGACCTGGCACTATCAGCTTGGGTGGTTGTGTCTACATTTTTCAGTGCTGATTATTCTGTTTCTCACCTCCATGGGAATTTATTCTCACCAGTGCTCCCAGTTAAGTGCAGCCAAATGGATGGAATAGGTCCCACTCTGCCTCAAGGGGTTTATCTAATGATGGTGCCTCTGAATAAAGCCCAGACATGCAAGGACTTTGACCAAAACCCTTGGGACTAAACCCTGACAGGCAATTACAGAAGCTGCAGTGCCTCTCTGCTGACTCAGCACATTGGGTGGGTTACCTTTGCTTAGTCATTAAAAAAAACCCCATTATCAGATAATGTACGTGGTCATTTGCTTTGACAGAAATAGTTGCTAGTGATTGCACTTTTCAGTGCCTTAAATATGCCAGCACTTGCTTCCTGATGGCATTTAGTTAGGATAAAATCTCAGAGGGGCTCCACAGCTGTTGAAATAACACTGAGTGCCTCTGCCAGAGGAACAAAAATAGGTCACCTGCGTTTTTGTTAAGAGCTGATTTGTGAGATCACACCATTTGCACCAGTTCAAAGGGGAAAAAAAGCCACCTTGTTGGTCCTGATAGTTTCTCCAGCCTCCTGTCCTCACTTCAGACCCGACCTTCTAGTTTATTTTAACTGTGTTTGCTTTATTCATGGTGAGTTTTCCCAACAAGGGCTGGCCCTGCTCCAGGGAACTTTTCCTCTCACAGATCCATCCTCCCTGACCCCAAAACTTGCTATCTCAATATGAGAAGAATCTCAATTTCTTAGCCAGACCCCTCTCTACTGCTGCACAAAGTGGATCTTCTTCCAGCCCTTCATCCTGTCTCAGCCCTTTCCTGCTTTGCCCA
The DNA here is from genome assembly GCF_001604755.1 of Lepidothrix coronata. Classification (NCBI taxonomy): domain Eukaryota; kingdom Metazoa; phylum Chordata; class Aves; order Passeriformes; family Pipridae; genus Lepidothrix; species Lepidothrix coronata. The sequence goes on along the minus strand of NW_016690207.1, from coordinate 3,456,619 downwards.
CGTGACAGTTTTTTAAGGACACTGCCTGGAGAACACTAAGGATTTTTTGGTTACCCCTCTTCCCTTTGCCCCCAGGAGCTGCCACACAATTTCTGAGACTTTCTTTCTCTCTAAGCCCTTATTCCAAGGCACCTATTTATAGATGGGAATGATGATGAGGCAAAGGCACCCTATGTTGCTGGGTCTGGAGAAGAGCCACCAGCTTGTCTTCTACCTCCTTCATGCTGCTGCAAAACAGAAACCACTGAAGCTATTTCAGCTTAGTCATCCTCTAAATACAGGTCATTGTTTGGAAGCTTTTCCCAAAGGGAAAAAAGAGGCAAATAGAGGCTCAAGGCAGAGAACAACATCCACTGTCTTCTGGATGCTGCCTCATCCTCACTGCTCTGTCAGGGGGTATCTCTGTGGCCCTGGAGGCAACAGGAAAAGGCCCCTTGGAGAGTGGGGAGGGTTCAAGCAGAGGATGGAGAAAGGGTCTCTGCCACAGCTGGCCCTCAGCTCTGGGTGGGAAAAGACCCCTCTGCCACATCCCTCATCATTATCCAGAGGAGAGGGATCGCTGTGGAAAACGAACCAGCCCTTGTTGCAGAACAGGAGGAAGAAAGGGTGGGGAAAAAACCTCCTCAGGTCCAAATATAGCTGGAAAAATTAGGGCTGTTTTCCCTCCCCTGGCACTTGTGCCAAGTCTGATTTCTCAGGGTTATTAAAGGGGCAAGGAATGGCTTTGGCATCTCACGAAGAGCTGAAATAGCCTGTGGTGGAACATCCACAGCACTCCTGTCCGTTCTGGGGCAGAGGAGGTGACTATTTCTGGCTTTGCTGGGAAGGGAAAAGCAGCGCAGGGAACCATCCTACCGTGAGTGCCGTGGTAGGCTGTCCTTAGTTTGCTGTATGGCTTTGACCACATGACATTCCATTACCTGATATTCCCTGTGGGAAGCCCCTGTGTAAAACGAGACCGTTTCTGGGTGTGTCACAATGGTTTTGGTAAATGCTCCACACTTCATGCTCCAATTCCTGACTTATAGCCTTCAGTGGTAACAAGGGAAGGGACATTTCCTTTCTTTGCTTGCCTGGAGGCAGAGGTGCTGGAGTTAGAGAACATTTGGCTTCCCTTTTAGTTGCTGCTGCTGCAACAGTAATTCTTGCTCATGCTACTCCCTGGGCATCAAAACTCTTGCAGGCACTGTAAGAATAAAAAGCAGGCTCCACTAGAGCAGAATGTGCAGTGTGAGTGGACCTGAGAGTATTTTTTCTTAGGAGAAGGAAGGGTGGTCTTGCTGGATTGCAGATTGGAGGGTCTGGATTAAGTCCTGCCTTCACACAGACAGTGCAGGCAGAGGGGCAGCAGGCAGGATGTGCCTCTCCCCTCTCCTTACATACAAACTATTCCCTGTGCTCCAGGTTTGTCAAAGGCATTTGGCTGCTTAGATATCAACCCACTCCTCAAGCACTACTTTTTTTGTCACTGTTTAGCTAATTCCCACCAAAATCAAGGGGCATAAGGCATAATCTCATTCAAAAGGTGAGGGCTGCCTTCTCACTGAAGCCTTCTGAAAAATCTTGCTAAGTATCTTAAGAAATGTTGCTGATCCCAAGTCCTTTTCCACAGAAGATGTCTCTTCCCAAATTAATGCTCAGATTTAAACCTTCCTGATCCTGGTCCCACCACAGAGATGTCTCCCCAGCAGTGTCTGCAGCAGCCATCTGCTCCAGCAGTGATCCTATGAGTGATAAATAGCTGCTGGAACATCTCAGCTAAAAAAGACACACTGTCCTCTAACCCCATGCCCGGGGGCAGCATCTGCTCTTCTTGGCTCAGGAGATGGGGCTTTGTGTGCCAGTTCCTTTCCCCCAGGGACCTTCTCTGCAGCACTGAGGAAGTGATTCTTCCCCTGGACTCAGCGCTGGTGAGGCCACCCCTGGAGTGCTGTGTCCAGTTCTGGGCCCCTCAGTTCAGGAAGGATATTGAGGGGCTGGAGCAGGTCCAGAGAAGAGCAATGAGGCTGGGGAAGGGACTGGAGCACAAGTGCTGTGAGGAGAGGCTGAGGGAGCTGGGGGTGTTCAGCCTGGAGAAGAGGAGGCTCAGGGGAGACCTCCTCACTCTCTGCAACTCCCTGACAGGAGGGGGGAGCCAGGGGGGGTTGGTCTCTTTTCCCAGGGAATCATCAGCAAGACAAGAGGGCTGGGTCTTCAACTGTGCCAGGGGAGGTTTAGGTTGGATATTAGAAAGAATTTCTTTCCAGAGAGGGTGCTCAGCCATTGGAATGGGCTGCCCAGGGAAGTGGTGGATTCTCCATCCCTGGAGGTTTTTAAGGTGAGACTGGATGTGGCATCAGTGCCATGATCTGGGAACCACAGTGGGGTTGGATCAAGGGTTGGACTTGATGATCTCAGAGGTCCCTCCCAACCCAGCTGGTTCTATGATTCCATGATTCTATGATTCTATAATTCTATGATTCTCAGCAGCCCTGGGAGACTCCTCACCTACCCAGGTGAAATCCCAGCTGCTGAGCCCCTTTTTCCAGCCCTGGGGAGTGGACTGAGCAGGTTTTCACCTACCCATGGAACACCCAGGTGCCGCATTCGTCCGCCTTGGTGATGTAGTTCTCGGGCAGCAGCCCGGAGCAGCCGGTTGCAAGGGAGATGCCGTAAATCCAGCCCTCACTTGTGCTGGTTTGTTCCACTGGGGACATGAAGATGAAGTCCCCTGGGACCAGCTCCAGTTCATCGTCATTCTGGGGGGTGTAGGGGTAGATCACCTGCAGAGTCTGGGGGAGAAACAGAAGCACAAATGAACGAGAGGGTCGTTAAGGGAAGGGAACCTCTGGCAGAGTGGGGCAGCCCCACACCACACCTTTAACCTCAGCAAGGTGTGAACAGCTCTCCTTGTGCTCTGTCCAGGAAAGCTTCCCTTCAGGGAATTCCTGCTGCTTCCCCCTCTTTGCTGTTGGAAGGCTTTTCTAGCTATTTGCTCCTTCTTCCCTCTTTGATTCCAGTGGCATCTTTGACAACCAGGAGGGGAAGGGGGGGGATGATTTTTTAAATTGAGCAAAATCATGACTGTGTGCTTAGACCTGTTTTAAATGGAGCTGAGTTCTTGCTGGGACCTGGAATTTAGACAACCCTAGTGGTCAGTCACCATTTTTGATTTACCTACACATGTTTGATCTGAAAGGGCAGTTCTTGTTGCTGTTGCTTTTGAATTCAGGGCAGAGACAGTGCTGGGAGGGCAACAGGTTTGAATCTGTGACCTGCTGCTCTCAGAGCTGTTCATGGGAATGCACAGGAAAAAACACAGGTGATGAGAAATTGTGGCCACATTGTTTTCTTTGTATTTCCTGACACGAACAGGATTAAGTTAAAAGGTGGGAGAAAGATGAGTGAGTGTAGTTCTCTGATCTTCACTTGAGCATGAGGAATCCACATGTATTAAATGTCTACCATTAAATTTCCTTGGGAATGGCTACAAGAGTCCCCAGTTTAAAAGGGGAACAGATGTATTCTTGTCCCCTGGCCATGAATAACTTCTGCATCCTTGCAGAAAAGAAGGAAACCCCTCATGTGCTGAGCAGCTCTGCTCTCCTGGTGGTGTCAGCCCTTACCAATCCTTCTAGACTGTGTGTGGCATCTTCAAAGGAAGGTGGAAACAAGTCACTGTCACCTGATACCACATGGCCCAAACTTTCTCAGGTGGCTGCCTGAAGTGAGATATGCAAAGCTGGAGCTGGGTTTCAGCAGCAACTGCCTTTGCCAGCAGCAGGAGTGTTGACTGTGTGAAGCTTCTGAAGGTCACAAGGATGCTCTGGATAGGAAAGGAGGCTGTCACACAGCCTGGCCTGGCTCAGAGAGATGTCAGCTCTCCAGGAGCCTTGGCATTTGCGTGAAAAATTGCTTTTTCCCACTCTGCCACAGGTTTTGTGTGTCTGGTTCTGGGCAATGCACCTCGTTGGGGTTGATCACCCCAACCTTAGGAGCTGAGTTAAACACCCGAGCTGAGCAAGCACCCTCTGGAAGTTCCCTCCTCCAGACACTGATTCATCCTGAGATAGACATCTCAGATGGGTCAGATGTCTCGTGTTCTGGAGGTGCCTGTTTCTCTGCACTGAGCCTCAGACTACAGGTCTAACTTGGGTATTTACAGTGAGGTCAGATGAATCTCACCTTTGGTTTCTGAATGCTCAAGATCCCAATCTGTGAAATGGAATTAATACTGTTTTTCTGTGTGTTATGTGGAAAACAACACTATTAAGGAAACTATCATAAGGGACTTAAATACTGCAGTTATAGAACCCACATGAGTAACTGAAATATATGAGGAGAAATGTTTCTTACGTGATGGAACTAAGTGCTGTGGTTAATAATAAAGTCAAGGCTGTACAGCAGAACTGGATACTGGTCAGGTTAAAATACTGGTCTGGTTCTGGAGAGATCAGACCAGTTTATGTTGAGCTCAGAGGAGAGTCATTATTAGAATTAATTAATCCAGCAGGACACCGTGGGATGAGGGGGGGGGGGTAAAACAGCAAGTCTGGACAGCAGGAGTAAAAAGAAAAAAGAAAGGCAGTAAGGTCTGTTTGTTAAGATGACTGGTTAGTTTGGGGTGTTTTTTTTTCTCTGAGACAAGCTCCAAACTTTACCTCGTGGTTGACGAAGCGAATGTCTCGGGAGAAGATCGCGGCCACCCAGTCACAGCCCAGCTTGACATCAATGTTCTGGGCCAGCTTCTCCAGCGTGGGCAGGTGGCTGCTCTGGAAGTGATAGGCCAGTGTCACGTGGAGCTGCTTCTTGTGGGGCTCCACGTGAACATCTGCAAGGAGAAGACGTGGGTGAGCAACCCCTGACTGTGAGATGTGCTGGGAGGGCGGGAGAGCAAATGTCACCTCTGCCAGGAGCCGGGAGATGATGGGCTTTGAGAGATACTCAAGAGGAACAAACTGCAGGGCAGTTTGAACAGGCTCTGAGGAAGCCAAATGTGAGTTCTCTGCATTGCACCTTGGATCAAATTATTAGAGGTTTGTGGTCTGGTTCAGCCCTGAGTCACCCCAGGGTGGGAGACGAGGCTTCCCTGCCCAACTGCCAAACAGCTTGTTTCTGGGTGGTGTGATAACAGTTATTGCCATTCTGAACACACTGCCAAAAAAAAGACACTTTTCCAGGTAACTGGTAGGCTTTCATGAGCAGCTGAGGATCTCTCCAAAATAAGCAAGTTAAAAAGCACAGTTTTTCCTCTCCCTCCTTTGTTCTTTCTGCTACACCAGCAATTACAAATCCATGGAATTTACAGGTTCATGCAAGGTGATTAAATCTTTTCCCTTGGGCATTAGTTGGATTACCAGTTTAGCCACTGAGGGTGTGAGGTATTCCCAGATTGTGGAAACAGACACTGATATAATAATGACTCAAAATGATCCTGCAGGAAAAAAAAAAAAAAAGAACCTGCATTAGGAAAAGATTTCAGGAAGCAGAAAGGTGAAGGGGTGTGGAATATTGGGACTCCTCCAGTAGATGTGGAAATCATAGGATACATTGTTTGGATGTAATTTATTCTTGCTTATTCAACCAAAAATTGCTATTAAATTTGACTGATTATTCAGTCAAAATTGCAGCCATTCAGAGACTTGGCTCCAAGTGCCAGCCAGGGGTAGCTTTGCAAGCTCATCCATCTTTTTTTCTTATTTTTCTTTGCTGATCAAAAAAAAAAAAAAATGTTTTGAAAAAGCCCCAGAGACTTTACTGTGATAACCTGCCCAAGCTGTGGGGGCTGCAATGCAGCAACTGCCTTCCCCAAAAAGAACCAATTCGGTCTGAATTGGGGCAGTCACGGGGGCAGAAGTTTGTAGGAAGCTGTGGGTGCTTCCTTCTTCTGGGTCAGGGGTTTTTTTGGGGGTAAGAATTGCCCCTCTGACTGTGCTGGTTTGGAGGGTGTGTCTGGGGAACACTCTGGAGGGGAACATTTGTCCCTCTCTCACGTGGCTGCAGCGTCCTTGGACCTGCCCAATGTCTCTGTGCCTGTCACTGCCTAAAAATGTGCATTCCCTCCCTCTTCCAAAGGGAAGGAAAATTCTAGGTCATTGTTGAGTGGAAGCAATGAATTTCAGAGGAGTGGTGAACCCACAGCACATCTGGATCTCTCCTCTGTACCAGGGGCAGAGACTTGTAGCTGTTCTGGATGGTTATGAGATGCCTGTCTGGCAGGGAAACACCCCAGGGATGCAGAATTTGCTGTACCTTGATGCATTTAAGCTCCAGATTAAGCCTGTGACAGTGAAAGGCTAAACCAGTTGTGCTGTGACTAGTCCAGGCTGAGCCCTACAGTGATGGAGGGTGGGAGGATTAGTCAGGGAGCTGTTCCAGTTGCTCCCATGCTGTTCTGAGTTTGGGGGTCACTGGAGGACACCCAAAGAGCCTATTCAGCAGTGGGAGCACGGGGTGCTCTGGGTACTTCCCCCTCCACAAGCAGCAGAGGAGCAGACAACAGAGCCAGAGGTGTCGGCACCGAGGTTTGAAAAGGTTCTCCCCTGGGCTGCCAGGGGTCTTGGCAGAGTCCTCTTCACACCTCAGAAATGCAGAGACAAAACAAGCACGGCCTTGAAATGGTCAAGGGGAGTTTTGTGGTGGTGGCTTGAGGCAGGGAGAGGAGCAGGAAACACTGAGCAGACAGAGAGCACCGATGAGAAAGGTTGAGGAACCACCAAATGTCAACTTCCCTTTCAGGAGATAACACTCGAGATTGAGGTGATCTTTGGGCTGAAAACACTGAAACCCAAAGCACCTGCCGGGGTGTTCCTCTCCAGGCTTTCAGTTTTCACTTAAAAAATCACCCAATGGCTTTATGAGCTTTGTTCCTTCGTGGCACCCAAAGTAAAAACGCCCAAAATGCTGGAGCTCTTTGCAGCTCCAGCACAGCCACTCACCTGCCTTCGAAGCCGCCTCCGCAGCAAAGTCTGCAGCAAACTTCTTGAGCACCTCAGCACTCTCCTCCTTGACGAAAAGGCCGATGAAGTTGGAGGATGTGTAGAGCTCCAGGGGCAGGGGGGCGGGGAATTTGCATTTCCAGCGCATCACAGTGGCCTGCAGGGCTTCTGTGAGAGCATCCACCTTGCTGTCCTCACACTGCCGAGGCAAGGACAGGCACTTGTCAGGCAGGGAAAGGAAAGGAGTGGGTGGGAGGGTGTGAATGGCCTACCTTGGCTATAACACAGTGAGAAAAAGCATGGGGGGGGCAGAGAAAAATCCCAGTTTAGAAATCCCCTGCCCCTCCCTCGGCCTCGAAGCAGGATCAGCTATCCCTAAGTGACCTTCCCAACCTCTCCCCCTCATCCATTCTCGTGTTAACCATCACTTGGGATGATGAGAATTTGGTCCTCTGCTGCTGCTCTTGGCTGGAAACAACAGCTTAAAACCCAATTACCTCCTCAACAAGCCCAGGCATCAGCAAACCCCCCCCCCCCAGCTCCCCAAACCCTCGTGCAGGGAGCGAGGGAAGCGTGCAGAGCTCCATCCTGAGCCCGGCCAGGGCTGCCCAGGAATTCACCCACAAAGGCAAGGCAGAGAGGAAGCTGGGCTTTACCATGAAGAACTGGCACAGGGTGATATGTGGGAAAATGTTGTGAGCTTTGTTCTTCCCACAGATCTGCTTCGACTGCTGCCAGAAGTCCGAGAGCTTCTGAGCCAGGGGGCCCGTGGGGCGCAGGTACAGGACGTACTCCCGGGGCAGGGGGTCGTCCAGGAACGGGTCACCCACGTGGGAGAAGAGCCTGGGAGGGAGAAACAACCGTTAGATTGTCAGATAATGGCATATTTTCTCCCAGCAAAACCAGCTTTCCCTGGTCCTCGCTCTTGTTCATTCTCCCTCCATGGGAAGAATCCCCTCTGGCAGGTCAGGCAGGGCTGCACTGTCTCCCTCCCAGCCCATCTCCACTCAGTAACACAGAAAATCAGGGGTTGGCTTCAGGCTGACGCTCTGAAGATCTAACCTGGGTCACTGCTTCTGCCTTCCTGCCTTTTCAGAGTGCAAAACACAGGGGGGAGAGCACTGGAAATGGCTCAGCATCTTTGAAAAGGCAGCTCTCAGCTTTCTGTTCATCAGCTGCAGATAGTGGGGGGTTCTTTCTCTCATCTGTTTCTGCTTTTACTCGAGACCACAAACTCTCTCAGACAAGGCTCGTTGCTGGATTGCTTATTTACAGCACTTAAAAGGCATTCCACTAATTCTGCAGGTGCTTCTCAGACAATGCCCCCGTTTTACACCCCCCATTCTAATGGCTAAAATCTTAAATTCCCTAATTTTCTTTTACTTTTTAACATTTATTCATACCAACCAGTCGCATGCTGCTTGAACACTTCTTCCACCTGTCGATGCCAGTGCTTTTTGTCTGAGGAGAGAGCAAAATAAAGAGCATTTTAGTGTTGCTGGGTCATGTGGCTCCTGTCACAGATATTCCTTGGACCTTCCTTGTGGGAAGGGCTGTAACAGTGTGTTTGGAAACCTGTGGGATACCCTTTCCAGGCTGATTCTCTCAGCCCTGGGGCTTTTTTTTTTTTTTTTTTGGTTGTGCCACCTGCCAAATTGCTGCAAACTGTTTGAAGGGCAAAGTCTTTCAGCCAGGGCAAAGTATGAGACATGGACCTCTGGGCTTTCCCTGCTTCCCCAATTTTATGGATACTGAAACACCAGATACTGGCATTCAGTGACCTCTTTGCTGGTCATTTCACCGTGAAAACCCAAAGGTTTGGGTCTGAAAGTGCAGACGTTGCACTGAGGAGAAGAAAAATTCAACTGCCACGAGAGGGCACAAACCAGAGATTTTCAAGGTTAGAACAGTTCCCTTCAGCCCTTGCTACACGGACAGAGCTCTTCTGCTTTTTTTCCCCCCCTTCAAGACACCTCTAAATCTCTTTTCACTCCAGCTGGGAAGACCCAGGTCTCCTGTTCTGCAAGTTTTCCAGTTGCAGGACGGATGAACACAGTGCTGTTTAACTCCTAGACGTGGAACTGTGCTTTCCAAATGCTCGACATCAGCACTGAAATGCAGCCGGGGATCAGGGAGGAATTCACTCAGAATCCACAAGGCAGAAATGCTGAGGGGAAAAATGATGAGTGCAGGAGGCAGAAAAGGATAGAAACGTTGGGGTGGTGGGGTAGCAAACAAGCTTTCAGTTGGGAAAGGGCAAAATTCCCCATGAATGGGTGATTTTAAGGCTTCTTGCTTAAGTGAAGAAGGGCAGAGTCCAGGTGGGTCTGAGATCAGGGCAGTTTGGACCCTCCAGCACTTGCTGGTGTGTGACTGTGCTTCTGTCTCTCTTTCTGTCTGCAGCAATAACTCTCCAAAGCACCCTGATAACCATGGAGAATGTTCATGCCATGTCACCCACCAGCTCCTAGACATGTGCTGTTGACTCAGCTGTGTTTCAGCTCTGCCCTTGCCTTCCCCACCCCTTGAATATACATATTTTTGCTCGTTTTGAGAGCAAGAGGAAGGCAGAAAGATAAGGCTGTTGCTGTAAAAAAAAAAAAAGGGGGGGGGGCAAGGGGGGGCCTGTGTTGCAAATGTGTGATTATGAAAATACTTCCTCCTGAAGGGTTTTGCTGCCCTTATCTGCCAGGGTTCACTTGAGGGCACCTGCCTTCTGAAGGACAGATCTTGGGTGGTGAACACTGGAGGTTGGGGGGTTCATCTTGCTGACCCTGCCTCAGCTGGGCTATGCAAAGCAGCCACTGCTTTGCTTTGAAAAGTAGCTCAGGGAAAGAGCAAAAGAGCGAAAAAAAAACCCACCCAAAAAAAGCTCTTCCCAGCAACTGGCAGAGGGTGGGAACCTCTCAGGGAGGGAGGCTGGATTTTCCCTGCCCTGGTTTCTCACCCGTTTCTGTTGCATTGCCTTTGCTCAGCTCCCCTCCCCTCTTGCCTGGGTTGCTCTTTGCAACACAGGGAAATGTGTTTGAAGCGTCCAAACCCTCCCTCTGCAACGTGTCTGTGTCAAACCCGGGGCAGTGAATTCCAGCTGCCCCCCCAGTAAAGCTCTGGCTTGGAAATGAGCAGTTCCTGCTGTTGCCAAGCAGGCTCTCCCTCGGGATTCCCTCTCCCCAGATCCCCAGCATGGATTTCTGGAGGAGCCATCCAAAATCCAGCAGGACTGACGGTCCTGCCACCCACCCTTTGTGACTTGTTCCCTTAATGAACTGATGTTTCCTTGGAACAAATCACACAGTGGGAGCTCTGCTGGAATAAACTGCAGCTCCTGCAGTGCTTGGGGACCACAAAGGGCGTCACAGAACATCAGGCTGGACCCTCAGACGTTTGTTCATCCCTGATTTCCAAAGTTACCTCTTTCATCCACAGGGACAAAAACCTCCCTTTTCAATTTAATTTTCAGTGTGAGCAGGAAATGCTGCATAAAGCAACCAAAAACCAAAGTATATTTTTATCCCAGGACCTGAAACTAAGATGCTCTTCTCTTTTTTGTCCTTATTTTTTAATTTAGAGCAGGGAATGGTGATGGTGACTGATGGCCTCTCCATCCCTCCCCTGCACCCAGAACTTGGAGAGGGCTCATCTTCCACCTCCCAGGCCGAGATTAACTTTTTATAAGTTGAGTACTCAAAACTAGTCACAGCTTATACAAAACTGGCCTGATTTTCACAACTGCTGAGTGCAGTGGGAGCTGGGAGACATATTCTGCTCCTGAGAAAATCAGGTCACTTAATTAGGTGACTGGGGGCTCAGATTTACTCATGCTGGGTAGCAAGTGTTGGCTGTAGCATTGTAGCAAGTGGTAAAAAAAGTGGGTTTGTGACTCAGATGAACCAGAAAAAAAAGAAAAAGGGAGAAATTAACTTATTTTTCGGAATTTGCCAAATGGCATCGCCCAGTAACCACTTCTGGTCATGCAAAAATGGCAGCTGTGTTCAGGGAGCACATGGAAAGCTTTGTGCACAATTACCAGTCCCTTGAGCCACCCCAACTCCTGCATCTCTTGACTTCTGCTGTCTCTGAGATGAAGTGCAGGGAAATCATTTAACAGCAACACGTAATAACCCTTTGGAACAGACAGCAGGGGAGATGCTCTGTTCAGCTGCAGGTGGAGACTTTAGGGCAGGGCAAAGAAAATCCTGATAGCAGTGTCTTCCAATACACAGCAGCATTTGGGCCACCACAAAGAATGAGATGTATTTGATTCTTCAGCCTCTCTGTGATTCTCTTCAACTGAGCAGAGAAAGGAAAGTCTTTCTCTACTCCATCACTGGTTAAACAGGGCCAAAATATTGCTGGGAAGCACATCCCAGCTAAACAGTTGACCCTTTGGCACAGAACATTCCATCAAATTGGTGTTGCTGCCCTGGTTTCCTGCACCTCTTGACTTCTGCTGCCTGGTTTCCATGTTCATGTGTGAGTGGTGCCCATGTTAACCCCAACCCACCTGAGGGGAGAGCACAGAGCTCTGTGTGCTGCACAACTCCTCACCCTTGAAGGATTTTTGGCTTCCTGCAATTTCAGGGTAGGAAATAAAAAAAATAAATAAAAAAAAGGCACAGGGGGATGTCAATTCAGCTAGGAAATATATATATATCAATAAACAGAAAGTATAATGGCCAAATCCCATTTAGTTCAGAGGAAATGGCTGTAAAGGGGAATGATGCATTAACCAGAAAGAGAACCTTCAGTCTCAGAAGCACCACACAGAAACCTTCCCTCTGCTCAGTGCTCAGCTTTCTGATTTTAGTCCAGCACTTCAAAAAGGGCTCAGGTTCATTCAAGCCCAGTTTAAAAAAGGGCTCAGCTTCATTCAAGCCCAGTTTAAAAAAGGAAGGTGTGTGTGGCTGCCAGAGGCAATGAAATACTGCGTGGGAAAGTTAATGCAAACAGGGAATTAAAAGTTAATGCAAACAGTGCAAGAGCAAGGGATGGGAGGGAACTAATTTTTAAGATATTTCTTTATCTGCATTATATTTTATCACTAAAAAAGTATGCAAACTTCAGGGGGTCGATGCCCCCAGCAGGGATTTCCTTTGGCTCTTCCTTTACTTTGCCAGGCAGAGACTCCAGTTCTGCCCTGGGCAGAGCTGAGCTTTGTGTCTTTAAGGAGGACCTTGTTCTGCTGTGAGTTGCTGCTCTCAGAGGCAGGAGAAAATGCCAACATCTCTACCTCAGACCCACCTACAAACTGCCTGCAGAGGCACCAGGGGATTTGTGAATGAGCAATGGAAGGATGGAGGCAGCCTGTGAAAAAAAAAAAAAGGGAATGACTAAATCTTCCCTTTCATTCTCAAGCCCAGACAAACTTCTTACCCAGGAACAAAAACCCCTTGGAGGGATGAATTCATCATCTTCAGTAGCCCTGAATCTCTGGCCCATAAAATATTTAGCTGTGTAAATAGTGATTTTTTTTGGAAATGGCATTAAACATGATGGAATACTTGGCTCTCCTCGTTAGGTTCTGTTCAAAGGCCTGCCTGACATGATAAGATAGGAATTACAGATCATAATTTATGCCAAGGGAGTTTGAAAGAAGGATGCTGTCACACAGAGCTTTTTTCTTACAAATATAAAATAGGCACCTTTATTTTTGCTTGTTTGTGTATATAAAATATGTATTTAGGTAAATATGTACTTAAATAGGTATATGTAGCTATTTAAAGCTTGACTTCTTCAATCTTTGTTGGTTTATGGTAAAAGAATAGACAGCAAAATGCTTGTTGGCTCCAGGGAATGGGGAAAAAATAGGGATTTTCTAGATGTGAAGCACGTGTGTCAGTCCAGGTACAGGTCAGAAGCTCAATATTTAACTCCCCCCTTAGTTTTTGTGTCAAGCTCAGCCATGGTGTGAGAGGTCCTGAATTCAAACCCAGCAATACCTTCAGGGAAGCTGTTCTAAATCCTTCACAAACAGTAAAAATTCCCAGATTTTTCTGCGTGTGTTTGTTTCCAAATTGTGTCCAAATTGCCCATCTAAGTGACCTTTACAGACTCCTGAATTTTTGCAGTTTTCCTCCATTGTTTGTGCCACTATCAGTGCAATAACAGAACCGTGGCTATTTTAGGCTTTCAGTCAACAATTGCACGTTGAAGAAAAGTTCTGCCAGCGAAATTTCTGTCCATCTCATGACCTCATTGGGGAAAGACACCCAAATTCCAAAGGGCTGACTGAATTCCATAGTTTCCCTCCCCATAAAAATGGCCACAGTGAGGTGTCCTTCCCAAATGGTTCTCAGTGTGGGCTGTGCCCCTCGGAATTCTCCGTGTGCAGGATTCAGTTGGTCACCAAAAAATCATATGATACCATTTCTCTTCTTATTTGGGTGACCTTCCTTCTATAAATAGGGACAGCACAGGAAGATATCACCAGGGATCCAGTTCCTGTTTAGGGCAGGGGGTTGGGTATGTTCCTTTTCTGCAGGGGGGAAAAAAAAAACCAACCAAACCCTGTGTGTTTTTGTGAGACAAACAATTCTAATGCAAGTGTGTGGCAGAGTAATTAATTTTTCTCCCTTCACTGAGCTTTGCTCGATCCTTAGAGCACCAGCTCTGCTTATCCTTCTGTTGTTCTCATGCTTGATGATGGACATAAAGCCCTTCTCATCTTTAAACTGAGTGGCTTTAGTTGCAGCTCTGCCCCAAGATCCCCTTTGGAACAGCCCTTTCTGTACCACATCCCTAATTTAGGCCAGGCCTATGAGCTGTGGAAAGACCCAGGTCTTGCCTGAAATACAGGAACTTTCAGAGGGGGCTGGGGAAGTGTCTGAGTGCAAGATCTCAAACTGGGCCGGGTCCTGGAGGTCATGTCAATGTTGTGGGAGGTGCTGGGGAGGGGTTCCCTTCCTCCTCCTTCCCATGTTTATACCCAGCTACTGGATATCAAACTCTGATAACAGGAAAGAGAGAAATAAGAAATGTAATCACACACTGCTGTGTCTTCCTAGTCTCCATAATTTAAATATTCATTTTTTTCGGGCACAGCCCAGCTGGCGAACTGCAGCCACAGGATGATGATGATGATGATGATGGTTTTTAAGTGCAAACAGTGAGGGCCTGGGTGTGCCTCTGGTTTCCATGTTTGGTTTTGACAGTTATGTAAGATTCTGAAGGCGGATTTCTTTTCCCCCCTCCTTCTTTAGCACATGTGCACTAAGTCATCCCCCTAATCCTGTGCTCAGCCAGCCTGTTAAAGCAAAAGGAGAGGGAAGTACAGGCTCGTAAAAAGTGTTTGGGATAAAGGCAGGAATGTAGCAGCCATTTAACGTTTTTTTAAAGAGATCCACAGTTTAAAGAGGAAGCAGGATATTATTTTCCTTAAAACAATAACAGCCCAGCTTTTATGAGACGTGGGCTTAGATGGCCAAGGCCTGAGCTCACAGTTGTCACTCCACGTCCCTGTGGGATGGAGGAGGAACGAGGTGCAGGTATTTGGGCTGATTTGGGTTGATCACACCCCATCAAAATTCCTCTGTCCTTTTAATTTCCCCTTCATATGCAAACCCCTTTATTTTTGCTTATTATTGCTTATAAACATGATATCGGTTTTCTTTTTAATTTTTTGCTGCTGATTCCATTTGTTGCCTGGCTTTCTACTTCACTTCCTTAGGCTCTTCTCCCTGTGTGCTGATCTAGAAATGTATTGCCCAAACACAGAGCAGCTGTGTCTGAAAATAACAGGAGTCCTGAGGCTGGAAATTTAAGAAAACCATGCCTCACAATTCCCTAATAAAACCATAAAAGTTGGCAGCACCTCAGCTGGCTGGTTCAGAAAGCTCCAAAACTGTCATGCAGGGCAATCACTGGAAAATGAGGTCAGGGTTAAGGAAGATGGGGAATAAATGGTGCTGTTAAAGGGTTTGGAGAATTCTGACCATTAGCAACAGAGTCCAACAAATAAATTCAAATGGAAGGTGGATATAACTGGAGCACATTGATCTTGTCCCCTTCAGACCCCTGAATGCTGCAGAACGGCCACGATTGATTCCTGCAGGGAGCAGGAGCTTCCATCCCAACACCATTAATACATCTTTAGCTAACCAGGAAGACAATGTCTTTGTGAGGAGCCAAGTTAGAGGTTTAAGTAGGCTCGAATGTACCATCTGGAGGCCCAGTGATAGCCAGAAAAGGAAGCAGTTGTCACGCTGATTGCAAATAAATAAGTCCCTGGCAGCGCTGGAGACAAACACGGCGCTTTCTTCTTTCTAACTGCTCTCCTTCCTACACAGGGCTGGGCTGGGATGGGACAGAGATTTGCTGCAGCTGTGTTTTTGGGATCTTATCCCTCTTTCTCTCCTCGTGGGTGGGTTTGGGGCAGTGTGGAGCTGCCACACGAGCAGGAGGCAGGGCACATGAGTGGTGGGTGTCCCGCTGCCCCTCCATCTGTCACCTCGTGTGGCACAGCCCCTCTGCAGGGCCCAGCACAGCTCTGCCACCCAGAACCAGAGAGCCACAGGGATGGATCACACCCCACACCCCCCAGTTTGGTGTCTGATGTCACACAGGTGCTGTGCCAAGCCTGGCTAAAAGCTCCCTGGAGGGACATGAGCTGCTTTGCTGTCCCCGAGTCCTTAAGGCAGCCCCACTTCACTCCTCTGCAAGTAGAACTTTTTACTATCATGTAGATCTTTAGGAAGGAGAAAAAAAAAAAAAAAGAAAAGCCACAACTAGCACTTTAAAGTGTCAGTGTTAACATTTTCCAGCTCCTTGGGGTTTCAAAACAGGAAGTTTGGGGGCGGTGCAGTTGCACAATTTGCCAGAGAGCTGCTGTTCTGTGAAGCTGGTGATGCTGGGCTGTACCAGGAACTTGAGCCCTGATGGTCACCAAGGCCCTCACTTTCTGGGACTCCTCAGTGAGTTTTGATGTGCTGCTCTTGTTAGTAGGAGCCTTGTTTTAGCTCCTCAGTGGAGAGCTGACCTGTTCTCCAGAGGCACAGCAAAGCCCAGAGTTAAGGGGAAATTTTCCCAGCCTGGCAGAGGTAACACAGCCCAAAGCCAACGTGGTGATGCTTAAGCCTGAAAACAAAGCATTGAGCTGCTTGGTTTGGATCTTGTGATGAAACCTGTGATGCAAAACTTCCTTCTAGGTCAGAGTCCAGGTCTTTGTATCGTGCACAACCTCAGAGGGAGAGCTGGAGTGTTTGTCTGCACCTGCTCTGCTGGAGAGGGATGGGATTTGGATTGTATTGTCCATTAAGGTCCAAACAACAGATACCCCCAAAGTTTGTTCAGAGGGTGAAACATCAGGTTGGGTCCTGCAGAGCCAAATCACAGAATCACAGATTGGTTTGGGTTGGAAGGGACATAAAAGATCATCCAGTGCCACCCCCTGCCATGGGCAGGGACACCTTCCACCAGCCCAGGTTGCTCCAAGCCCCGTCCAACCTGGCCTTGGACACTTCTAGGGCTGGGGCAGCCACAGCTTCTTTGGGAATTCCATTCCAACCCTCACAGGGAGGAACTTCTTCCATAAACCCATTCACTGTTTCAGTCCCTTTCATCTAGTAGAGGAAGTATCTTGTATTTCCCAAAGACAGATGAGCTAAAACACCCTTCTCAAAAAGCTTAATCTGGTATTCTTTGCACAATTTTTGCATTATCTCCTGCATTTGGAAGAGCCTGTGTTCATTCTGACCCCTTGTTTTCTTCTCAGGCAGTGATTTTCTCTTCTTTGTGGGCACTGTCTCTCTACCCTGAGGAATCCTCCAGGCTGTGTGTGCCAATGGCCTCACAACTTTGCTGAAAAGGCAAACCCCAGAGATGGAAAATGGGAAGTGGATGCCCAGGGAGGAGCCAACCACGATCTCACACCCAAAATAGACTCAAGCAAAGCAACAAGAAGGAAGTCTAAGAAATTAAGGAAGGTGGAAGGAAGAAGGGTGGGGTGCTGAAAGAGTTGGGTTAAAGGCAAAAAGAGAGACTCAAAATAGCCTCCTGCTCTAGACAGCTCTGTTCAGGAAATTTTTGAAGCCCTGCTGTTTTCAATAATACACATATTTCACAGTATTCCAAATAAGTATTCCTGGCTTAGTGTTTCTTGTCATCCCAGTAAGACCAGGTTATGTTAATATTTGGTATGTCAAAATTCATATGGGAGAACCCCAAAGTGCTGCAGGAAAAGGGGGAAAGGAGGGTTAAAGCAGCAGCTGATGAGGCACATTTGCCACTGACTCAAGGCTAAAACACCTCCCTGAAGAGTCTTGGGAGTGGGAGTCCCGTGGTACTCAAAGCTCCATTTTGGGGTGAGAAAACACACACACAGTTCTCAGTCTCCTGCCTCAGAGACTCTGAGGTGTGTGGTTAAAGCAGCCAGCGAAAGCTAAAGTCAAAGTTTCCATCAGGGGAAAGAGAAAACAAGTTAGTTTGCAAGCTCTGGTCTGAATTTCAACTTGGGTGTCTCTATTTCAGACCACTTTGTAGTCCTTGGGTGATACAAGCGATGGAAGCCGTAAAAATGCACAATACAATTATTTTGCTGTTCCAACAATGATAAGTCATAAACTCATGGCCAGACTTTAAACTTTAATACCAGATTACATGTTAAAAATGGCCTTGTGGTGTCTGGCTCAGTAATCTGGAGTTTGTACACGAGGTCTAGCCAAGAGAATCCAAAAGGTTTAAATCCTTACTAGAGAAGGGTTAAAAAAAAAAACCATATCAAAAATAAATATGTTTGAAGTCTAAAAGGGAACAGGAAATGAAGAACTGTGATAAACTGAGAAACAATGAGATAAAGAAGGATCTTAAGAACGTAATGAGAAAACTTTACCACAGACTGGCAATATTTCCTTGCCTGCTTTCCTGATTTTGTTACGGCCTGTCAGCTCTAACTGTGGAGTCTTTATTCCTGGAGCTGATCATATTCCTGCAGAATATGTAAGTGAATTACAAAAAAAGGGAAGACTTTAATGAGACCTGGATTTAGTAATTATCCCTACACCAAAGAGTACTTCTGCATCTATTTAACTTCAAGCATGTACTTACAGACTTCACTGAGGCAGAAGCACACGCCAGCTGCTCTTATGCAAAGCATGTGCTGAAAGGTTATTGCAAATCAGGGCTTTGGGTCTATTCTTCCTTCCAGCAGCATTTCTAAGGGCTTTAAAACAAGTGTTTGAGGTGATAAAAGGAACTTTGTTCAGCCTGCTGAAAACCTGGGGGGATTTGGTGCTGCTAAGTAACAAATGGATGTGTATTTGCTGGAGTATTTGCTCCCAAAAAAGCCCCCAAAGCAGCACTACCTGAGCAAAGGTCTGTCACAACCCTCAGCACCTGCACAGTCCTGCTCCACCCCCTCACCATGGGATTTTCCTTGACCCCATTCACAGCCCTTAATTTAATTTAAGCACAAACTTAGCAGGTATCACGATGCACTGTTTGCTCCAGTGCTTAGTTCTCGTGTTTGTGGAGGAATAACTTCACCTTCCTGTGCCCTTTTGCATTTTCACTTGCAAAATGCTCCTGCAGCTGCAGCATCTCCAGTACCTGGCACAAAGCATGTCAGAGACCTCAACAGGGCACAACCACAGCACAGACCATAAAACACCAGCTCAGCAGGATCCCTCAACCATTCCAGTGCCTTCTGAGCCACCTGGGTAAACACAAGGCTTAGAAAGCGCTCAGCACACGGCTCCATCCGACCACAAGGGATGGGAATTCCCAGGGGATGAGCCCAGCTGAGATCCTGCCAACTTCCCAGCACTGACCATAAAGGTGCTGGGCTCCAACTCCGTGTTTCCACATCCAGAATCGATGGGATGTGGGTCCCGTGCTCTAGTTAAGTCTCCTTCCTTGCCTTTCTCTCATCATTACCCTTTGAATTTCTGACACCTGAAAGGTGGGAGCAATGGAGTGGGAATAAGTAAGGAGGTAGTTCTCACTCCTTTTGCCTGAGGAAGGCATGAGGATCAGAGACACAATCTGGCCTGTCTCTGACTCTCTCCTTGTATTCTTGGCCAATACACCTCCTGATGTCTTGTGACTGCTTGGCTGCCCAAATAGTGGGAGATCTGGGGCTTTATTTAAGTTTTTAATTAAGTCCTTAGCTGAGACTTTTGACCATAGGGATTCTCAGATGAGATGTGTTGGGAGTAAGAAGTGGTTCTTTCCACGGTTTTTCCCTCCCCGGTCCCCAAACACAGCCAACACCTCATCTTAGCACCTCACACTGGCAGGGTTGTGTAGGAGGCCTGGTCTCAGATGCTTCCCTTGCAGACCTTGTTATCCAGATTGATCTTTTCAGGCAGGTATTGTCAGACAGACACACACGAGCATCACCTCATTCCCACAGCCTCGCTCTCCCCCGCGCCCAGAGCGAAGTGCTGCTGTGGGGGAGTGTTTCTAAAATTACTCAGGATGAAAATCTTTTACAACTGAGCCCCCCATCTTCTCTGTTTTTTTTTTCTTTCTGTGTGTCTGGTACCTTGAAAGCATCCTAAGAACTGTTTTGGGTTTGTTGGTTTTTTTTTTTTCCTGTTAAATGCAGGAGGAGTAGTGGTAATATTGCAGCCTTTCTTGCCGTGGGATGGAAGTCACTGATCCAGTGATCCAGTGACACTTCCAGCCAGGCAGGATTAGCAAGTGGTACCCAGGAATAACACCTTGTACTGTTGGTACAGCAAGACCCCTCTCTGCACCTGTCAGAGTGGGATCTTGGGAGAAACAACAAGGAAGAGCCATAAATTAATTCAGTGCTTAGTGTGGAGAAGGATTGGTTGTAAAGTCCTCTTGGTTTTTACAGACTGGTTTGTTCTTCAGGCTCCTGTGGTTGTGGCAGAGGATCCAGACTGGTGTGAGCTTCCCCCTTGGTAAATATTTAAGAGTTGCCTTGTGAAAAGTAGGCAAGAAAGGAGAATACTTGGTGTCAGTGCAGAATAATTCTTTGCAGTAAATTCCAGAGACTGATGGCAAGGCATGTATAGAAGTCATAGGATCACGGAATCATGGAATGGTTTGGCTGGGAAGGGATCTTAAAGCCCATCTCATTCCACCCCCTGCCATGGGCAGGGACACCTTCCACTACCCCAGGTTGCTCCAACCTGGCCTTGGACACTTCCAGGGATGGGGCAGCCACAGCTGCTCTGGGCAGCCTGTGCCAGGGCCTCCCCACCCTCCCAGGGAACTCTTCTTCCCAGTATCCCACCTAACCCTACTCTCTGTCAGTGTGAAGCCATTCCCCCTTGTCCTGTCCCTCTGTGCTCTTGTAAGTCGTGCATGTGTTTTGGAAGAGGTGGGAGAGCTTTCTGGAGCCCAGGATCCCTTTCTTCCAAGAGACAAACTCATTCCAGTGTGTTCCACAGGAGCAGAAAGCTGCAGCCCTGCTTTTCTCCCTGCCCAGACTGCCTGGTCTGCAGCAGGGTCAGGCTTGGCACCACCACACCAGGAGACAGGATGAGAGACCCTCAGACTAACACAAACCCAGAAAATATAAAATTTCAAGAGGAAGGAGTTGAGGATATCCTGGGAACAACCTTTCAAGCTTTTCTCTTCGCTGAGGCCTCTCTTTAGTCTGGTTCTCAAAGGAGCTGAGGTTTATAG
Source organism: Lepidothrix coronata (assembly GCF_001604755.1). NCBI lineage: Eukaryota > Metazoa > Chordata > Aves > Passeriformes > Pipridae > Lepidothrix > Lepidothrix coronata. The sequence continues at coordinate 3,436,109 of NW_016690207.1, read as the reverse complement.
GACTGTGCTGCATCTGTGTGTGTGTCTGTGGGTCTCAGCAACCTCCCACAATAATTTCTGAGCCTACTGGTTTATTTAAACCCAGTGTGACAGAGGTGTAGAGCTATCAGGGATATTTCACGTCTTGCAGCTTCTGTGTAATATAACAAAATAAAGAATAAAAATAGGTTTTTGGATGGCTTTAAGAGTGAACCATCTGGAAAAGATTGGGAGGTGAGCTTTTCTCGTTATTAGCCGTCAGAGGATCCTCAGAGAAGCAAGGCCCTAAAACATGCTGCAGTCAGAAGGAAAGCATCAGCCATCAGACAGACGTGCACAAAACCAGCCTTTGTGAGTTGTTCTGGCACTCCCAGAGCTGGTTGTTCAAAGGCAGGGCAGGTTCAAAGGCACTACAGACACGCTCTCCACGTTTCTGTGCCGTGGATTCATCGGGGCTGTTGCTCAGACAGGGGAGGGCAAGGGCTCAGATCTGAGAGTGCAGGAACTGCACCAACACGAGCACTTTGATACTGCCACAGCTGCACGGGGGTTGGGAGTGTTTTGTAGGAACTGCTGCCCTGGGAAAGCCAAAAGAGCAGAACGTGTGGCTGGTGCAGGAGCTGAGGCTTTGAGAAATCCCAGCCATCCTGCAGGTAAAGGTCCCCCAGCTGCAGCTCTGCAGGACCCTGCACTCCCCTCCAGCAGCTGCTGGGTGCTGTGTGCACAGACACAGGAGCCAGCACAGCCCTTCCTCAGCCCTTCCCTGCTCTCTCCACAGCCCTCACAGCAATTCCACAGCCCCCCCTTGGGAAGCAGAGATAAGGAGGCTGCAGGAAATGAGAACTGGTGTGTGTGTGTGTGTGTGCAGGGGTCTCCCCTGCCTCCCCATGTGACAATACAGGATTTCAGGCTGCAGCTGAAAACAGACCTTCCTTCAGTGCATTCCTCCTTTGTTCTGCAGTTTAACATTTAAAGCTTTATCTCTGCAAGGCACGTTGGCAGGCAGGGTGTAAATAAAAGTGTGTGGAGTGAGGCTGAACCAAATATCAGAGTAAATTCTGTAGGTAGGAGACCACTGGGACCATTTTCTGAGCACAACTCTTCCCTGCCATTAAGGCTTTGGGGTGTTTAGGGATGCTAAGCCCAGTTCTGCACTGATTCCTGTGTGGAAATTACTCTCCATCCTGCAAGACAGGTAAATGTGCTCTGTGCTAAACTGCATCAAGACAAGGCTTTCAGAAGAGCTCAGCATTAGCCTAATTTTGCTCCCAGTGGTATTGAATGAGGCAGAATTAGGCTGGAGCTGAGCTTCTGAAAGCTGCATCCTATCTTCCTACTGCCTAAAAATAAGGAGTCCAATTAAATCTACAGCAGCACAGAGTTTGAGGGAATGTATAATTAATTAAAAAAATCAAAGGCTGTCTTGCAGTGCTGATCAGCATTTAGCAATCCTGCCACCAGCTCTCACTCTTCTCATTCTTCCTTTTTAATCAGTGATTATTGTTGTATCTCCTGACATTGTGATCACATACTCTGGTAGTATTTCAATATGACTGCCTTCCCTGGGAGCAGTAAACCTGCTCACAGGAGGAAAATGAGAAACTCCATTAAATGAGGGAGGGAAAAATTTATTATCCCTTCCAGCCCTGGCCCTGATGCCTCACTGGAGCCCTGATACTGGAGAAGGATAAAAATTTGCTCCCTGTGACAGTTAAGGCTTTCATTTCTGCAGCACAGCCCTGATGAGAAACTAAAGGCTGAGGGATAAGAAATTATGTGTCCAAGGTCATCTCTCAGAGCTATTGCTCTCTCTTATTGGTGTTTTCTTGTACCCAGCACTCCCAAAAACAAAAAGGGGGTTTTTTTTGGTCTACCAAGAGGGCATAAGGCGGCCACCTGTGAGCCCAGGGCTTTGTCACCTCCCAAACAAGTGTTTCACACTTGTACTCTCCCAGTGCAGAGTGAAGGGAGCTGGAGAGGATGTGCTCTTCACAGTTATCCTGGCAGGAATCCCCAGGAACTGGGCTGGATTCACAGCAAATCTGGAGTGACTCCATCTGGGTCCCCAGGAGCAGAATCTGGCTGATATTTTGAGTGCCAGCTGTTAGTGGGAAACAGTAAGACAGCAGCCAAGGAGGGTTTGTATCATCCCACTCTGGTGGCTCTTGGTGGGGTTGTGCCTGGATTTGTCCACCTTCCCTTTGCCTCGTGGAATTCCAGGTTGGATCGATTCCTTTGAGTCAAATTTCAGGTGGAAACCGTTCCTCTGAGTGGAATTTCAGGTTGAACCTGGTCCTTTGTGGGCAGTTAAAGAACCTCATGATGAGTAAGGACAGACTTCGCCCTCAGGGGAAGGCTGAGGGGAAATCACCCCAAAACCCAGCAGTGATGGCACCAATTGCTCCCCCCGTGGGTCATTCCTGTGAGGTGAATGAATCTTGTGGTGGCATCACTCCTTTTAAACATAAGCACCTGCCTCTGGGCTTGTCCTGCCCTCAGTGGAGGCACTTGCAGGGCACGGTGTGGGCAGGATTTCAGACAGGGCTGGTGACTCACAGCCTGCAAGTGCCTCTTTCTCCCCCACTGCCTGGAAAAAGGGTGAGATGACCCCAGGCATCACCTCCTGCCACGTCAGGTGACGTGAAAGCACTCCTGCCCTCTCTTTTCCTCTGCCTCTTGGGGTGCTCTGCCCTTTCCTCCTGGACATCCGGGCTGTGAACTCCTGCCATCGGGGTGACGTTACCTCGGGCTCCTTCAGCAGCAACAGGGCAAAAATAACAGCACAGGACCTTCTAATTAGTACATGCAGACAGCCAAAAAATCAGTTGTGAGAGACAAACTATTCATAGTGTGGTCTCTACGCTCTGGAGGGGGAGGATCTTTTACCTTAAGCCATGAAAGCAGCTTTTACGTGTGACTCATAATTTCTTGATCGACTCAATACCCCCGGTAAAAAAGCCTGATAAAAATTATTAATAAAGGACCAGTCATCTCTAGGTTCAGTGAAATTCAGTAGGAAGTTATATCCTGCTGTGGGTTGGTGTGGAACAGCTCAAAGAGGATGAAAAGGGATCTCAAGAGACTCATATTTGTACAAACATCAGCCTCGGGCTGCATTGTAGTGGTGTGTCTGTTAAACAGAATTCTTTTCAGTCTGAAATACAATTTCAGATAGTTCCTGCACTATTTTAATATTTTGTTTAGTGTATTCCTGAAGGAAAAGCCCCCCCAAATGGATTCAGGGTTCCAGGAGCCAACTCTGCTGGTGCCAAATTTAAAAATAAAGATCCCTCCCAGGTTTTTTTTTTAATGTAAGGAAGAGCAATTTTTACTTCTCTGCTGCCTTTGCTGACTGGGCACTCGTTTCCAGCCATAGGCTGCTGCTCTGAGCCACGCATTTGAAGTTATTTTTGAAATGCATTATTACCCTGAAGTTGCATCTCTCCCTTTTTGATGCATAATTTAGATTTCAGCCTCTCATAAATTACAAGCCTAAGGAACTGCTGATGCTTCTGAGGAAAAAAAAAACAACAACCCAACAACAACACAATAAAACTGTACAAAGTATTCTTTGTGGAGACTGTTCTGGATAGAAACACATTTATGCTTCTCTGAGTTTTCCTTATTTTTGTCTCTGGGACGTTTACAGGGATACAGAACCTCTGTTGTTTGGTAATTCCCCACTGTATCCATAAGATCTCATGAATTCCCACTGCAAATCCTGAAATCACAGTTCTTGGGGGCACCCAGAGGGATGGATGGATGGAATAGGGATGGAAAAGAACTCGGAAAAGAAACTCAGATAGGGTTTTTTTTCCCCCTCCATTGCAGAACTGGAAGACCAACAAAAACTCAGGGAGAAACATGACTTTGAAAATCATGAGGGGGCTTGAGTAGCTACGTCTCAAAAGCTGGATCTCGTTCTCTTCTGCTGGTTGATGTCGACAAATCTATTTATTTCTGGGTGCATTTTACCCTGTGCCCAAAACAGAGGTAGTGAGGTCTCTGCCTGTCGCTGTCATTCTTTAGGTTATCACAGATTTCTTCCAAAAAATCCGCTGAAGAAAATCCCAGTGGCTGCCCCAAATGTCTTTGGCTTTAATATTTCTAATTAAAGGGTGCAGGTATTTTGGACAAGATCCCACAGAATATGAAATGCCACAGCTCCCTACTGAACTTGGCTTAAAATTAGGAAGACTGAGCCTAAAGTTAATTAAAATCAGGGAAAATAAACCTTCTGCTGCAAAACAACCAGAAGGGCAGAAGATTTAAGATGGCTCTGCCTTGTGTGTGATAGATAATTATAACTGAGTTCATCTGTGCTGCTCCTGAGGTTAAAAAGAAGAAGAAATTTTTGCCTGAAAGGAATAAATATATGCAAGTAAAATTGAGGTTCAGCTTGGGGGCAGGGATAAAAAAAAAGTCTAAAATGGGATGTTTTTCTAACTATTGGAGGCAAAACATCAGCAGGTTTTTTAAGTGTTTCATTTGTCAGGGAAGTGACTCAAATGAAATGATGCACTTTTAAAAATCAGCAGAGTGCTGAGGACATAATAACCTTTGAAGAATTTTAAAAGCCATTTCATATTCGTATTATCAGAGTTCCTCAATCCTGTAATTTTACTTTTTTTTTGTTGTTTTGTTTTGTTTTAATGGCACAGCTCCTAATATCAAGTGATTAATTCGGAATCAAGGAGTCTCATTAAAAATCAATCCATACCCTTCCTATTTGGGGAGAAAAGCTCAAGAAAACAAGTGTATCCTAAATCCTTAGAGACTGTGATAAAAATAAAAATCTCAAGTTTTAATGTTCTGGTAATTAAATCTTACTGTCTTTAAACCAGTCCCATGAACTTCTGTCCTTAGTCATAAGCCTTGAGTTCTCTCCTGGAGAAGGTGGAGGATGGAGAGAAAAAAAAAAAGCATCAGAAACTCCAACTCTGTGGCAGTTCCCCACAGGAATTAAAAATACATGGCAGTTTATGGTGAGGATGAGGCTATTTTTCCATATTCCATTAATAGGAAGACCTGCAAGAGCATTTTTTGGGGCAATCCGCTACCATTTAAAAATCTACACACTCTGTGAGTCCCCATCGTTTTCCTCCTCTCAGATCAAGGTGGCTCGAATTACTTTAGATATTTTTTCACGCTGAAAAGTCTTCCTTGAGGTTTTTTCGAGCCTTTTGCCCTCCTGCACCAGCTGTGGGATGCAGCAAATGTGCAAATGGTACCTGAGCCCACCAGAGTAAGACATCAAGGAGCTACAAATCCATGGGGGACTTTTGCTAAAAGCCAAATCAGTGACAGCCTTGTCCCATTCCACGAGGATTAAACACTTTATGTAGCCTAAAACCCAGCTTTTTTCCTCTCTGAGAGCCACGTGTTTGCAAACCAAAAATGCCTTTTTTTTTTTTTTTTTTGTCATTGTCGAGAAGAGATGAAAGTTTATTCAACTTGGATTTATTTTTAGGGACCGGGTTTTCTGATGGAAATAGAAAGTTCTGACAAACACTTTCTCCTGAGTATTTCAGCCCTTTGTAGTGGAAATTATGGTTTGGCAGGGGGGGTTCTGGAGGGTCACCTGGAGGCAGGTTGGTTTTATTAAGGGAACAGCACTGCACAAAGTCCTCTCTGCCTCTGACCCAAAAGTTTGCAGACACCCCTCGCAAAGGGGCTGGGATTTGCTTCAAAAGGAGTCAAACAATAACCTTTCAATGGATTCCATCACTTCCTCCATCAACAAAACATGATTCCCTCTCCAGCTTCCCCGAGTGCCAAGTTCTGGGGCTGCAGCACAATGGCTGCATTGTTCCCCCGTGCTCCAGGCTAAAATGTATTTTGGTAACTGCTGCTCTTTATAACACAATTGTCTGCTGACAGTTATTCCAGCAAGCCATTAACTCCTTCAATCCACGGGAACCTCCTTTCAAGCAGGATAAGCCTGGAGGAGTCGATTTTTCCCGCTGGATAGAGCAGAGAGTAACCTAAACCTGGGACTCTCAGTGTTAGATAACATGTAAATGACGGTGACTCACAGTGGAAAATCGTAGATAAAAATTGCACAAAGGCTTATTTAACCACCATCTTGTGATTTCTTTCCCTGTGCTTGAGAGTGTGAGATAAACTCACACACACTCCAGAATAATGCTGCTGTTTGTCCATCCCTCTGCCCTGCAGCTGCCTCGGAAGATATGAGAGACAGAATAAAAATGGCCATGCATATTCATCTGCATCTCACATTCCCCACCGAGGCATGAATGAACCCTCCAACAGCTTTGATTTGTGACAAATACCCCAATTCCCACAGCTACACTCCCATGGAAAAGCTTGCTGGCTTACTAATGGGATATTCTCATTTTACAGCCTGGAAAACAGGCATAGGGGAAAACCAAAGAAGGTGGTGGGTGATCCTAAGCACCCAAAGACTGGAGAGGGATTCCAAGTCATGGTTTCCCAGACTTCCTTCCTTGGATTAAACTACAGGAACCACACAAGCCTGGAAAGAAGGTTGGAATAGGCAGAACACCTGACTTGTCATGGCAGGAAACATTGAGAACAAGGTGCTGGGTTTTTTTTTTTTTTCAGTGTGTGCATGTGGTATTTTTGTAATTCAAGCTCAAGTCACGGCCAAGCTCTGAAAACAAACCAAAAAGAAGAGCCAAATATTGAGCTGGAGAGCAATTCCAGCAGTGACTGAGATATTCTTGACTCAGTAAACCTGAGTAATGTCCTGTGCTGAGGGAACATCCAGTGAGGAGAGAGAAAACAGCTGGGCCAGGACAACAGAAGAAGATCTGAATTTCTGAAGGACACAGGTTCATAAAGAAGTGCCAGAAACTGTGGCTGGATTTCCAGAGCAGGGCTGAAGAAGTGCATTAAGGAGTTTCCATATTACTCATCCTGCCCATCTCCCCAGGAGCACAGGACTGTTCCCAGGAGGATTGTTTCATTCCCTTCCCCAGCCCAGCACTCAGAGGCTGAAGGAACAGGGCCAGGCGACCTCACAATTAGAAATGTTCTCCCTGATGTTCCCCTGCAATTTGTCTTTGCTCATTTTCACGCATCAGCCTTTATGAGCTCCACAAGCCAACCTTAATTGCATTCCCTGCTGTCTGCTTAAGGAAGGCCTGGTTTGTTTTTTTTTTTTCTGGATTGAAAGCAGGGTTTGGAGCCAGTGTCCTTGGAGAGCTTTGGCACTGAGTCACACCAAGGGGCCGTGTCCACTCAGGGGTGACAGCTCTGGGTGCCAGTCCCACGTCCCAGGCACTGCCCCAGCACGTGATGCTCCATCCAGGGCATGAGATCCACAGCCCTGTCACTCTGACAATGCCCATTTCATTCCTTTCATCCCTTCTCTGCTGCTTTGCTCTGGATTTCCAGCTCTCCCCTCTGGGTGCCTCAAGCACAACAAAGCCTTTGATGGCTCCTTTCTCCCTGGAGCACCTCAGCTCAGGGATTTTTACAGGCACCTTGAAGTGAGGGCTTCCTAAAATCAAAATCACCTTGCTTTGCCAAGAGCTGAATTGCTTAACTTCTGACAAGCCCACCCCTGAAAGGCTTCCTGAGTCAGAGCTCATCTATATGGTCCCTGCTGGAACAGAGCTCAGTGTGGGGTCAGTGACTTCCAGAGGGAAATAAACAGTGGTTTATGTGAAAAGAGCTAATATTCCTGGCTTTTTGGGAATCTCTTGGTGCAGTCCTGCCAGGCAAAACCCACTCTGGGTGTAGGACAATGAAGCAGCCAATCCCTCCTGCACTTTCCCACCTTTCCTTGCCCTGTCTGTACCCACACGATGTTGCCTCTCCAGTTCTTAGGTGGAGGGTTTTTTATCAGCAAAGAGCATCAATATATGTATGAACAGTGCTCAGTAGCTTGTGACCTTGATGTCAGAGGGAGGCTTTTTGGTTCTGCCAGCACATGCATTATTAATGCAAATATCATAAATACTTGTGAGGAACCAGAACTCTCTTCCTTTGTGCTTTGGTGTATAAAGCTCTGTGAGGATGGATCAAGCTGCTTCATCTATATTTGCTGTGTCTAAGCCAGAGCTCCTTAAAAACAAAATAAAGAGAGCTCCTTAAATAACAGAAGTTATTTTCCCAACTTCCATAGGTTTTCTTATTAACTTGAGGAATTGCTTTTAAAACAGTGAGCGTTTTTTATAACGAGTCAACAAAACCTGATTGTGGTCATGCTGGATGGTTCCCCAGAATCAGCAGATTGTGGGGAACGGCAGAAAATGTATGCCAGGCTCATTTTAGGTTTGAGGGAGGCAACTCATCAACAAACACACGTGAAGAGCCATTTACAGGAATGATACACTCAGCTTTCAGTGTGTGACAGTGATGTGGCTGTTCTTGGTGCACAAGTCTCAGTTCCTTCTCAATCCAGATCTTAACCAACTGCAACTGTATTTTTCAATCTTGTAGGAACCTTTCTGATCAGTTTTATTTTCAGGGCCTCCTTGCTTTCCATCTTCTAGAATTGCTGATTCTAGCATTGCCTGATTCTCCCTGTAACTAAATCCTACTGGTCCTGAATTCAGTGGTGGAACTCAAAGCTTTGCTTTGTTTGTTTAAAAGAATCTTAGAATGGTTTGGGTTGGAAGGGAACTTAAAGATCATCTCATTCCACCCCCTGCCATGGGCAGGGACACCTCCCACTAGCCCAGGTTGCTCCAACCTGGCCTTGGACACTTCCAGGGATCCAGGGGCAGCCACAGCTTCTCTGGGCAACCTGTGCCAGGGCCTCCCCACCCTCCCAGGGAAGGATTTCTCCCTAATATCTGACCTAAATCTCCCCTTCTCCAGTTGGAAAAAAGTCCAAATATCTGCTAAGAAATCTTCCTAACAGTTCTAATTCCCAACAATTTTGAGACAGGAGGTGAAGAAGGGTGGGAAAATGGAGAAGTCAGGACTGTGAGGTTTGTGTGATTCTCTCCCTCTCCTGCAGTGGGAAGGTTTGTACCTGAGATGTGTGATGGATGGGGAGGGAAACGGGCAGTGAATTTTGGGTTCGTTAAGGAACATTCACAGGGCTATAATTCAGGAGTGGTTTTTGAGTTTTGGTTGCAGACAGACGAAGTTTCATGAGAAAAAGAAAAAAAAAAAAAAAGCCAGGGGAATGATCTGGTTTAATACTTAAATAAAAAGGATGAAAGCCAAGAGTCTGAGAAGCTGCCTGAAGTGTGAGGAGTCCTTCCTGGGCTCTCATCACCTCACCAGCTTTTGTAGTGTCACAAAGTGACATTTCCAAGGTGCCTGACTTTGATCAGAACCAGCCCAATTGTTGTCTCTGACAAAGGAGTTAAAAAGCCCCCAAAAAAGTGCTTGTGCAGAAGCGGGGAGGGATGGAAAGGCTAAAGGCTGCTCTAACCACCAAGTATCAACTTCAGCGCCCACCCACCTCCCACACACGACTAGAAATAACCTTAAATAATTTATTTAAGCGTGTCTGTATTGCAGTTACATATTTAATGACTTAAAGGGATGGCGTCTCACTCAGGAACACATCTGAATTTCCCAGAATCTGAAGGGAAGCATCACTCCTGCACCCAGTTTTCTGAGAATTTCGGGATGTCTCACAGTGGATTAAACTCCAGGTTGCTGTCTCAGGTTGTCACTACCCTTATTAACAGGGAGAAAACCACAGCAGCTAAACTTAGAACGTGGTAATTCAGTGAGAGAACAAGGTAATTCTCCTGTCCTGCTCGCTGATTATTAGAAGGAAAAAATACATCTCATCTTCCTCCTGCTCCTATTGTTTGTTGCCTCAGGCATTGTCTTTTTGTAGATAATAATATAGTCAAGGACTTGAGGGCAAAAAGTTAGGTAGGAATGGTAATGTTGGGGACATAATTTAGAAAGGGAGAATAAAAGGAAGCACACACAGTAAAACTTCATGTTGGAATTATCTGAGGGCATTGGAGATGAAAGCATCTGACTGAGTCAGGTTATAATTATGGTGAATAGTTCACGTCTCTGGAATTGTCTGTCCTCTTCTGTAAAGACCTTTGCCTTGACAATGGTCACATTTGGCCAAGCTACTTCCAGGAAATTCTAATTTTCATGTGTTTAGCATACTGGTACATTTGTAGAATTAATTTGGTTTTATCAGCAGAGGAATATTCCTGAATGTGAGAGGGTTTTTTTAACAGGCTCCAGTCATTTTGACCTTGCAAATGGGCAGGAGAGCTGATAAAACCAAGGTGTGGAGTTCTTGCTTTTTTCCCCCACACTGTGTTGACTGATTTGGAAGAGAGAAAAAGAGCTGAAAGACCCAACAAGCTTGTTTGGTCATTTCTGGGCTGACAGCTTGGTAGGGACAGCACATCCCAGAGAAGGGAGAGGACTTCAGTTTATACCTCAGACATCATTTCCCCATCCTCCTGGAAGAGCTCAGTGCCCTTCCAACCCAAACCATTCCGTGTTTCCGTGACTGTGGGGAATTAATTTGGTTTTATCAGCAGAGGAATATTCCTGAATGTGGGGGTTTTTTGTTTATTTGTTTTTTTTTTAATGGGCTCCAGTCATTTTGACCTTGCAAATGGGCAGGAGGGCTGATAAAACCAAGGTGTGGAGTTCTTGCTTTTTTCCCACACTGTGTTGACTGATTTGGAAGTCATTTATTTCCCCATCCCCCTGAAACATCTTGGTGCCTTTCCATCCCAAAGCATTCCATGTTTCTATGACTGTGGAGAAAGCACTGCCTTGGCTGTGGGCTGGGATACCTTGAGGGTGTCCCCATGGGAATATAATCCCCCTCAGCCTTGAGGTCTGGACGTGGAGTGGGACATGTGGGGAGTGTCCTGCCTTAGGAGGGTTCCCTTCTCGTAGCTGAGTAGGAAATATCAGAGAACCACTTCCTGTGCTGCCAGTGGGGTGAGGTGAAGGGCACTGCTGGTTTTGAATCCATCTGAGCCCCCAGAGAGTCCCCAGCATGTGGCACAAGCCCTCTGTTAGCACAGGGAAAGCCCTGATCTCTGAAGCACCGGTTTCCCCTGTATGAATACACGGTACAGAAAAGCTAATTACAGCCCCAAGGCTGACAATTATCAGGGACAAACACAAACCCCCCCAAACCAACCCGAGAGTTTCTCATTTTCAAGGAGTTCCAGAAATGCTCTTTTAGTGGCACAACACCTGAACTGGGTGGCAGCTTTCTTCTGCCTGGAACAAAGCAGAGAGCAGGGAGGCAGTGAAGCCCTGGCAGCTGCCTGAATCTCAGCATCCTGCTTTAATTTCCCTTTCAGGGTGGCAGATGGCAGCTTTGCAGGGGTGTTAAAATCTGCTCAGAACTAATAGGAGGCTGTTTCTTCGAATGCTCCATCTATTTCCACAGGAACAAACCATCCATTTTCACTATAACACGGCACAGCCCAACAGTCAAGAGACTGTAATGTGACTGGGGGGGTGAAAAAAAATTATAAAAAATCACACCACCCACGTCCCTTAAAACCTCTCTCAAACAAACAGTATAACCAGGGTTGTTTACTACACTTTCTCATGTATTCTGTCAGTCTAAGAGCTGAACCCCGTGTGCTGCTCACAGCCAGGCTGCCCAGGCTTGCTAAAATATGCAGGCTGAGAGATGCTCTGACTTCCTGCAGGCCCAGAGCTGCTGTTTGCTCAGAGGATGAGACACAATCCCTGCCCTGGAGTACTCACAGCTTAAAGAGAGGATGGAATAAACAGTATCTCACCCCTGGGACCTCCCAGACCACAGAGGGAGCGGGTCAGATGTGCTGAGTAGGTCTCAGCCCCTGTTTTATTAAGTTTTCCACTCCCAAAGCAGAGTGGTTTCTGCACTGTTATTTTGGATTTTCCCCTTTCACATAAGTTTAGCACCTATCACAGAGGGTCCAGCTGCCCAAAAAGAGGGGTTGTTTTGAGGTAAATCCATAATAGCTCAAGTTGTTACATGGAATTGAAAGCAAAGCTTGAACCAGCACTCTCAGGGACGGGCTTGGGGGGCAACTGCTGTGTCTAGAAAGCAGCTTTCACACAGGACACCCCATTCCTCACACTCCAGGTGCCCCCTGACACCCTCATCCTGCACTACTGTAAAATGCTCTGTGGGTTTTCCATAAAAAACCTGTATTATGCCCGTGCAATCATTCTTAACAACAGGCAGAGGGGCTTGATACGGCAAATATTGAGAATTACACCCCCAAAGACGTGCAGGATGTGTGACTGGGGGCTGGGGGGGAAGGCAGTGGTTATCAAACTGCCCAGTATTTGGTCGTTCACGTGACTGTCACCTCTGCCCCAGAGCTGCACAGTGACCTGGGTTTGTGGGCAGCTTTTTCCACCCCGTCAGCAGCTGAACCTCCCGTCATCCCCAACCCCTGCTCGGGGCAGAGCCACCAGAGAGCACAGCAAAGCAGCTCCAACCCTGCTGAGCTCCAGTGGCCACGTTTAGGTGAGACTGTTTAAAAGAATCATAGAATGGTTTGGGTTGGAAGGGAACTTGAAGATCACCTCATTCCACCCCCTGCCATGGGCAGGCACATCTTCCACTAGCCCAGGTTGCTCCAATCTGGCCTTGGACCCTTCCAGGGAAGAATCCTCCCTAATATCTGACCTACATTTCCCCTTTTCCAGTTGGAAAAAAGTCCAGTTGTCTGCTAAGAAATCTTCCTAAAAATTTTAATTCCCAACAATTTTTAGAAGAGGAGACAGGAGGCAAAGAAGGGTGGGAAAATGGAGAAGTCAGGACTGTGAGGTTTATGTGATTCTCTCCCTCTCCTGCGGTGGGAAGGTTTGTACCTGAGATGTGTGATGGATGGGGAGGGAAATGGGCACTGAAATTTGGGTTCATTTGGGTTCATTAAGGAACATTCACAGGGCTATAATTCAGAGCCACCAGAGAGCACAGCAAAGCTGCTCCCAACGCTGCTGATCCCCCAGTGGCCCATGTTTAGGTGAGGCTCTGCCTGCCCAGGGCTGCAGGGAAAGGTTTCAGTTCCAATCCCAGCCCCTGGTGTGTGTTTGGGTGCAGAATGAAGGTTCATTCCCACCTCCCTGCAGATCTCAGCCTCTGCTGTCCAAGTGCTCCTGCCCAAACTCATCTGGGTGGAGTCCTGATCTCTGTAGCCCTGCAGTTGTCCCTGAACTTTTTGGCCTCTCCTCCTCTTTTTTCTTGGTCAGGGAAAATCCTCCTGCAATTGAAGTGATGTGCTCTGAGGACAGAGGGGCAGAAGGTGGCCTGAAGTCACTGGTGGTCACAGCAGGATCTCATGGCTCCCCTGTGCCAGGGACCAGCCACAGCTTTTAGAAAAGCTCCCTTATCAAGTGTCACCAGGAAGGAATTAAACAAAAGAGGCACCAACTCGAAGCAAGGGGCTCTCCCACCCACGGAGCAGATACAGTGACACCTTCTGCTGCTCCCAACAGACAGCCCAGATGTTCCTGACTCCCAGTCACTTCTAAAATGTGACCTCCCCACTGAGGCCGAAGGAAATGGAATGGCAGGGATCCCAGAGACTGCACAGCTTGGCTCCTGTTCAGGTTTTGGGCTCCACCAACTGCAGGGCTGACTCTGAGCTCCTTCCAGCTCCTGGGCTGTGCAGATGTGAGCCCACATGGGGCTACTTTCTTCGGGATCAAGGGGCACACTTTGCTTCCAACTATTCCTGTATCCTTTCCCCTCCACCTCCAATTAACTGTTATCATCCATCCAGTAATAAGCTCAGCTCAGAATCAAAGGAATTAGGCACTGGGATTTGCTTATATCCCACTTTTCTGTGCTTCTGGAAACTGGTTTGTAGTTGTGCTCATCCCAGAGCTGGCTCAGAGCAGGCACATGACTGCTGTGCCTGACAATGGCTCGCTCCTGTTCCTGCTGACTAATTTCTGGGGTGTTCCACCTCAGCTGAGCTCAGACTCATCAACACTGAAGTGTCACACAGCCCTGGTTGCAGAAGGGAGAGCAGGGGAACACCACACAAGCACATCAGATTCTCACACTGAAATGTAAAGCTCATTTTTTTTATCTAAAAGGCAAAAGAGAGATTTCCCACTTCTACTGAGTGCCTTTGGCTTCCCATTAAAAGGGAATGAAGCTAAATAATACCCACCAGCCTCTGTCTGTCTGGACCCTCGTGTTGTAGACTTAGTTCTCTCCTTTTCCTTCAAGAATCAGTAAATTGGACTCTTCTAAACTGTATTGGCTATGATTTGATTGCAGGTCAGAGCTGGGCTCCCACTGATTTTATGTGTCTTTGCAGTATTTCCTTTGAACTGTTTAACATGCTCGTGTCCTCAGCGTGCACTTGATGGGGTTACAGCAAACAGGTGAACTGGGGATCTGTTAAAACCCAGGGAGAGCCAGGATTAAAATCTGTCTGACCCATCACTTGCTGTGCTGCCAAATTAATAACTGAGTTCTGCCCAAGGCATTTAGGAGAGCTAAGGGCACGTCTGTGCTTTTTCCCAGGTTTGTCCATTTAAAAAATATACAAGCAGCACCCCCAGGAGTGGCTGAGGAATAGAGGGCTCAGGGATCTTTGGGGAGAGAGGGAAGGAAGATGTTTGACCTTTTTTTTTTTTTTTACCAGTAAAACTTAGTCCTCTCTGCTGAATCATTTGCTAAACTCAGGTTTGGATGCTTCTAGACGTGTTTTAAAATACCACCTAAAATAAAAGCTTAGGAGCCTCGGGCATCCTCTGGAGTTGGTTTAGATGGGTATTCAGACAACCTAAAACCTGAGCTTAGAGGAGTCAACAGCTTTTGTGCTTAAAAACATGAGCAAACACACCGGAGTTCTTTTAAGACGATGCTCTGAGTGGTGGAAGTTACCGGCACAAAGTCTTGCGGTTGAAGTATAAATGCATAAGAAAAGGGAATTTCAATTAGGATTGGCTTAATGGTGGCTTTCAAGCATTTTGGGCCAAATGCAAAGTTTGGCTCAGGAAATCTCCTGAGCGCAGATTAAGAAGAAAAGAACTCCTTAGTGGTGTATTCAGCTAAATGTAATAAATAATAAATCTCCTCTAACGGGCCGGGCAGGTCCTGTATGTTCATGTGTGCACATTAGAGGAAGGACAAGCTGTTATTCTTTATGGGCTGGCTGGCTGATTGCTGACATCTGTGGCACTGCAGCAGGGCAGGACTGGTGGCTGCTGAGAGTGGCAGAGCCCCACTGGCACCAGGGGACTTGGGCTGCTCGTTTGTCACCGCGGTCAGAGCGGAGCCCGTTCATCTCCCAAACCCACCAGCTCACGGCCTGCGTGTGCTCAGCCAGGCAGTGCTGGCAACCTTGGAGGTGAACCCACACCAGAGGCCCTGCAAGACAGCACAGACACACTCTCCATCTCCACAAGGCTCTTTTTAAGCCCTGCTCTATGTATGGTTTGACAACAGCCCGCTGGTGATCCAGGCCACAACTTGCAAAGTCAGGGTGAAACAGCAACAGAATAAACTGTGCAAAGGTTAAGATTTAATTCACCAGGCATCAAGTTCCTACAGAGTGTGGCCGGGCAGGCAAACCTCATCAGGACAAATATGTTGTAGGACAGGTTTTTAGTGCCAGCCCTTGCACATTCTTTGTGTCTGAACCGTTTCACCCCCTAGACCCTCCACAGCAGCTCCTGGGTGGTTGGGATGTGGGTTTAGTTTTAATAGGTGATGTTTGTCATCAGTATTCAGGTTCTTTTCCAAACCAACAAGCTCTCCTGGCTTCTGCTGCTAAATCTGATGGTTTGCTTTGCATTGTAGAGAGGGGAAAAAAAAAATAAAGAAGAAAGCAAACCTGCCTCATTTCAACTGTCCATCCCCTGAATACTTCAATGTCTGTATTGTAGGGACATATGCATATAAATGTACATGCATATAATGTACATGCATATAAATGTGTGCATATGCCTGCCTATATAGAGTAAATAGGTTTATCTGTGTATTTTTACAGCCCTAAGGAATGTCAGGGATTTTCAGCTGTATTTGAATGGATTCCCAATTCCCTCAAGATGTTTTGGGCGAGCTGGATAGTTGCAGAAGGGCTGCAGAGATGGAAGAAGCCCTTTTCCTTTCCCTTCCCAGATTCAGAAACACACAGGAGACAAACTGCAGGGAGCAAAGCCCAGTACCAGTGTTTGGGTGGACCTCCACCATCTCCTAGATCCTCTCTGCTTGTGTCATGGCTTGTAAAGGTTATGGAGACACGTCAAAGAAGTGCTCCAGGGCCTGCACTGGCCTGGGCAAGAAACCACAAGACTGTGACTTATAAAAAGTCAGAGCAGTTCTAAAACTTGCCCAGTTCAGGGGGGAGAATTATTATTTCTCTCCTTTGAGTGCGTCATCAAGAGGAGGGGAGAGGAAGACATAAAAATCCCGTATTTCAACATTTCTTTTCACCCAAAGTGGGCCTGCAAAAATCACCTGTCACCAGAGCGTGTTTCTGTAACCAGACCTACACCCAGAAATAGCCACTGTTGGCAGATTTACAGCTCCACATTTCTGACCTTTGTTTCCTGCCCAGAGCAAGAACAGTTGTGTCTGACACGCTCCTGGGAGAGGGAAGGGATGCAGTGGGAGCCAGGGATGGTGTCTCTGGGATGTGTTCAGTGCTGCTCTGCTGGGAGCTGTCACATCATGGACAATACCAGTGGAGACCCTGAGAAGGGAAAAAAATACGCTCCAAAGCTGCTGGTGGAGCACGGCTGGGAAGGGCTGGGGAGGAAAGGTTGGCCGTGTGTTTAGTGCTGACCAACCTCAGTGGGGAGGGATGTGCTCTGCAGCTGGGTGGGAGCTCATCATGGCCATGGCTCGCTCCACAGCTGCTCTTCTTGTTTCCCCCAACACCACCCACGGAGACAACACCTCTGCAAAGGTGTCCCCTGACACTGGCACCGAGCTGGGTGCTCAGGAACCTCCTAAAACTGAAACCCACCAGTTACTTTCTGCAAACTCTGACCAGTGTCAGTGAGGCACAGCACTCTGGGGCCTGGAGGGTTGGGTTTCCTACAGCCCTCTGCTGTCTGGAACCATTCTGAACACATGCAAAGTGGGGAAATGACTGCCCTGTGCTCAGCTGGCACAGGGAGGCAGAGAGCAAAATATTCCCCTACCTCAGTCAGAGAGCAAAATATTCCCCTACCTCAGTCCATCCCAAATCACTGACACGGGGTGTAAACAAGTGTTTAGGGCTTTCTTAAATCAGAACCTTAAAAGTCTTTGTGTGTTTTAACAGATCCCATTCAGCCACCAGCATGTAAGATTAACTTTCTCCAATTATTGCAAATATTTCTCTTCTCAGCCTGGTCTCCTGACCAGCTGAAGCCATTCCAACCTCCCTGACCAGGCTTATCACCCTTCCTGCCTGGAGTGGGTTTGGAGTTGACTTGGATATCACCAGCACACGAGTGAGGCAGGAAAATCAATGCTCACAAAGGCTGCTGAATCCAAGGGAATGATTCCTCTTCAAGCCAGCGTGCTCTGAATGAGGCTGGACAAAGGAAAGCTTTGATAGCCATTGATTTCTGAGGCAAAGGAGCTGCATCTTTTGCTGGGCTTGAAAATGAGTTGCTTAAAAGTAAAGGCAAAAAAATCCATGCTGGCTCGGGGAAGGTGACTGGGGCTGTGCACAGGTTGTGATGATGAGAGGCAGGCAGGCTCCAGGCTCTAATGAAGAGAATTGAGAGGGGCTGTGCTGGAGATACAGAAGTGCTCTACTGTGAGAAACGAGCTGATAATGAGAATGAAGAACTTCCTTTGATTATTGCTTCTCATTTCCTATAATGCAATCTGCATCTTTAAAGAAGGCTCTTGTGTTAGATGTTAGATCCCCTTGCCTCCTCTGCCTGGTTAGAAGACCTTAAGCTGCAGTGTTGAAAAAGAAAGGTTAACCTGAATCAGGTAGAATATAAGCCTGTTTTTCTCCTGAATTATGTGCAGTGTAACAGCACAGGTATGAGTGGAGCCATTTTCAGATATGCAGCAAAATCTGGCAGGCAGGAAAGTGCAGGACTTGGCTGTGGTAGCAGCCAAGACAGTGCTGAGAGAATCGAACAGGAGGTGATGGAATCGTGTGTCTAGATGCCTCAATTCTTCTAAAAATCTAGCCCCAAATCACCACTGAAAATAACTCCTGAATTCACAGGCTATGTCAGGCATCTCCTCTCAGGTTCTGTATTCACGTTGGACTGGTGGTTTGGAGAAATGTCTCAGTTTGCCACGAGCAGGTGCAGATTTTGGATGTTTCCCTCTCAGCTGTGCAAGGGTTTCCAGAGACAGTGCTGAGCTGCATCTGGGGCTGGAGGTGTGAGCGCTCACACATGCCTGCTTTTACATGGCTAAACCCCCAAAACTGACAGCCAGCTTTGAAAACAGCAGCTGAATCCTTCTGTACTTGCAGTTTCCCTCTCTGTGATAACACTTATCACCCTGCTGATGGCCAAGGAAGCTGTTGGAGATCTCTCTGCCTTCCTCAAGCCACAGTGGGAGGCAGAGCAGTCACAGCTGTCCCAGGGCAATGCCTGTCCTTGAAATCCTCTTCCAAGTAGGAGCTGAGGGACGTGGGCAGTGGGCACAGCAACGAGCAGAGCCAGAGGGTGCAATTGCACGTTTGAGAACAAACAGGATGCAGAGACACGAGAGAAAAACCCTTCTCGATGAACACCCAAGAGGAAATGAAATTAGAGACACTAATCCAGATAACCAAATCGAGCAGCTCTAATGTGGGGTGGCAGTTAGGCAATGGCAAGAACAACAGCACAGGGCCATCAGCAGACTCCACCCTGCACCACAGCACTGAAAACCAAAATTGTTTCAAGGCTGTGCATTCACCCGCCTGAGTAATCTCAGCTTAAACCAAAGGAACCGCTCGTGTGTGTTTGAACTTGAGCAGCACGTTTGAATCCCTTGCCAGGCTGGCACTGAGACTCATCCTGGTTTCCTCCTCGGAGCTGGGAGAGCCTGTGGAAACCTGTGTGGTTCCTCAGAGTGCACTGTTCAAAGGACGACATTGCCTCTGCTTAACGTGCTGCTGCAGAGCTCAGTCCTGCCTTAAACCTTCAAAAGCCACAGGGGTGTTGTACCTTAAATACTCTTTTCAGGAGTGGAACCAACTCCCAAGCCTTGCTGGGATGCTGCTGACATTCCCTGCTTGTTTTCCCACCAATAACAATAACAAGAAAGCCACGGTTCTCAGGAATTTCCATTCCAACCAAAAACTCGTCTCTGCTTTGACTCATACCTCGAAGCAAAGGGACAATTATCTAATCACAACACTCAATCCCATTTGCATAATCTCATCTAAATTGTTCAACTGCTTCAGATACTTTTGTGATTAGAAAGATACTCCACAAATAAACTGCCTGCGTGTACCTGACACTCAGAGCAGGGGTTGCAAGTAAGGGGAAGATAAAGCAGCGTGGAAAAAGGATTCCTTCCTTAGCAGCACTCACACCCAGCCTAAGAAACCACAAAATTTCATGTCTGTTACTGAAATGAAAGTCCCATCAAAGGCCCTGGAAGACTCGGGGATATTCTGCAGCAAAACTGAAATAATATTCAGTAGGTGGAAGGTTGAGCTCGATGCCTGGAACAGGAGCTAAGTGCCACCTAAGAGCACATTTTTGGCTTATTTATGGCCTGATGGCAAATCTAAATTACTGAGCTCCAAACCCAGTGCTGCAAGAGACTTTGTGTCCTCAGGCAAATACCTTAAAGTGCTTTCATGCTCATTAGGAGCTGCTTCACTTGCAGAGACACTGAGCATCAGCTGGCCAAGCTTCTCCAAAGTGGCTGCTGACTTTGGGTCATTTTGGACTTCCAAAAAGGGCTTGGTTTCCACCCACTGCAAGGCCCTCGGGTTTCACAGTTTCTTTCAGTGAATAAACCCCAAACCCAGCAATACAACTTTCTCCCATGTTATATTTTTGAGAACATGGTTAAGATTTTCACATATTTAGATATTACTGGCTCTTAGTAAGAATTGTGAAGGAGAGGAGAGGAAGAGCTTAAGAAGTTGCTTTTGGTCTTTATACCATCTTGGATAACTGAATATTTGGGGGGGGGGTGTGTTGGCTTTTGGTGATCCAAGGGGGAATCGTGCCCTTTTTGTTGTCCATACACAACTCCTGTGCCCCATCATTGTCATAGCTTGCACCTTTAATGTCTTTATCCTCCAAAATATCTGTGAGACAGGGAGTTACAGTGCTCCTGGAGCCAAAAGAAGGCAGCACCTTGCCCTGGGAGCTGTTTGTGGCTCAAGGAACCTACTTCAAAATGTAGTTCTGCTAATCTGGCCTCAGGCTCTTTGGGAATGACACATCCTAAAGGACTTATTCACTTTTCCCCTCCTGTTGTCCAATTTTCTCTGGGCAGCCTTGGCTTTACCCTTTCAAAGTCGACTTTGCAGCAGATGGGCCTATCTGAAGACCAAAAGCAAGCACAGAAATCAGCAGCTGGTCACCAGAGATCCCCAGGAGGAGATGGAAGGGATCTCAGCAGGCTGCCCAGCACTCTGGCTCAGGCTGACTCACACAAGGAGCCTGGCAAGGCACATTTCCTGGGCACTAAGACACAGCCAAGGCTAAAATCACAGGGTGGTGCACCAGCAGAAGTTCCTCTGTGTGGGATGCACTTCCAGAGGAGCTAAAGGCTGTGCCAGTGACTGCTGGCAAATGTTGGGAGGGATATGGGAATCCAACAGAACTCCAGGCACTGTGCTGTGCACTTCTGACGTGCCATTCTCCCCCTTGGAATCCCCAAGGGCTGCAGCTGCTTTGATCTCAAGGAGGATCAGCAGCTCTGGGGCAGGAAGTGGAGGAAGCTGGGAAGATAAATTGACCCCAAAGTCAGGGTCTTCCTAGGGAGTTAAGTCCTCTCTCTGAGATAACATCTATGAGCTTTTTTGGGAAGCTGGATGATGAAATGCGGCGTCCTTATAAAGGCTGATCTTCCCATGCAAGTAGAAAATATTACCTTAGGGAGAAAAGAGGAAATACCACAGGGAAGTGGGTCATTATCCCCCTCCAAACTGCACTATTCTTACCCAGTCAAAGTGAGACTTAAAACAGCCCCCAGACAGTGGGTTTCAGGTTGGTGTGAGGGGTTTTAGTCGTGCAAGGCACCCCACACAGGAGAGCTCCTGGCAGAGGCTGAGAAGGGATGGTTAAACAGGATGGACAATGGATTTTCCTGCAAAAGTAAACCTGGAATTGCTGTGCTGCTGAAGGGAAGCAGCACCAGCTGCCCTGAGCCAGCCCAGCACGGCCTCTCGTGCCCCACTCGGGTCTCTGCGGAGCCATCCTGACTCATCCTCTGCCCAGCCTTGGCTGACGTGTTTCAGGCCCAAATAATCAGGGTATCCAGGGACCAAAATGCACCCCAGCTGCCTGGGAAAACATCATGACGTGCCCCAGCTCCAGGCACAGAGCTGGAGTCACTATTTATAAAATCCTCTGCGGCCCCAACATATAAATGTGCTGCAAACAGGCGAGAAACACCTGAGGTTTATATTTTTCTCCCAGAGGCTTTGGTACTGAGTCTTATTTATGCACGGGCTCTGAATGGCATAAAACCCCCTCATTTCTCTAAAGGAAGCTTTTTTTTGGGTTATTTCTGGGTAAGATGCTCAAAGCTGGTGTGCATTAGCATCACTCCAAGGAAGTAAATGGTGCTGGGCTGATTTACACTGCTGGAAGGCTTTGCCTCTCAGAGCATGAATGCATTTATGACACAGCTACACAGAGACTGTAAAGGGAATATAAATGTGTTTTCTAAGGTGCAGCTGTAAGCTACATTTACTCCAAGGCTTGTTTCTGTTGCCCGTGGACAGTGTGAATATGAACCAGATCCAATTCTTGGTTAGGTTGAGATTTCTTTGAATGGGGCCTGGGAGAACTGACTGCAACTTATCCATGGCTGATACGTTGTGATTTGACACCTACTGGGCCTTGGCAGCTCCTCTCAGAAAGAAATATTGATTGGGAAGAAAAAATTCGATATAATTGTAGAACAAGGGAGCAGGACATCATTGACACCACTTAGAGCCTGCAGTTCTGGAGAGCCCTTTGTCTCAAGTGGATGGCAAATGTTAATTAAGGTGCCCTCTCTGGCATCAAGTGACTTGATGTATTGCCTCATGGTAAATTTTTCTGTCTGTAAAATGAGAATGATAGTTATTTGGAAGTGGCTGTTCCTGCCAGTGCCATTCTCATGCAGCTGTGAATTCTACCCATCAATCTAACTCAGCTGTAGCTATGGGAAACACAGGGAGTGAGGGATTTTGGAGGCAATGCTGGGATCAGTGTCTGTGAGCAGGAGATGATCCTGTCTGGCCTCTCCCCATCCTCCTCTCCGGAGGAATTTGCTCTTTCTGCCTCCTGGAGCAGGGAGGGCGTTTGCCTTTTCTCTTTGCACAGCACAGCAGGACTGTGGGACATGAAAATCAGGCTTCTGCTCGCTGGGGAAAAAAATGATATTAGTGTTTCATGTCAGCACAAACTCGGGGCTTGAAATTTGCATCCTGAAACTGCTTCAGTCGCTCTCGATAAAATGGGGAACAGCTCGGAAGAAAAACAGCCCCACCTTGTCCACGCCAGGTGTCCCCAGTGCCGTTTAACTTGGGAGAAATGGTTGGAACATCCTGGTCTCAGCCATTTTCCAGCACGTGCTCAAGGGCTTTGCTGAATCAGAGCAGTGATGGGATTTGTGTCGTGTGAGAACTCGCTGCATTTCATTAAGCAGAGGAGAAGGAAAATAGTCACTTTAAAAATCGGGAGATGGAAAATCTCCCTGAAACGCGCCCGCCCCTACACTGGAATTGTGTCACAGTCACCAGCCTGGAGGGATTAATTCTGCACTGTCATGAAAGGGGGGACAAGTGGCACTTGCCTTGTGTTTGATAATAGCAGGGGGGTGATGGGTGTGAGTGAAACACAGTTTAGAACCTCTTTCCACGTCAAGTTCCCAGACTTGGGAACTTGAGTTCCCAGAGCTTCCAGTTTTTGGGTTTGCCTCTGCATTTCTAGCACACAAGGCAGACATCCCATGGTTTGCTCAGCCATAACCTTTCTCCAGCATTTCCATGGCTGATCTCCTGCTGGCAGGGACTGGCCTGGCAAGGTGCTGGCAAGGACAGGAGAATTCACCCTCAAGGACATGAATTTGGTGCCTGGGGAAAGCAAAGCCATCAAACACATCTCCTCTCACTCGTTCCATGTTCCAGTTCCTGATTGTTTGCTTTCTGTTTAAATTTTACACCAGTGCTGGGTGACAGAAACCACCCAGGGTATTGTCACACCTGCAGGTGCCACTCTGCTCTCCGTGCCCATCTTTATTCTTTTGGGAATCTGTGGGAAAAATGGGAAGGCTGAGGCTTCCCAGGGAAAGGAGGAGCTGCTCTCTGATTGTGGGAGGTTGATGTACCAGGAGTTGTGGGTATTCAGGAGGACCTTAAACAGCACCTTTTGCTGCTGGGGCTTGCCAAAGCTTCAGGAGAAATATCAGGGAGAGTGGATTTGAAGGGACAGCACCTTATGAACACAGACAGGAGGTACAAGGTGTCTAAAACTCTCTTTGTGTAGGTTGTCAGCTGCTTTGTTACGGTGACTTCAGCAATTCCCTCAACCCCCTCTACTATTTCTTGTTGGTTTTCATTTTTTTTCCCCCTCCACTTTTTGCTGCTCTCTGGATTCAGTCTTTGTGCACAGCACAGAATATGGTGGGGAACAGAATAATGCCAAGCAAAGCCCTGGCCTATTCTTTTTGGGTCTGTTTATAGAGGGGCTGAGTAAGACACAGGCTCGGCAGTGCACCCCATTGTACTGCACAAAGCCTGCAGAGAGTCTTGGTGATGGAATCCAAAACCCTGTCAGCTGCTAAACTACAGCTCTTTTGATGACTCTGCTTGTTGAGGATAATTAGACTGGTGCAGCACAGACACACACACGGATGTCTCTATTCTTCCTGCAATTGCAGAGCACATGCTGTGAATCCACTATGAGCTCTGGTGAAAACCCAGGGCAACGTTTCCGAGTGTGAGCACGATTTGGGAGGCCAGGATTTGCTTTCAAAGGTGACTTAAAAACACGAGGGTCATCAGGAGCCAGCAGGGTTAGCATTTGATGTTGAAAAGCACTAAATTTTTAGTTGTTTGGGTTTTTTTTTCCAAATTTTCGCTCGTGACCTTTCAAAGGATGGAATTCCCCCCTGACTTGTGTCAGTGTAGTTATCCAGGAGGTGCTGAGGACTGGCAGCATCCTTTGAGCATGGGCTCCACAGCAAAGTGGGAGCAATAATTTAGGGATAAACTTCCTTTATGAGGAGCATTGTGCAGAATTCTGCAGGAACGGGCTGACCTGCTGCCACTGCCACCGAGCCTCCAAGGGGGGGAAGGATAATCAGCATTTAATGCAAACAAGGCTCCATTCAAAGAGTCTGGATATCTGAAATCATGAGTTTCTGTAGCGAGCCTTTGTCTTGAGAATCTCGTCAGTAAATTTAAACTGGCTCCTGACAGTGGTATCAGTCTGTGAGGAGAGAGAAAAAGGGACAGGAAAGATAACACTGGTATCTGTATCACTCCAGACTGATATGAAGCCTGAAAGGGAATTGCATGCTAAGGATCAAGTTATTAACTGCCTGGGGGTTTGACACAGAAGGCACAGAGCAATTTTTCAGGCTCTCTCAGTGACATGGGAGGTCTGGGTTGCACTCTCTGAAGCTCCTCTCCTTCCCAGTGCAGAGAGTAGGATCAAGTTCAGGACCTTGGCTCCGAGACAAAAAACTCATCAGAGACACAGAAGCACAAGCAAATGTTTTCTTGTCACCATGTAATTTTAATACCCAAACAAACCAAGTACTCAGGGACTGGGAAACTTTCTGACATCTCCTCCAGTGTTTGCCAAAGTTAGAGAGCCCTGAAAACCACATCCCAGCAATCCAGGGATTGCTGGCTTCTGGTTGACTTTGCCACTGCACTGGGGATTCACTGCACGTGGTGATGCTACTCAGACATTTAAATCTGAGCTCCCACTGAAGCCCGGTGTGTGCAGGCACTGGAAAGGGCTTGGGGTGTGTTCTCCTCCCTGCACACACCCAGCCTGTTCTCTGGCACTTATCCAGCCAGTACTGCAGTGACCTTGGCTGTCCTGGGAGCAGTCTTTGTGTAGGGAGGCTCTGGCCTTAAACTGTTTGTGGCAGAAGCATTTTCTTTGCCCATATCAGACCCGAATATCTGATTGTTCCACTTCCCCCCCCCCAGCCACCAGATATGATTAATGGCAGTTGTGCCCAGTATCCTGAGTCACTGAGGTAACACAGGGCACTGCTGCTGCCATTAGCATGTCAGGGGGTGATCTTATCACAGGAATGGCTTCTCCTGCCTCTGATAAGGAATGTCCCTCCATCTGAAAATTCTGTACAACGCCAAGGAAATAGCTGTTCCACTTAGACCAGACATCTGAGTCTTGTCATTAAGCTGTTGGACTGAAACTCTCCAGATTTAGGAAGAATATCAAGTATCAGATTTAGGTGGGTGCAAGTATCAGCCTAACTATAGATCTGATGTATATATTTAAGCCTCTCTGTGCTTCAGTTTCCAGACTCTACAGTGGAAATAAAGAGCCCTGTATGGTTTATCACTTTAGATCTTTAAAGTTAGGATGGAGATCCCCCCACCCCCAACCCCAGCGGAGCCGCTGGCACGGAACAGTCTGAATCCTGCAGGAATCATCTCCTGGCCCCAACAGCAGAAAATTGCAATAAAGCCAACGAAAAAAAAATAATAAATCCATGTGCAGAGCAGCCATGGGACTCAGCCCCAAATGCCTGTTTGCTCCAGCCTTCCTCCAGTGCACCTTCCTGGCAGCTGCTGATTCCATTGCACTCCCCGTGTCCCACTGCTCCGTGCAGACCTGCTGGATCCCTGCCAGCACAGATGTACAAAATTGTTCTGAGGCCTCCGTGCTGAGCCCAGGAATTGCAATAGTGAACTGGAGCAGTTAATTGCTCAAACTATTGCTCAAGTTACGATCTCATCTGTTAAACCCTGGCGTGGGCCGAGCTTAAAGGTCAGAGCTTAGACGGGCACGTGGAAAGGGAGGGTCATGTAGGGAAGGGGGGGTCTTTTCCAAGCACTTCCAGCAGCTTCTTCCTCTTTCACTATTTGTAAACAGGTCACAGACTCTTGCTGTGAAGCTCCTGCTCACAAATGTCCGTGGGCCTGATGGTTTTTATGCAGTACAGGAAGTGTTTTGCTTAGGTTGATTCTCTGTCACACAATCCACGGCTCCATCCAAGCCCAAAACTCACTGTCCCGAGTGATGAGCACAGGCAGAGCTTTAGGGGAAGCTTCTCCCTAATCCAACACCTGGATTTTCTGTTCAACAGCTGAAGATTTCCTCCAGAGCTGTTGTTAAAACTTGGAAATCCCCTTTCAGTGGAGCCTTCCAAGCTGCTGCTTCTAGAAACGTTTCTGTGCATCTTCTTCCCTTGGGATGGGGTTTCTCTCCACACCTGGGCCAACACAAGTCCCTACAACTCATGAAAACCCTTCTAAGACTCGGGCTCAGTTGGAGCTTGGGGCATGCCCATGTTTTGGGCTGGTTCTTTGTAGCAGGATGAATTTCAGCCAAGAGCATTTGCAGAAAACTAACACCCTGAAGGCAAGGCCGTGAAGGAAGAGAAACCACTTCAAAAGGGAAAGATCATCTGCCACACTTCTTTTTCCATGCTGTATTTTCCCAAACCCTAGAGGAAGGAGAGAGACTTCCAGCCTTGCTGTGTTGCTAAGTCTGTTACCAGGCAAAACATGTTGTAGCAGGCTAGAAAACGTTTTCAAAACACAGGAGAAGATTTTACTGTTTGTAAACTGGGTCTGAGCTGCTTTTCTTTGACAATAATGAAACCCTTAATACCCCTAAATTCTCACTGCCACTGGGAAAGCAAATCCAACTCAGACTGCCTTGGTTTTATCCAGGGCCAGGGGAGCTGACACAGAGTTAAACCAGGTGGGCTTTTGTGGGAGGGAAGAAGGAGGAAATGTGCAGCACAGGGGAAGTGATGGAGCTGAATCACTGTAAATTGTCCAATATTCCTGTCTGCCCCATTTTTATGGGGGGGGAAATGTTTGCAGTTGTGCTCAGATCCACCCAGGAACACAGCATTACACATTAAACCAATATTATCCACCTGTCTGCAGGAGATAATTCCCCTTTTCCAGGCTGAGATGACGGGAAGGAACATCCATTTATTTTTGGGAAGCTTTGCCACCTGTGTTATCCTTCACTCTTATCACAGAGAACACAGTGACTGAAAAAGCACAGTACCTCTAATTGAAGTGTTCTGGTTATGAACAGTGATTTACCCAGCTTGAGTAATGACAGGGGCCAGGGAATTATCTTCATTTTTCTAGGCCTGGATCTCTTCTGAAACAACATCTCAGGGCTGTGGCTTGAATTCAGAGTTGTATGAAACTGAAGTAACATTTTAAATGTTATATATTTATATATTCCTGCACATATGTGCACTCAGAATTAAAAAAAAAAAAAAGAAAGCAGGATTTTTTTTTTTTTTGGTCTCATGCTAGAATTAACTTTCTGGTTTTGAGGGTGTTTTGGAGGAGTTTAAAGTCTAACATGAAACTTTTAAAACTGTGGATCACTGAACTTGCAGATTCTGGAGGTGCATTGATTTCTGCACCGTGCAGGCCAGATAAGTTTCAATAATTTAAATTTGGTCAAAGGTCTTCTTCAATCCTGAAAGAAACTGCAGTCCATCACTAAATTTTCCTATGTTTAGCATTTTATAGACACAGGTTATAGATTTTTTTTTTTTAGTTGCTTGGACCTGCATAATAGTTTAAAGTGATCCCCCTGTGGTTTTGATGGCCTGTAAACTGCATTGTGCTTCTCTCCTTTCACAAGAATATCAGCACATGTACAGGGATTATACACAATAGCTGTATTGAGTTGTAGTTAGATCAGAATTAGGTGCAACAGGAGATCCAGAATGAGATGCTAAACAATATTTTGGGGCAACTGGGAAATAACAGTTGTGTGAAATCCTTTTCTAGAGGAAGCCTGTTGTGTTTAGGACCTTGAGGCATTGGGGATCTGGTCAGGATTTGGGTAAAATGCTTGTCTTGGCGCCCAGACTGCAAAATGGGAATTGTAACATCACCTTTGCCTTTCTTCCTTGTTTAAATCGGGAACTCCTTGGGGTAGGGGAAGCCTCCTCCCGTGTGAGCAGACAGCACCTAATGGGATGGGCTAATTGCAAAAGAAAGAAATAATGGTTGTGTGCTGGCAAAACCCCACAAGGTAGAACTGCAGCTGCTGGTACCACTTCAAAGGGGTGACACACTGCAGTGGGTTGAGCAGCTGCCATGCACAGGTAAAGGCATCCAAAGGTGGTTTGGGCATCACTGTGTAATTTGGAGTAGCTCAGATGAATTGAAGCTGTTGCTGGGAAGGGAGACAGGCAGACCTGTGCCAACAAGGACTTTAGAGGTGAATGGGTATGTCCTTTGATGGACCTTTTATCCCCACAACCCACATTCAGGATGGAAAAAAACAGGCTTATTTAATAACACCTTGATCTGAACACAAGATCCACTTGATACCCAACAGCCTCTCTTGGTTCCTGCCTGGCTCACACGTTTTCTGCCCTTAACTGAGCCGGTCTGTACTAAATTAGTCTGGACTAACCATCCTAGTAACACTTGGAAACCATATTTAGCCTTTCACCTTTGATTATTTCATCATACACTGGGTGGAAGTGGCTTGCCCAAAGTAACAGAAGCAGGGAAATAAAAGGAGGAATGTGAGACTCCTCAGCTCCTGTCAGCAGTGCAAGCCCAGGGTCATCCTGGCCATCTCAGCTTTTAAAATGTAGGCACAGAGAAACACTATCAAATAATGAACAATATCAGTTTAGAAGAGACAAAAGGTGTTCTTTGTCAGGGGGGTGGGATACATGAAGTTGCTCGAGCTGAATTAGAAGGTGAAAGTACTCCCCAGGATCTCAGTACTGGCTCGATACCAAACCCAAACCCTGTGTTTTCCAGCTAACTCCTGTGCCTCTGATCATGTCTCCAGGGGTCCCCTCTGTCCCCTGCCCCAATCAATCCCCCCCAGCTCTAACAGAAAGCCAGGAGGCCACTGATGCCAACAGAGATGGCATTTTGTGACATGCCTGACAGACTTGTCTGACAACTTGGAGCTTTGTTTTGCATAAGCCACCCAAACAGATGGTCACCACTTTTAAGTACCAGCCTGGCTTGTAGTTTGTAGGCAGGATCTACAAGCACAGAACTGAAATTTCACTGAATTCCCTGTCTCCTGCCGTAACTGTGGCTTTGGGGTAGAAAACAGAGGTGGGAGAGTTTGGGGGGAAAACTCAAAAGGGCTTTGAGGGGACTTCTCAGTGCTCTATTTGAGAGTGAGACGGTGGTTTTACCTCCTTGCCATCTCGGTATTCTCTTTCATTCACACTTACAGAGTAATCTTCTGTGAGTTAAAAAGTTAAAAAGCATTTTCTGGGGAGCAGTGACCTTTAGGGAATGTTCCTGTGGCCACACAGCCCTGTCCTTCAGGCTTCCAAACCTGTGCTGTTCCTTGGTGGCACTACTGAGATGTCTGATTTCCGTTTTGCTTCCCGTCTGAATTTTAATGATGAATTATTTGTAGCATTTCCAGCAGGCTGGAACAGGGGCACTAATTGCTACTTCAGATGGGGAAAGTGGTCCCTCTCCCAGCAGAGAGCTGAGCTGTCAAGCAGGGTTATGTCACATTATCCTGAATTTAGTATCATGACAGCTTCACCCGTCTGGCTGGTTAGATTTGCAATGAATAGTTTTTGCAGTTGGGGATATTTTACCCCTTTCTCTGGCTTGCTCCCTGTGTGTTTAACCTTCTCTGGCTTGTCTGACGAAGCTCTGAGTGCATTTTTATCAAATGTCAGTGTTTCCTTGGGCAAGAACATGACCCATAGACACAGTTCCTCAGCGAGGTAAGAGCAGGGCTGCCTGTCAGCCTTGATGGCACTGTTGTGCAGGTAATAACTAGTTTCATTCATAGGATCAGGCTGCTTTTTTTCTCTAGCTAGTCTGAAAGATGCACATCTGTTTTTCCAGCCGAGCAGAGCATGAAGTCACCAGTCTCCTCTGATCTGCATTTGCATTCACTGTATATAAATGTTGTGTGCTGATCTCAACAGACAACTACAGATCACTGACAGCCCTCAGGAATGCAAGGACTGTGGAAATCACAAGATTTCCTGCGTGTGCTAGTGGATCCATGAATCCACAGATAACATATGTTCTTAAACTGCGTCTGTCTGTCTCTATATTTAGAAAAAAACCTGCCCAAAGACAGGCTGCCAAACCACGGAGTTCTGACCGGTACAAACGGGAAAACTTAAGGAGATCAAGGAACCATCCCGGCTTCATTTGCATCCTAAAGCGCCGGGTCCCACTTCAGGAGTCACTCCGTTTCATCATTAAGTTCCCATTACGTTGCTGCCTAATTAATTAAATGCATAAGCACATGTAGGGAGATGACACCAGGGCGTAAACCGGACAAGAAAACCCGAACCACTTCGGGCTACGCACGGAAATCTTCTTGCATTGTTCCGTCCCTTTTTGGGTGACTTGTACAGGGATTAAAGAAAATCCCCGGGGTGACCGAGGTAAAGTACTCGCGCCAGGGACTCCTTATTTTCACGGCGCGGGAGCGACGGGCTCCGATTTCAATTCAGGGGCGCAAAAACTGCCTCCGTGGCCATCCCCAACTTCCCGGCGGTGCGGGGGCCCTTCAGCACCGCGGCGGGTGGGGACGGAGCCCGGGACGGCACCTGCCTCTCTCTCCCCGGCACCTCGGAGCCAGGCTGGGATGCGACCCGGAGCATCCCTCGGGTCCTACGGCACCGCCGGGCAGCTCCGGGAGCGCATCCTCCTGGCTCCGGGATCGCATCCCCCTACTCCGGGAGCGCACCCCCCTACTCTGGCATAGCATCCCTGCACTGCCGGGAGAGTATTCCCCGCTGCCCTGGCCTTTCCCAGAAGGCATCCCAGGGCCACTCCGAGAGCGTATTCCCTCGCTGCCCAGCAGAGCATCTCCTCTCTGCCCCGGCCGGTCTGGCAGTGCATCCCCCCGGCTCCGGGAGCGCATCCCTCCGCTGCCGGGAGAGCATTCCCCGCTGCCCCGAGCGTTCCGGGAAGGCATCTCCGGGTCGCTCCGGGAGCGTATCCCATCGCAGCCGGGAGAGCATTCCTGCGCTGCCGGGAGAGCATCCCCGCTGCCGGGAGAGCATTCCCAGCGCCCGGGAGAGCATTCCTAGCGCCTGGGAGAGCATTCCCAGCGCCCGGGAGAGAATCCCGCGCTGCCCCGGCCGCTCCGGGAGCGCATCCCCCCCCGGCTCCGGGAGCGCATCCCTCTTCCCCGGGAGCGCATCCCTCTTCCCCGGGAGCGCATCCCTCTTCCCCGGGAGCGCATCCCCGCTCCCCGGCAGCGCATCCCCCCTCTCCTGCAGCTCATCCCTCGCCTCCGGACTGCATCCCCGCGCCCCGGCAGCGCATCCCCCCTGCTCCGGCAGAGCATCACCCCCGCTCCGGGACCTCATCCCCGCGCCCCGGCAGCGCATCCCCGCCTGGATCCCCGGATCCCCGGCGCTCCCTCCCGCCGGTCCGGAGCAGCGCCCGCCGCTTCTCTCCGCCGTAAAGCGAAAAGGGGAGGGAGGGGGAAGCGGCCGCTCGGGAGACTTACGCCCGTGCTTTGGGGAAGCCCATGGAGAGCAGGATCTCGAGCGAGGAGCCGTGTTTGATGGTCCCGGCGCGGTGCTGGCGGTTCCGCCGGGGGATGACTTTGCTGTACAGCTCGTCTCTGGCAGCCATGGCGAGCGGCGCGGGCCGGGCCATCAGCGCGCAGCCATCGCGGGCCGCGCAGGGCCATCCACGCACCCGCCGCGGGAGCGCTGCCGCTGCCCCGGCCCCGCGCCGCGCGACCCGCCCACCCCGCGCAGCCCCCGCGGAGCCTCCGCGGCCGAGCCGCCGCCTCCGGCTGGGGGAGAGGGAGGGAGGGAGGGAGGGAG
>NW_016690207.1:3352594-3403612 GCF_001604755.1 Lepidothrix coronata | reverse complement strand
TATTATATTTTCGACTTATTTATCTGTCATTTCTATTTTTATATTTATTTATTTATTATATTTTCGACTTATTTATCTGTCATTTCTATTTTTATATTTATTTATTTATTATATTTTCGACTTATTTATCTGTCATTTCTATTTTTATATTTATTTATTTATTATATTTTCGACTTATTTTTTTCTGTAATTTCTATTATTATTTCTATTTCTTTATTTGTTTATCATATTTTCCATTTATTTCCCTGTCATTTCTATTATGACATTTATTTATTACATTTTCTATTTTTATCTGTAATTTCTACTATTATTTCTATTTATTTGTTCATCGTCATCATGGCTGGGCTTCGCGAACGAAGATTTGGGAAATTTATTTGTTACATTTGCTATTTATTTATCTATAATTTCTATCATTACTTCTATTTATCTATATATTGTATTTTTCTATTTATTTATATGCGATTTCTATTATTATTTCTATTTATTTATTATATTTTCCATTTATTTATCTGTAATTTCTATTATTTCTATTATTATTTCCTGCTTTCTTCCCTGCTGTATTTCAGTTCATCCTTCTCATTGTTTTTTTTTTTCCCCCTTCTTCCCACTTTTCCCTTCGCTTTTAAAGACAAGCAGATCCCGCTCCTGATCCTGCCACAGCAGGACTGTGGAGAACAGCCCGGAATCACAGCCCTGCCAGCAAAGAAAACCCATTAAGAGGCGTTTTTAAAAATAGTTTATGTCGGGGAAGGAAATCAATATTGGCAGTGACAGATCTATCACTGCATTTGGGAAAACAAAGAGCCCATTTCCATTTTGTTGTATCAATGAAGGGAAAGAAAAAAAAACAAACCCTCCCAGCTCCCTGCTCCTTCCCCTCTCGTGCCAGTTGATTTTCTGCCTCTTGATCCAAAGGCAGGAGGAGAATCTGCCCCTTGCTTTTCCCTTCCCACGGGGAAAGGCCGTGCCTGTACTGCCTGAACTAAGGATGCCATGAAAATTCAGGGGCCAGGAGGACATGGCACAAAACACTGCTTGTTTTAATGGTTAAAAAGTTAAAAAAGACACTTTTAACTCCTCTGGCGTTGCTGAGGCACCGGTTCTGTCCTTTACCCCCACTGTTAATTGGCAAGGACTTCATTAAAGTGAAACCAAGGGGTGTTGAGTCATGGATTTCAGCCCTAAATCAGGATCAGGCATCCAATCCGTTCCATTTTAACAGAGGAGGAGACTTAGGGGTTATTAATAAGAGTATTTGCACTGGAACATGGATTGCCAGAGCCCCCAGAAGGGTTTGTCCCCCATGAACTCATTGCAGCCACGCTGGGAGCACCATGAACATGCTGGACCTGCCAGAGGGGAAGATGAAAATCCCAAATTAACACCAGTCCCACCTCCCAGCCCAGCACTGCAGGCAATTCCCAGGGGAATGTGATCCCTGCCCAGGGATCTGGAGCCAGCAGAAATCTGGGAGGATTGCTGTGGTTTGACTTAACTCACTGTGCCCAAATTAGGCAGGTTTTTGTGCTCCAGCTGTATTTCTCAATCAGGAAATAACAATAAAACCGTAATTTGCTGTGGAAGTGGCTCCCAGGGACTTTGCCCAGATGGGAATCTCTTCCCTGTAGCTGTGACAGATTCAAAGAATCAATTAAAAAACCTAAATCCACGTTATAGAAGTTGCCATGTTGAAGTTTTGTTGGTTGGATGAGTTGCTGCAACAACTCCACTGGAAGCATCAAAGATGTTACAACCAACAAGAAGGAACAGAAATAGGATTTCACAGGTCTAGGCTGTGTACAACTCCCAATCCATAGGTGAGAATGATTTTCCCAAGAGACCACCTCATGTCCTTGTAACCTCTGTGTCTCTGTGTTTGATCTGGCTGTGCTTCTTTACATGGAAACCCTTTCATTGGGAAGCAATTCCTTTTTTTTCCTCTCAACAATCGAATATATTCCTGGAAACAAAGCTTCCTCCCACCTTTTCTTTTTTTTGATGGAAGGCTGAAAATGAAAGCTGTCTCAGTGAGCAAATAGGGAGAGTAAAAGCAGAAAGCAAATTTTTAAAAGAGCAAACACAGAGAGAACTGTTGCAGTCACCCAAATGAACAGTAATTTTCATGAAAAAATGGAAATCTATGAAAGGATTGGGCCTGTATGAAATCTGTGATACTTGTTTTATTTAAAATGCTGTCAGATTTTTACAGAAAACCTGTTGTTTTCTTTGTTTTTTGTTTTTCACATGGCTATCCTGTTGCTGGCCTGACCCTGGATATTTGTATGTGCTCACTTACTGCTGCTGCTCATCATTTTCCTGAGTCAGGGCACCAGCTTTTGGGTGCCCAAAGTGTTCAAGTTCCTGCAGCAAAAGCCTCCTCTCTGTGCCCTCTGTGCTCCCCTACTATTTTCCCCAGTGAACTGAAAATATTCTCCTTTTACCTACAGGAAAATGCATTCTGAGGGGATTATTTTTATCACTTCCTTCAATGCAACACGGAATTAATTGAGGGGGGGAGTGTTTAAAAATGTGCTGCTGGACAGTGAGTGGGAGTGTTGCTCCAGGCTTCAATAGGAAGAGGTCAGGCTCCCGAGGAATTGGAGCCAAATTTAGCCCCCTCCCCGGCCTGATGCTCCCTCCTTGCTGGCATGCAAAGGGTTTGCTCCCTGACAATGGAAATATTCTGGAATAACCAGCACAACAGCAGGAAACGGAGCAGGGGGTTTGCTTTCCTCCTCCCTTAAAAAAGAAAAAAGGGGTCAGATGCCTTCAGAAGGTCCTTGTTCCAGACTCTGCTTTTGAATTATTACCAGTTGAATTGTGGTGTTGCCCCGGGGGGGGGAAGGAGGGAGGGACAGGGACAGGATGCAGAGCCCCTCCTGGGCCAGGAGGAGCAGAGGGAATGTTGTCCCTGCTCCCCCCTGCTCCCAGGGAGGAGAGAAAGGAGTCTGCCACAAGGCAAACATTGAGCCCAAGCTGAACAATTGCTGTTTCCTAGACTTTGGGCCTGATCTTGCAATAATTTGCATGCTTTAAGCCATTTTACACACTCAGATATTCCACATGGCAACTTCAGGCCCATGGGGGAGGGAGGGCTCCAGCCCCTCATCCCTTATCCATCCTTGGCAAATCCATCCCCCAGTTATTTCCCTGCACGTTGAAGTGGTGTCAACACTCAGCCTTTGGGGCTGAGCAGCTGAAGGTGCTAAAAAATTAAAAATAAAACTGACTCCACTCTCAGCACTTCTCCCCCCCCCCTTTTGTTTTTTTTCCAGTCTCCTGAGTTTCCAAGTGTCAAGAAACGGTGATTTATCGCTGAGAAAAATGAACAGCTGCCTCACACTTGATTCAAACCAGCATGAAAAGGGAGGCAAAATTATTAGTCAGAGTTTTTACAAAGCTAAGACTAAAGAAACAGCAAAGTCCAGCCCACTTCCTATGCCACTGGTAACTGCTCCTGTTGGGAACAACTGCTGAGCCTTGCTGAAAAGTGGAAGAACAACATTCCTTAAAGCCTAAAACACCTTTGTCCAGCTATTTGACCTGTTTGGGCTGGATAATGGGGTTGGAACGAGCATTTATTCCTGGTCCCATCCCACAGGGATAGTTCCCTTCCTTTGCTAAGCATCCATCTGCCAAGGTACTTACACCAGCCTCCTTTCCTCTCATCACTGCAATATTTGAGTCCCTCCAGAGTGTTTAAAAATAGAAAGAGCAGCTGGTTTGTAGAAGGGATCCTGTGCTTTGTCCAGAAGGCTGTGAAAGGACTTTCTCACCCTTCACCGTATCCACCTCACCTCAAACCTCTGCCACGAGGTCTGGGCTCTGGGAGAGTTATTAGGGCTGCAGAGCACTCCTGCAGGACCAGGGATTTTTTTTATCCATCTCCAGCTTTTATTGCTTCGGGGTTTTAACTCCAAATTCTGCTGCAGATGTGCAATTGTGGGGTGGGTTCGTGCTGGGCTTCATTAGAGAGCAGCAGGATGTTGGGCCATGGGCACGGGAGAATTTGCTTTTCTAGCTCGGATTTCCTTCAAATTCAAAATGTATTTTCCTCATTTAAAAAGAAAAATCACTTTAATTTCATCACAATCCCTCTATTTGGGCACGGAGCTGTGGAGTGGAGCAGGGATAAGACAAGAGGCAAAACATCCTTCAGATATTCCAGGGCAGGGGACGACATCCAGTGCAGCTTGCTGAGCCTGCAAGTGAAAGGAAAACAAGATAACATATGTATTTTAAAACTCTTGGAGCTATTTTTGGTTAGGAGGCCATAGGGGAGGCTGTGTGAGGAAGGATGGCAGCTTCCCTGGGCAGCTTTAGCAGGATGGCCTTTCATGGGTCATTAAAAACTGAACCAGGAATGGCCAGGGGAGTAGCTGAGGCTTTGCAAAGAGAGATTCCACCTTCTCCTAACTGTGCAGAGCTGAGTTTTTTTCCTATATATATATATATATGAAATCAGTTGCATTCAGGAAATATCCCTTTGAATTTCTCCTGCAGACCTGTTGGAACAGCAGCACAGACTGGGGGAACTCCAGTGTGCTCTGAACACTTCCAGTCCCTGCTCAGTAACACAGGTGGGATTTGACTAAAACCACTGGTAAATCAGCACACTGGTGTGAAATCCACTTATTCTGGGCTGGAGAAGCCTGGTTTGGCTGGTTCTGCTCTCTCTAAGCCTGGTCTCTGTCAGCAGAAGAACAGTTGAGCAAAAAAAACCCCCAAAACCAACATTAACAGGCCCCCAGCTTCCAGCCCATGTGCAAGAAACATCTTGATCCTTGGCTGTCTTATCTCTGGGATTCCATGTCTGTGTTCCTGCTGCACTTGTATGAATCCAGTTTATTGCCATGATTATTTATTTGCTGGGGAATGAGCCAGGGAATAACGTGATACAATAGAAAGCTGCTGGGATTTCCCCAGCTCCCCCACACAGTCAAATATGCTGAGCTGCAGGAGGTTGTGCAAAGTCTGCAGCCCTTTCTGCAAAGCCCTTTCTCTTTGACTTTTGCTTGGGTTGTAATTATTATTTTTGCTGGGATTTGTTTAGCTGCATTCCTGGGCCCTTGTCAGAGTCCCTGAAGGAAAAAATGCTTTTCTTTGGTGGAATATTGAAAAGGAAGGGAAGAAGGGGGTGTTTGTGGTCACTTGAAATCTTCCCAATTCCTTTGTGGAATTGTTTGAAATAATACAAGGATGGATGACTTTGTTTAGTCTCAAAGGCAGGAATGAACCGACCAAAATCAGGAGTGATACTAAGAATTGCTTTGGTTCCTTTTCTCATTTTTCTTTAGTTAGTTTTTGCTTTTTGACTTTGCTCTCTTTGGATACAACCAGAGCCTCTGGATGGAGAAGAGAATGAAAGTGCTTCCAAACAGAAGTGGAAATGATCAGTCAAGTTCCACAAAGTTCATCGAAATAGAAATAATAAAACAGCAATAAGGCCAACATTTGAAAAAAAGTGTTGTTAATGTAGTCATCAAACATGCATAAGAGACCAATTTTTAATGTTTATGACAAGAACTTTATCTGGGAAGCAGCAGTTTAATAATGCACATCTTTTTATTAGAGAAGGGGATTATTTCACATGTCCGTGTGTGTCTGTTAGAGACATATTTATGTAGCTTGAGAGGAACTTAAAGATGTAATTTCAATATGAATGAACATCATCCAACATCCTGCTTCAGCTGGAAGCGCCTGCGATTTATTTCATATTTAAATCTTCATTAGATGAATGGCTAAAAGATAGAGGCTGCTCCCTGTAAATTAAATTCCCCCGTCTGTGGCTCCACGTGTAACTCTTTGCAATCATTTACTCCAGTGTCACATCCCCTACTTGGAGCATAAATTTCCGTGGGGTTTGGATTTCAGCTGCTCTTCATCCGAGTGATGCGGTGAGTTAAACACACTCAGTTCCAAACTGATCTCTTCTAATCATTCTGAGCGTAAACCTTCTGCAAAACAGAGAATAATTAAGATTTACTGGTGAAGGCCACGGTCCTAAAAGTGCACCCACGTGTTTAACTCTGCTCCTTGCATTCCCAGCAGTGAAACGAAGTCCCTGGATCGGCATTTGCTGGGCTGGAGCCCCAGGTGAGACTCGATGCCTTACCCAACACATCACTTAAAAAATAAATGCTTTGTCAGTGCTTCGTGGTTCTGTTCGTGCAGCTCTGCCGGGGTGAAGCAGCCCTTGAAGTTGGATTATCCTGCTTGTGCTCCTTGTTAGGATTTCGAGGGATAAACAAAACAAGGGAGGCAAACAAGGGAAGAAAAGAGTTCCTGTTTGCAAATCGTTTCCCATCTGTTTCTCGTTCTGTTTGACTCCGGGGAACGTTTGCACACTGTGGATGTCTCGTTTGAAAGCTCCCAGAGCCTGGGGAAGGCTTTGAGCTGCCTCCTCCAGGGCTGCATCCCTGTTTTCCAGGGGTCTGTGTGGATGGCCCCTGGCCCTGCAGGAATCCGGGGTGTTACAGGAGCTAAAAACAGCCCCGGGGGAGTGAAGACTGAGCTCTGAGCTGCTGTTGGAGGGAGGAGATGGTCCTTGAGGCACGGCCAGGGAAGGACAGACCTGCTCAGGAAGGGGATGGAGGTGTGGTGGCCACCAAACTGATCATCTGCCAGCCCAGCATCGCCCTGGCCAGGCTGACTGTGCTGCTTCAGTTGTGCTGCTTCGTGGTAATGAAGCATGAGGGACTTTCCTCTTCTGGGAAAACATCTTCTGACAACTCCTGGAGTTCCTGGGGCACAGTTGTCCCCCGAGTTTTCTGGCAGTTCCGAGGCATCCTGCAGGAATCCTCGGTACATCCCCAAACCAAATAATTTTTAAAAAGTTTTCATTTGACAAAGAGTTTTTGGATTATTCTGTAGCACCATTGAGATGGAGAATTGTTGTGGTTGTGTTCAAAGCACAGGCTGAAAGCTCATTATCCCCATTAAATCTGGTAGGATTTTCTGTGTCAACCTCTGAAATGCTGAAGAAAAAGTCCTAAAGTGGCTGGATTTAGATTCCTGCTCCAGGGACTGGTCAGATTGTCATTTTAGAGGCATCGTGGCAAAGAGCAGCTGATGGAATAGTTGGATTTAACGAGAGAAAACATGGATAATTACAAATGGGGCTTCATGCAATCCAACTGAAGTTGAGCTTGGGTTTAAATGACAGCATTTTCTAAAGTATTGGGAGTAAAGTCAGAGGGCTCAGGGGTCAGTGCAAGGGGAGGGGGAAATGTCCCAGGGTGTGAGCCCAGATCGAGGCCTGTTGCTCTTTCCCTGCAAAAAGCTGGATTTTGGTGCTGCACTTCCCTCTTGTGTTGGCTGATAATACTGTATTTCCTCTGCTTGCAAGAGCCTCACTCTGGAGTGTCCCCCTCACGTGATGCTGAGCAGCTTTAGTTTGCCCTTCCTCGATTTTTCCCCTTTCCTAAGAGTTTCTGCAATAATCCAATAACTCCCCATGCCATTTTTGATTTTTTCCCCCTGTTTTTGTGCACTGAATAACATGAGATGGTCCTGGCCAGTTTGTCAACCCCGTGGCTGAGCACACAGAGGAGGAGTTGCCCCAACACAGTGAGATTTTGACTTTTTTATGAACAAAAAGTCCATGTCAGGGAACAGTGATTTCTCCCAAGAGGGCAAGGTCCTGCCTGTCTTTCCACACTCCAATCCATGGAGTTTAAACCAGCCTGGAAATAATGGCAGAACCAGGGTCTGTCCCAGAGCTATTAAAGTATAATTGTATCCCCTGGTTTTTTGTAGGCAAGAGATGGAGTGAGGAGATTTTCCATTGGCTGTTGTGTTCCAGCCCTTGTTTCTAATTTTTGCTGTGAAGAAAAACCACGTAATGGCAGAAAAATCATGAAAATTCCAGTCAATTATTTCTCACTGGGGTGAATAAGGAGGTTGAAGCTGCTTAATTACCGTGTGACCAATAATGGCTTTTTTCCTGCTTTTGCTGTTCCTGAGCTTTTTTTGCTGGAGCCTCAGACCAGCAATATTCCTACAGAAATATTTCAAAATGTGGCATACATGGCATATATGGAAGTTCTGCTTTATTGCTGCAAGATTTCACTCCGTTCTGCACCATATTTGGGTACTTCTTTGACAAATCCCAAACGCCCAACACATCCAAACACGTGGTTTTCGTGGCAGATGGGGTGTACAGGACCAGACATCCTTGCAGCACATACACACAGATGCCTGTCTTCCTCCCTCAGCTCTGGATGTGACACCATAAGGAAGCCAGACATGGATTGGGATCAGCTTCCCTCACTTAGCTCTGCATTCTGAATATTGCACAGAAATGTTTGCCAGTCCTGTCCTCAAAATGCTGGGACTTGCTCTGCTGAGCTTTAATCTGTCTCCGTGCTGAGGTGCAGTTGCTTTTGCTTGGCAGAAGTTCTCCACAGGTGTTTAAATGTGGAATTTCTTCCTGTCCTCCCCAGACAAAGTGGGTTTTCTCAGTGCTCTTTGGTGTGCACCCTGCTGCTCTCAGCTATTGATTTGGAAGGAAGTTTCCAGCAGGTCAGGTAAAGAGAGATGAGAGCACTTGATTTTAATGCAGACCTCAAATGCCTTGTTTCCATTTATCCTCCTCCTTGAGAGCCTGGCAATTATTTATTACAAAACGAGGAGTGTTGGGGGGGAAAAACGAATCAAGGTCCAGCCTGTGGCCAAGTGTGGGATGTGTGATTGAAGATGAGGTTTGCAGGCATGACTTGAGACCTTTAATGGGGCTGCATTAGGATGTTTAGCTGGAATGGGATCACGAGCCTCTTAGAGGAGTGCAAGGTGCTCTGGCAGTGGTGGAGGAAGGGTTGAGGCTCATCAGCAATGAATTTCCCATCCTTGGAGTGGCCCCAGAGCTCTCAGCATGGAAATAAGAAACCCAAGGCACAGGCAAGGCAAAAGAAACGCTCTGATTGCACTCATCTGTGCTCTGGTTCAATCTGGGAGTAACATCCAGCCTGGAGATTCTTATTCCCTGCCTTAAACTTAGCCCTGGTCAGACCTCAGTGTCCTTCTGGTCAGGAGCAGCTGCATTTCAGTTGTACAGGATTACAGGGAGCTGACTCGGGTTTTTTGGGGCTCAATCAGGCTTTTCTGTGCTCTTCCTGGGGGTTTTCAAGAAGTCTCATGGATGAATCCCTGCAGGAGGGGGGGGGCAAAGGCTGTGCCAGGCTTTGCACAAGTGTTGGGTATAACAATGATTAGGTGATCAGGCAAAGCTGTGCTTTAAAAACAGCTCCAGGGGCACAAGAGCTCTTTTGCTCAGTCAGACCTCCCTGGTTTCAGGGAGTGGAAGTTCCCAGTCAAACTGAAGGGTTTTTTTTTTTGTTTTATTTTCTGTGGAGCTTCACCACTTTTTATTTCATTTCTCGTCCCGTGGTCTCGTAAAGCACAAAGAAGAGAAGAAGCCTTTTGAGGTGGGAGAATTTAATTTATCAGCTGCTAATTCTGGGTGTGGAGAGGAGGCTGTGGTGTGGTGGTTAGAAAGCTCGTTTTGGTGTGTGCTTACAGCAAATAACTGACATTATTTTGGTCTGTACTGGGGTCTAATGTGCACTCCAGTCGTGCAGGGATTGCTTGGAGGACAGACACGGGGTGAATGTGCCTGTAAATACTTGGTTTCTGTGTACTGAGCTGGTCTGGGATGGTGGGATTTGGATCAGAGTGCAATTGGTAACGGGCTTTCAGCCTGAAAAACCCCCGCGTGTTTTCTGGGAAGATTTTGAGAAAGGACCATCCCAGTGTGTCAGCAACTTTGAGTTTCTCTTGTTTTCAATTCTCACACATTTCTAAAAGACCTTCTCTGTAGTCAGGGCCGGGTGAAACTCTGAAAGGAGCTTTTTAATCAGAATGTAGCTTTTTTGCCCCATCTAGTGGGTACACCCTGTATTGAACCTGGAGTTTGTTGTGGTGTTTTAATTCAATTTATCCAAGGCAGCTCGAAGTCCCTGGTTTCTGTTTTGCCTTCTGGCTGTTGGAGCAACAATTGTATGGGGGAAGTACACAGAGAAGAGTTGGTTATAAAAGTGCAAACTATTCTTATTTTCTTGGTTGGGAAAGAAAGCAATTACTTGTAGACCCTGTAATTCTCTTCTATTTTATCCTTGCAAGTGCATGTGAAGAGAGGTTGGCAGCAATTACACTGATAGGATGGGAAAAGGCTTTTCCAGCTTCTTTTGGAATATCTGTTATTTTTATTTTATATTGTCTTTGAATTCCCTTTGAGGTGGCAAGTTTAGTTTTAACCTGGTGGAACTTCTGTGTGAGAAAATCCCTGAAGTCAGGGGCTGTTTTCCTGGACTGGAAGTTTGAAGAGGGAAAGGAAGTTTTGTCCTGTTTTAGCACTTTTGGGCTGTAGCTGCTGGTTCCTGACTGTGTTAATAAACTGCTCCCACACAGTGGAATTGCAAATCATCTGTTGGAAAAGGTGATCAGCTTCTGTTGTTGGATGGAATTCAACAGTGACAGGTTGTTTAAAAAAAAAAGCCTGTGAGTTCATCACTTTGCTCTATCCAGATGTAAGGCCCAGCTGTGATTTTTAGAGAACTTCCACAGGGAAATGATATTCCTTGAACATATTCCTGGGCTGCTGGTCCAGGGGGCCAAGTTCTCACCTGGGATGGGAAAGGCTCCTGTCTAAGTCTGGGTCAGAAAATAGATCTGAGCCTAAATGTGGCATTTTCATGGAATCCCAGAATGGTTTGGGTTGGAAAGGACCTTAAACCTCATCTAATTCCAATCTCCTGCCATGGGCAGGGACACTTGCCACAATCCCAGGTTACTCCAAGCCCAGCCTGGCCTTTTCCAACAGCCTCAATCCAAGGTTATTTGGCTGGAAGGGCTCAGTGTCTCCATGATCCATCCTGTGGTTTGATCCCAACAGAAAATATCTGACCCAACATCCTCCACAACTTTTTTTTTTTTTTTTTTTGAGTTCTGACAAAATATTTCTCAATGAAAGTGTAAAAAAAAAAAAATAAATTCAGAGCAGCTGCAATAGCTCCTGCCAACCCCAAATTGCCTTGATGATAGGAACACAGCTGCTAACAGGAAAAATAAATAAATCCACAAGGGAAGAGACTCTTGATTTGCATTTAACTGGAGTCATTCTGGATTTGGACCAACCCTCTTACATTGGGGGACAATGGGACTCAGGTCACTGGATTTTTCTGTTGGGATTCACCCAGTGTTTGCTGTGTCTTTTTTGTCCTCAAACATCCTGGTGAAGCTGCTTCCAGCAGTTGCAGGGGGCACGAAACCAGATAGCAAAGAAGGTTACAATAATAATAACAACACCCTCTCTGTCTCATGGGCTGATCAAACATACAAGACTCAAGGGATGTCCTTGGTCAAAGTTCAGTTCCTCACACAGTCAGCTCTAGGACAGAGGGCTGATTTACAATATCTGGTTTATTCTTCAGCAGTCACAAAATATCCAGTCACACACTGGAGAACTGCAGGAAAGATGTGAAAAGTCACAATCTTTAAAAAAAAAAAAAAAAGCCAAACAAAAAGGAGGAAATCCGTGCTCTTGCCAGTGTCTGAAGGCATTTCCACGGTTGGGATATGCATTAAATAATGTTCCCAGATTTTCACAAGGACTGGGGGGTGGCCTGAGCTGCAGAGATGTGATTAACACACTAACACTGGGGACAGAATACATCTTGCCTCAGCTCTGTGGAAAGCTGCAAACTCGCAGAAAACAACAGAAACAATGGAAAAAAAAAATCCTCTTCCTCAGAG
This sequence comes from Lepidothrix coronata, assembly GCF_001604755.1. Classification (NCBI taxonomy): domain Eukaryota; kingdom Metazoa; phylum Chordata; class Aves; order Passeriformes; family Pipridae; genus Lepidothrix; species Lepidothrix coronata. The sequence goes on along the minus strand of NW_016690207.1, from coordinate 3,391,861 downwards.
CACAACAGATGGGTCACCTCTGCTGCAGGACACGTCAGGTCTGTGGCCTCAGCAGTGTCAGGGTGAGGTGACTGTGAAGCTGCTGTGATGCCAAAACTGGCAGAAATGAGACTGCTCAGAGACAGTTCTGAGTCTTTAAGCAGCAAAGGTATTTATTTAGAGCAATGCTGGGGGGTCTAGCCAGCTCGTGCTGGACAAACTAGCTCCGAAGTTCTCAGTGAAAAGCCGGGTAATTTATGCAGTTTTTATGAGTGATTACATCACCTATACATGCATATTCATTTAATTTCACAATCTAATTATCATATTCATAATAGGTGGAGTCTAGGCAGAGCTTGAGACGGAGTTGTCTTTCTAGGGAGTCCTCTGGTGGTCTTTCTGGTCCTTCAGCCTCCAGAGGGTCCTCTTTGTCGTGAACTTTTCCTGACTATGTACTGGGAGCTGGCGAAACCCCCCCCTGCTTCAGCTTGCTTATCTCCCCGGGTGTCCATTCTATCTAATTCATGACCACTAAGTTGTCCTTTCTTATGTTATCTTATGTCCTTTCTTATGTTATCTTTTCATTAGTACAGAACATAGGTAGGCAGAGCTCTTGGAACAGAGTTAATGTTAATTAACATTAATGTTGTATTCCTCAGAGCCAGGGTCTGTAACATCCCCTCAGAACAGAATTCCAGCAGCTCAGAACTCTTGCTGGGTTTCAGCTGCGTGGAATCACAAGTTCTTTTGTCACAAATGCTTCAGCCCTTGGTGCTGTCTGTCTGCCACCTGGGATGGGAGATCCTCTACCAGGGTTTCTTGCAGTGCCTGACAGGAGATGCCGCCTGTTCTTAGGGAGCTGGGTATAAATAGCCCTGCAGAAGCGACAGCCTTGGGTTGCTGGTGGATGGATGAGGAACACAGGGGTGGCTGAGGGTTGCCACTTGAAAGATGTAACTGTAGCCACCTTTAAAGCCTGGTCCTCTGGGATTTATTCAAGGTCATGCAAGGAGTTTGTAGCAGAGCCAGGACCTGCACCGGGCTCTGCCGGCTCCCAGCGTGATGCCTCGAGAATAAAGGCTATCTTTCATCTAAATTAAACCCCCACGATTTTACAGAAGCTTCAGGGCCTCTGTCTAATCTATTCACACAGCATTCATCACCATGGCATCTAGGTGCCACTCTCCTCATCTCTTAACCTTGCCAGAGTCTGTCATGAATATTCTGAGCATCTCTCTGGGTTTCCAAATGAGGTGAACGCGCTCTTCCACTCTCTCTGCCTCCACTTCCACTTTGCTGATAAACAACCCGCCCGTTATAGCCTGAAAAATATATGTAAAAAAAAAAAAAAGGAGGGGAAAAAAAAGGACAAAACACCAAGAGGATGTCCAATTAGCAAATCTCACACTTTGCCATATTTTGGAGCTCCTTTCCCCATTAGAACCTGTGCACTATAACAACATGGCCTGTCACTGCACAGCCTGCCAGCTGCATAAAATCAAGGCATCAGGCTTTTTTAATTGAATGCATAATGAGGTGACTGGCAGGTTTAATTAACAAAACTCATCCTGTGTATGCACCTGGAGGTGAAAATAAGTTTAATCAAGAGGAGTTGGCAAGTGCCAACAGCTCTGTCGTGGCTCCCCCAACCCCCTCTTATTTTGGTTTGTTTCAGCCAGGCTTTATATTTGCAAAAATGGCTCTGGGTGCTGATTAATTATCTTTAGCCCAAGATTGATGAGTTGTTGCAGCCTGCCTGTAATGAGAACCACTGCTCCTGGAAAAGCTGCACTGGAAGCTTTAATAATCAGGCTGCCTTAGATAAACTACTTATGGCAAACATTCAAGGTGTCTGGACGTGGTCTTATTACAGTAACCCTTGAGGACCTAATCCATGGGAGGAAAATGTGTCCTTAAAATGCGTTGCCTGGTTTTATTGCCAAGAGAAGGTGGATTCCTGGTGAGGAGGAGGGTGTGGAGCTTTCTCAGAAAGAGATCTCTCAACCTCTTGATCGAGGCAGAAGCCACAAGGAATGTGGTTACTTAGGTTGAATTATTTCTGGTTTGAAATGGCAATTAGGCCATCTTTGGAGGGACCTCATGTTCATAGAATCATAGAATCAGCTGGGTTGGGAGGGAACTCTGAGATCATCAAGTCCAACCCTTGATCCAACCCCGCCGTGGTTCCCAGCCCATGGCACTGATGCCACATCCAGTCTTGTCTTAAAAACCTCCAGAGATGGAGAATCCACCCCTTCCCTGGGCAGCCCATTCCAATGGCTGAGCACCCTCTCTGCAAAGAAATTCTTCCCAATATCCAGCCTAAACCTCCCCTGGCACAGCTGAAGACCCAGCCCTCTTGTCTTGCTGATCATTGCCTGGGAAAAGAGACCAAACCCCCCCGGCTCCCCCCTCTTGTCAGGGAGTTGCAGAGAGTGAGGAGGTCTCCCCTGAGCCTCCTCTTCTCCAGACTGAACAGCTCCAGCTCCCTCAGCCTCTCCTCACAGCACTTGTGCTCCAGTCCCTTCCCCAGCCTCGTTGCTCTTCTCTGGACCTGCTCCAGAGGTTGAGAGTCACAGCTAGAAGGTAAAACATGCCTTCAGAAGGCAAGGCTAGAGGATATATCCCCATGTGTAAGGTCAGCCTGGGCCTCCACAAGACAGGACACCCACACTGCATCCAACGCCCACTTTGGCCCTGGTGCCTCCAAGCTGAGAGTGCAAAGCTGGGGCGGGAGAGGTGACCCCAGAGGTGACCATGTGTGAGTGCATCTGCCCTGCCCACCACACGTGCCCCTGGGCAGCTGCTGGCTCTGGGGGTGCCCGAGCTGGAGCTGCTGGATCCCCCCCTCCCCAGCCAGCCTGGGGAAGGTGTCACCCAGCCAAGTTGTAGCAGAGGTTGTGGGCGTTCTCCGGGGAGGTTAATGCATTCAAGCTGTCAAAATATTCTTCCTGCTATTCACCCAGTTAACATGCCCTCTCTTTCTTTTTCTTTGAAAAGGCATTTGCTATGGTATTCTAATACATGGTCTGTGTTCAAGATGTTACTGACAGCTGTTGTATGACTACAGGAAGGAAATTATGACTCCCTAATGATAACATGTCACGGCGTGTCTCTCTGCTTTTCTCTTCCTTTAGCTGTACATTTCTCCTGCCAGTGTCTCCTCACTGCACCCATGCACTGCATTGTGCAGCAGTGACATGTCTGCCATGTGCTTTCTTAAAAAAAAAACACACACAAAAAAAAAGATGTTCTGATGGTTTCTACCTTGCCTTTAAATAATGTGGATAAATTTTGTTTGCTCTATTCTGCTCTTGTGAGACCCCACCTGGAACACTGTGCACAGTTGTGGGGTCCCTAACATAAGGAAGGCTATGGAACTGTTGGAGCAAGTCCAAAGGGGGACTGGGGCACCTCCTCTGGGAGAGCTGGGGCTGTCCAGCCTGGAGAAGAGAAGGTGGTGTGGAGACCTCACAGCACCTTCCAGGGTCTGAAGGGGCTACAGGGAAGACAGAGAGGGACTGGAGTGACAGGAAAAGGGGGAATGGCTTCAAACTGAAAGGCAGGAAATTTTAGTTGTATAGATGGAAGAAATTCCTCCCGGTGAGGGTGGGGAGGCCCTGGCACAGGTTGCCCAGAGAAGCTGTGGCTGCCCCATCCCTGGAAGTGTCCAAGGCCAGGTTGGATGGGTCTTGGAGCAACCTGGGCTAGTGGAAGGTGTCCCTGCCCGTGGCAGGGGGTGGAATGAGATGAGCTTTTAGTTTCCTTCCAAGCCCAACCATTCTGGGATTCTGTGGAGCTGGCAGAGGAGATGCCCCACGTGGTGACTTTTTGTACTTTGGGATGCTTCATATCCCAACATCAGCATTGCCATCCAGCTGCCTTAGAGGTGGTGGATATGCTCAGTTCAGGCTCAGGTGTTCAGGGTAAGGAATGTGTGTACTCAGGTGTACTGTCAGTTTAATCTCTTAGATGACTTTAAGGCTTTTCCCTGATAATCTCTGGAAGGGCTGGTGACTGTTGGATAAGGAGCCTGTTAAACACATGGAGGTGGCTGGCTGGTTGGGCCACCACAAGCCCCTCTCTGCTGTGTTTCAGCTGTGATCTAACACCCCCAGCCTTTGGAGGGAGTCTTGTCACGAATCTCTAATGAGAAGTGACCAAAAAAAAAAAAAGTCTTTTGCATCTGCTTTAAGGAACTTACTGGAGTGACAAGTCTGTCTAACCTAGTTTTTAATTCCCTTGATATGGGAAAGTTTCTGTGCCCAGGCAGAAGGCCCAGAAGGGTTATGCATCATTTACAACCCAGTGTTCAAAACGAGGGGCAAGATGGGGGCAGGTGGGAGTGAAAATGTAGGTTTATAATTCTCAGCTCAGCAGGAGCCACTGTTCTGTACAGGGTCAAACCCCAACTGATTAACAGCTCCTGGCAAGGGCAGGAGTTCCAGGTTCCCTCCTGCTTCCTGCTGGCACGACAGAGAAAGTGTCCTTTCACTGTGCCAAGTCACAGCTCTTGGCTGAGTGTACCCTCTGAACACCTCCCAGGCCGTGTCTGAAGGACTTTGGCAGGTTTTGGGGTTCCCCAGAGAACCCAAGAGGAATAATTTCACTCTGTGGGACACCTTGGTTCCGGCTGATTTCCCATTTAGGAGGCAGCTGTTTGTCTTTGAGGGGTGTGCTGCTGCTGTTCAGTGTAAAAGTCTCCTAATGCCAGGCTGTTTTAAAGAAAAACCTAAAATATTTGGTATCTGGAGATCATAGGCTCTGTGGATAGTCAAACTGGGATTACTGGGATCATGAGTGTGGCTCCTGGGAGTCAGACAATACAGGGCTGGGTGCTGCTGAGCATCCCAGAGGTACCTGAGCTGCTTATTCTGCAGCCAGGCTTAGCACTGTCCTAAATGGACAAATTCCCAGAGGGATCTGCTGTCACCTTCCTCCTGCAAGGTGATCCCAGAGCCCTCTTCATTTGGGGCTCTCAGAGAGCTGACACACTTGTCTGGCAAATTTTTTGAATAGGACTTGGATTTTTAAAAGTCTTCACCACGGTGACCTTCTAGAAACACTTGAATTTTGCTGTGGGATTCCTTGTTTCTGTGAGATTCTTTGTAGGATTCCTGGCTTCTGTGGGCTCTGAGCTGTACTGATTCCTGCAGGATTTTTCAGGTAGAAACTCCTGGACAACCTGCCTTTGTCTCCCAGAAGGGATTTCCATATTTCCTGTGGTATAAGAGCAGAAGCTTGTAGGAGGGGAAAACACCCTGTGGAAGCTGTTTCAGCACCTGGGAGGTGGGACAACCATAAAACCCTGAACAAACTGCACTTCCCAATCTATTGCTGAGTGGTATCTGTGGGAATGACTGGACATCCTCGTGTCCCCAAGACCCCTTTCCAACACAGGCAAGGTGCCATTTCTTTTTGAATTTAGGCAGCCATGAGAATAAACAGAAATCACGTTACCATTGCCACTGGTGGTGGAACGGGGTGGAATGGATGGGTGGAATCCAACTGCAGGTAGGTGATGTCACAAGAACCCTGCATAGCACGAGCCTTGTTTTGTAGGAGTAAGTGTCTTTTTCTCACTGAAGGGAATAGTTTGACGTCCTAAAGGTTGGTTTTCTTTGGGACTGATGCCAGGAGTGGAGGAAAGGCAAGTTTTCCTTCATCCTCCCTCTGCTGATAGACACATGGACAGTCACACGAGTAGAGTGAAAGGCACAGAGGGGTGTTTTTCAGCCCGTTTTGCCTGGAATAATCTAAATATTGCTCAGCTGGGTGGGGAGAAGAGCAGAGCTGCCGTGGGGCCGTGGCTGAGGAGCGGCAGCCACAGGAGGTCAGTGTTGCACTGTGGATGCGGCAGCGAAAAGTCAGCGTGGCCTTGGAGGAAAACTTGACCCAGGAGGGAGGTTAATTCCTCTTGGGCACCTCTGGGTAGTTTGCTGAACACGGGAGCAAACCAGCGTGGCAAAACCCGGTGCTGGGGAAGAACACGCTCCTGGAAGGAGCGAGGATCTGCCACAGAGCGGGGAAGGAAAAGCGCCGAAGGAGCGCGGTGCGCATTTCACGCCCGGGAGCTGGGAGCAGACACTAGATGGCTTGGATCTGGATGGATCCCGGGAGCTGCAGGCTCTCACCTCCAAATCCTCGCCCTGTCTTTGGCCCAGGAGTGCCCTGGCAGGCGCGGAGAGCCGTGTGCTGGAGGTTCGGGGGCAGCTGGAGCGGAGCGTGGCGGTGGCCGCGGCGCAGGTGGCCGGGTTTGTTGGCAGCTTCGCTCCACTTATCAAGGCTGAAAAGCCCTTCTATGCCTGCTCTCAAATCCCTCTCTGCCTGCAATTTATCCTCTCAGGGTGGTCCGGGGGCAGGTTGGAGCAGGAGGCGTGAGGGATGCTACTGTCAGGGCCGGGGCTGGCTGCTGAAAGGAGATTTGCATTCCAGGAGATTCCAAGATTTGCGTCCAGCCGCTGCCTTCCCCCAGGGCTCTGTGCTCTGAAACGTGTTTTAAGGCCCGTTCCTAGGGAGCTCTGGCAGCTGTTTGATGTGGTGGCAGCGCTCTTAGAGAATGGCTGGGACAATGACAGAAGTGAAACTCGAATATTCTCCAGTAGGCTCTGTGGTTCCTTCATTAAAAACAGACAGATAAACAAACAAATTACAGCCCATTATGAGCGTGGCCTTCAGTTCCTCTTCAAACAGCTTTTTGCTGCTTTAAAAAGCCTTAAATAAGGACACAGCCTCCCCAGTCCAGGCCATAAACTGTTGGATTTAAGCTTTCCTTGTGCCTCCAGGTCCGTTGCCTTTGCTGTCTTCTGACTGTCTGATGTGAGCTTTTAATTCATTTGGCTTTTCCTGGTGAGAGGCTTCAGAACAAGATTCCTTGTGTGCAGTCTTTGATGTTACACCACAAAGAATCCCCCTACCCCCCCTTTTTCCAAATGCTCTGCTGAACCCCCATTAAAAAAAAAAAGAAAAAGAAAAAAAAAAGAAAAAGAAAAGTTTCATGTAACCAGAATGAGAGGAAGTGGGGTGACCCATGCAAATAGTTTTTGTGTCGCTTACAAAGGCTCAGATTCTATGGTGATGGGCTCAGCAAAAAGATCTGAACTCATTTAGGCAGGGCTGGGCTGAGTTGTCTTTGCATTGCACTGCCTGAAAGGCAGAGGATGCAGAGGGGTCCCTGCCAAGCCAGGCTGATACAGCCCAATATTCCCTGACCAGTTTGCTGTCTCTTCTCATGGCTCTGCCCTGGCAACACTGATTTTAACAACACAAAAGACCTCCAGCCCTCAGCCTTGAAATCAGAGGGTGAAACATGCTGTGGAAATTCAGCCAGAATTTTACTTCCTCTGAAAGTAGATAAATAACTGGTTTGCTTCATTTGACTCTTAGTGACTTCTGCCTTATTGCTTTGTTGACACCAAGCTCCCGCTACAAAACTCTGTCCCTGTTCTCAGTGTCTCACATCCCTGCCTCTGGGCACCTGGGATTCTTCCCCTTCTTGGGGCTGAGGGAGAGGGAAAACGATTGTCTGTGCCACAGGTTGGAACAAAGCTCTCCATTTTCCCATTCAGTGCCTGTGCAGTCTGGCTGGCTGGCTGAGGGCGTGGGGCTCGGGGACTGTTTTGTTTTTCGGCTGCAGGCGGGGGCCCAAACAGAACAGGTGCCCCGGGTGCAGAATGTGAATCCTCAGCTTCATGAAAGGCCTTTGTCAGCAGTGTGATTTTTGGAGAGGAGAAACCTATGCAGTGACCCTTTTCAGTAGCATCTGATGCGTGCACCGTGATTAGAAAGAGTAGGGGAAGTTAAAAATAACCTGTGGAGGAGGCATTCTAATGAGCAATTATCATTCCTTTCCATTGACTTTTGCAGCAAGACTCTCCATGTGTTTAGTCTTCTCGAAAGAACATGCCAGATGTTAGAGTGAGTGACTTGTTAAGTCCCTCAATACTGTTCTCACTGGTGTACTGAACCATTGTCAGGGTGGGTGTGTTTTTTTCTTCTTTTTTTTTTTTTTTCTGTAACTATTAAAATAATTGGGCCCCGAACATTCTGACCTGATAAAGCAAAAGAATCTTGGCTGGCTTTCCTTGGGGTCACGTTTGTGAATAGAAAACTCGGGGAGTGCTTGCCAGAACAAAGAAATGTTTCTGCATGCAAAGATCTTCAATAACTTAATCTGAGGTGGAATCATCTGGCTTCAGAAATCGTGCCTCCTGGCAAAAATCTGACTTTTGCATTTCAACATCCTGAACTTTAGTCTTCAAGGAGTCTTTTGTGCTTGTGGGGCTCTGCTGTTCTCCCCAAAGGGAGCTCTTTAGAAATGATTGACGACAAGGCCAGTTCTACCTTTGCAAAAAATTTTTTAATATGGGGAGAGCAACGAGGAAAGCAGATCTCGCTTCACAAAGCCACTGAAGCCCTTTTTTTTTGTTTTTTTTTTGTGTCCCTGCTCCCGTGTAGGAATCTTAATTGGATTAAAATACGAATCTGTATATTGTGATTTTGCATGCCATGGATCCCACCCTCTTGTTTTTAGCCACATTGGCCAAACTCAATGAAGTGCACGGTCAATGTTTGAGCTCTGCCTTTGGTGTCCCTCGGTTGGAGCTCATTAAGCATTCGGGGGAATAATAATTCTGGGACTTGAACTTTGATCTGAGGAATCTGGGAAAGAAAGGGCCGGAAATTGCAGCAGCCTGATTAGCTACCCCAAGTTGATCAACTTTTCTGCCAGATGCAGGCAGAGCTCCCAGAGGCTGGAAGACAATGGTGGGGGTGAGGCAGAGCCGCCTCCGCCGTGTTGTGTCTGCGCTCCCATCACATCCCATTACTGTCTCCAGTGCAGATGGCACTTTGAACCACTCCACACGCCCACAGCCAACCAGGAGCTTTGTCCAAAACATCTGCTTGGCAAAAAAAATTAAATAAAATATATATATATATTTAACCTTAAGTATTTGCTGATTTTCACGCATCTGGGAGTCGTGGTGTTTTATCTGGGACTGGAAACATCGAATTATCTTGAGAACACTCATCCTTTGCCTCTGAGTTCCGTCTGTCTTGAGTCTGACTCCGTCCTGCTGAAATTGCCACAAGTCCAATGTGAATTACAGCACGTGCCAGAGTGCTGCACAGCGAGCAGTTCTCCACCCCTCAGGAGGAAATTTGGGTTGGGGTGTGAAGCCTGAAATGCTCACGTTTGGGACATGGTGGGGTTTGTCGTGTATTTTCATTTTCCCAAAAATGCCGTGAGAATTTCAACTCGAATTCGAGTCCATGTTGTGACAACCTGAACCAGCTTCAGGGCTCTGCTGTGCCTGACTGGGAATTTTCTGACACTGGGATTGAAAAATCCCAGCTGTAACAGAGAGGAGGGAACTCGAGTTGTTCCTCACAGAGCAGAGCTCGAGACTTGGGTATCTTCCTCCTTGTAAAGCAGATGTACCTGCCACCGTGGGAATAACCCTGAATTATTGATCCCTCCACCTCTGGAAAGCTTTGCTTATTGTTGTTGCTTTCCCTTAAAACTTTGGACACTTTCAATTTCTGTCAAGAGACGCATCAAATGTCTCCCTCAATAAATACCCACAAGCAACTGCTGCCTAGTGCCATGTTTCTGGATGCTTGGCCAGCTGGCAAAGGAGGAATGGGATGTGGAGCTTTTCCAGAAGAGCTTCTGAGGAAGACAAAATTCTTTTTTTTTTTTTCCCTCGTTCCTGCTAGAAATCAAATACCAAATATTGTAGTTGAAACCCCAAATGGTTTGGGTTCCAGAAATAAGACGTCGTGGTGCCTTACGGGCTGCAGTTGCCATATTTCTCGGTCCCTCTTTTTCTGGGAGGAGCTTTGGTCCCTCTCCTGTCTCAGACATGGGGTGATGGCAGTGGTCTGTCACGTGGAAATGTGCTCAGGATGTTTTCCAGGAGGAAAATCGCCGAATAATGTTGTTTGAAAGAAAAGTTTCCTTTTCAAGCGAAAAAACGTAATAGAATTCTGGCCAACTCCCACTCCCGCCTCCCGTCGCAGAAACCCCGTGTTATGGTTGTGTGGAGCATCAGAAACTGCCTTTAATATGGTTTTGGAAATTCGATGTTGAGTGACTGGGTCTCAGTTTTCATGATGGAGAGGTGTCTCCTTGTCAAAGAGCCAAACGCTCTGCCAAGATTCCGAGTGTTCTGTCCCTATATAAAGCTGAGGTTTAGTTTCAGGCACAGTGACTGAGGAAGCTGACACTATTCCAACATGTTGTTCATATCCTGAAGTCTTTTAATTTCCCCTGGCTGCTGTTGCAACAGCCCTGTTTCGCTGAATAAATTAATCAGAACATAAGATTTGTTGAATATGAAGCCTCAAAACCCCCCCCCAGGTTCCACTTGTGACTTTGACAAAGCTGTTCTAGTGGGTGGTTAGTCACTATTTTTCCCCTCTATGGGTGAAACGGTTACAAGAACCTCTGCTATTGTTGCTAGAAAAAGTGGCTTCCTGTGATATAAAGTAATTTTTTTAAATAGGAAACATATGGCTGGTCCTTAACAACAAAGTAATATTCAGGTGCTGATGGCATATGCCTCCAGTCCTATTACAGGAAGCTATCTTGGAAATCTGGTGGCAGAGGCTTAGACACTAATTTTCAGGAAGTGGGGTTGAGGGGGATGGAACCTGAAACTGATATCAGAAGTACATTTACATTTTTAATTTCGCTGGAAGTTCTTTGCTGTTCCTGCTTTAGAAGTCTCTGATACTCACTCCCTGTTAGCTACAGTAAACAAATGCTGTGTGAGGTCTGTGCTGCTCTGTTTAATTCTCATTTGAGGGGAAAAAAAGACCCAGTAAATTCATCCTGAGAGCTCCTCTCAGGGGTTGGTGTCTCACGTGGGAGCACGGAGTGACAGGGCAAGGGGGGAGTGGATTCAGACTGAAAGAAAGGAGGTTTAGGTTGGATATTAGGAGGAAATTCTTGGCTGTGAGGGTGGGCAGGCCCTGGCACAGGCTGCCCAGAGAAGCTGTGGCTGCCCCTGGATCCCTGGAAGTGTCCAAGGCCAGGCTGGAGCAACCTGGGCTAGTGGAAGGTGTCCCTGCCCATGGCAGGGGGTGGGATGAGAGGATCTTTAATGTGCCTCCCAACCCAACCCATCTATGATTTCACTTGACTGTTCCAAGGTTGGCCACCTTAAGCTGGGATTGAACATGGCTTTATGATCCTCAGGTTGGGGAGGATGCCCTGTGGTCCAACCCCATTCTCCACTTCAGGATCACAAGACCCAGATTGTCCCTTAACAGATGTTTTTCCACTTCGATTTTTTTTCTCCTGAACCCCTTGGTGAGCAAATTCCTCGTGCCTTGTACTGAGAATAAGAAACCTCTTGTTCTTAATCATCATTTTTCTCTTCTTTTTCGTGCCTGAAGTTGTGGAACTGCTGTGCATGAGCTCTTGCTTTGCATTTCCCTGCCTCTTGCGTGGCTTTCTGGGACCTCCAAGGGCTGCTGGGGGTCACCATGTGCTCACTAAATTACATTGCTTTTGTTGTTGTTGTTCTTGCATTACCAGAGCCAGGCTTGGACTGGACCATAGCTGAGGATTTTATTTTTATCCTCCACTGCTGGCATTTTTGCCTACCTGCTTCTAATAATTAATAATATTTACTTTTGTTTCCTTAGCACTGAGACACGAGCCAAACTACTTTTTTTTTTTTTCTCCTCCCCCTGGGTTTTGGCTGAAAACTTTTAATTTTTAATTAAAAATCCAAGTGTTGTTCATCATGCCCCGAAATTCAGGCCGCTTCTCAGCTGGAGCTTGGGTTGGACTCAGTGCTGGTCAGGAGGTTTGCTGTCCATGTGCTTCTGGGAGTGGCAAACAAACCAGGGATGTGTGGAATCAGCCTCACTGGTGGCACAGCTCTGTGGGCATCACACACTTTTGGTGTGGGGCACTGTCAAGCCACTAAAATCCATCGTGGTTTTTATCTTCTCGGGCCGAAACTCACGCTTAGGGTTGCTCAGCCCACTGCAAAAGCCCCTTCCCACCATCCCAGCTCTCGCCTTCGTTATTTCTCAGCTCCCAATTAGTGCTCTCACACCTGCACCTTCATCCACAAACATGTTTTAACCCTTGGGAGGGCTGGAAAAACCCGTCAGGAAAAATCTCTGCATGTGGAGTGACTTTTGTGTCAAGAAGGGACGTTTGAGTTTGTTTTATCCCTGTACTCCAGGAGTCAACATCTAAGCAAATTTTTTTTGTTTGGCAACGAGCTCTTAGGGGGCAAATGGCACTGTGGAATGTCTTAACTTCCAGCAGGAGGAAATAAATAGGCAAGTGGGAGCACCGAGGTTTTCTAGTGAGGATTCTGAATCGTGTAGGAATCTTCTCCAGAGTTTCAGCAGGTTGCAAAGAGACACAACAGCTCAGCAGGACTGATTAAGTGTCTGCAACTCTGAGTCTAAGATAGTGCTATAATAAAAGTGACAAATGAGGAAGAGCGGTGTGTCTGCTGGAAACTTAGCATGACTGAATGAAAAAAGTGCACGGGGTAATTTATTGTCAATGAAGAACCATCAGCAGGAGAGAGGGAACCTAATTCATCCCACTTAATTAGGTGTGGGACTTAAACCTTGGGCTTGCACAGCTCCAGCCAGAGAGTCACTTGGGCTCTCGGAGGACTTTGACTACAAAACCTTGAAATGAGTTTTAATTGTTGGTTCAAATGGCTGCCTGAACAATAACCGAGAAAAAACCCTCTGGATCAGCCTTGGCTGGGAATGTCACCACTATCAGCAGCTTCCAGAGGCTTCACCTGGGTGTTTTCCTGCACGTCCGGAGCTGTTTTACTAAAAACTGTGGTTTTCAAGAGCGTGTGCTGTTCAAAGCAGCCACGTGGGGTGGCACAGCTTTGTGTCACCCTGCCTGGGCAGGTGGGCTTGGACTGAAAGATCTCCCTTTGTGTGTCCCTTCTGAGCTGTGGCTGTGCCCACCCAGACCCTCAGCAGCCCCCCACCAAAACCTGCAGGTAGTTTAACACCCACCCTCCCCTCCCCAGCCCAACAAACACAGCGTCCTGCTGCTAAAAACGACATCTCTAGTCATTCCCCAGGGAACCTTCCCTTCTCCCAAGCCTTGGGAAGCACTGAATCCATGGAGAGGGGAACGGCAGCAGCTTTTGCATGCGTGGCCAGAGAGCACATTTGGAGGGATAAAGCACATTTTGAGGGATAAAGCACAAAGATGGTGTTTTTTACAGGGCTGGGTGAGGCTGTTGAGCAACAAAGGGATCCCACCATGCTGAGAGAGGGAGAATTCCATGGGATGTAATTCCCAACATGAAGCTCCAGGCAGAACCAGTGTGGTCAGCTCGAGGCTGGAGTGGCTGAGGGGGAGCAGGGAGGAGGAGGAGGAGGGTATCCCAGACCGGGAATGCTTCTACAAATAAAGGAACAACGACACAAAAAGGCACTGGAGCTCTTCCTCCCCTGCCGGCAGAGCCCGGGCTGGGTGTGGGATCCACATGAGCCGGGCTTGTCCTACAAAAATGATTTGTTAGACAAGTAGAGCCGGGGCTGGGAGCAGGGGGAGGTGGAAGGAGTCGGGGCGGAGGGGGAACCTTGGAATGGATTCAGGAATGACTGATGGGCTCGAGTGAAAATTTTATCCGACTACTACCTCGTGGAGGGGTGGGGGCTGAGAAGTGGAAGGGGGGGAGAAGTGAGAAAAGGCGAATGGAGAAAGGCTGGGCTGTCTGCTGGAGCATTGTGATGTTTTATTTTTCGCTGCTAAATGCAAAATTGATTTTTTTTTTTTAAGATGCATTAAAAAAAAAAAAAAAAGGCAAGCAGCCTCTACCTCTCTCTTATAATTCCCAGACAAAGGAAGCTGAAGCAGACACCCCAGACAATGGATAGTCCTGTCTCCCTTAAGCATTTGCCTTTCTCAGCAGTTAAGGTGGGGGAAAAAAAAAAAAAAGAGAACCAGAAAAACCTAATTGAAGGAATGAATTAAAGAGATGACCCCGGAAAACGTGGCAGCCTTTTTATTTGATGAGGAATCAAGTTCACAGTGTGTCAGCAGAGGTGCTGCGATTCAGTCTTTCATTTGTTTCCTGGCAATAAGAACATTCCTTTTTAGTCTGATATCATCCTCTCATCTTCTCCCTCCCTCTTTCTATCCTTCCCTTCCTCGTCTCGCATCCTTTTTCCTTCCTCCCTTTTTTCTCTCTCTCACCCCCTCGCCCTTTTTTTCTCTTCGCTTGCCAGTTCAGGCATTCTCACATACATTACCCCTTCCTTTCATCTCCAGAATGACCTGAAATGACCTTTTGCCTGGCACTAGACGTGACTTAACTGATAATAGCAGATACTTGGGGGCCTCAAGCGGTGGCTTGTCTCGGCACGTAGAGGGAGGGGAGAAAAAAAAAAATCCCTATTTTTTTTCTTTTTTTTCATAGGGAAAGCATGGCTTTCTCTTTGTGGCAGCATTTCCTGCAAGGTAGCAATTAATGACACTTATTGCCCGCTGGATAAAATCCTTCAAAAGGCTTTCCTGAGACCCAAAGCTGTTACGGAGAGAGGGAGGGGAAGGGGGAGAAATCTGTCTGCAAGTGGTTAAAAACTCCCCAGCAGAATCCTGATGCCACTGGCTACTTGTGCTCTGCATTGCGTCTTCCCTGTCTTTGTGCTCCCGGCTCAGCCAGATACTTGTTGGAACAGCACAAATGTCCTTCTGTCTCCAATAATCGACACTTTTAGGTGACTAATCTGGGCAAAAGGTTATTATTTGGCTTCTTAGCGTCCCTCGAAGCCATCGTGGGGAAGATAAGATTGCAGCCAGACCCAGTGGGTCTCTGATTTTTTAATTTTCACTATTTATTTGGATACTCGGTGAGGCTGGGTGAGTTACCACAGCAACGACTCTGAGTCTTGAACATGAAAGGGCTCTTATTGTGCCATGTGGTGCCTCAGAGATACAGAGAAAGAAGGAGGCGGGGAGGAGAATTCCTCTTTAGAGAAACAATAGCCAGACATTATGTGAACTTTTGGGGCTTTATTATAAAGTTTGAAGGGGAGGGGGGAGAGGAGAAAAGGAGCTCCAACAGTCTGCCGTGGAAAAAATGTGCTGACTTCCAGAACTTTGGGAAGAGAGGTGTATATGTTTATGGAAATATTAATTAATTAACTGCGAAATAAAAGCTTAATCCAGAGACATGTATTTAGTTCTTTTTCACTGACAGGTCGTTTAGCTGGTGGGGCTGTGGGACTGCCCAGGCAGATCAGAGCTCAGGGTCAGAACCCGAGATAGGGGGATTTTTTTTTTTTTTTATTTAATTTCATTTTTTGAACTTTGTTCTGCCCTGTCTTCGGAGAGAAAGGAAAAGGGGTGGGTGTTAAAATGTCAAGAAAGGTACCACAGTGCAGTCTGGTTTTCATTGTCCACAGGAACGGAGCGGCTGGAACTCCAGACAATGGGAAAACGTGGATAATGGGGTTACTAAAGGATGCAGGGTGGGAATCGTCAGTGAATGGCTGCTCATGGGAGCAGGTTGGGTGCAGGGGAGCTCATTAGTTCAGATTTTCCTCTTCCTTGACCAGTTCCAGTCTGGGACTGAGCAGGGTGACACTGCAGTGTCCCTGTGTCCCACAGGGGTTTATTGCTGGTCCCACACCTGTGGTTGGATTTGTCCTGTGCTGGTGTGGGGCAGTTCAGGGTGTTCCTGCTCCACCAAATAACCACCTTGTGTCAAAACGGGGGTGACTGTGTCCTATCCCTAAATATTCAGGTCTTAATTTAAGTTCTGTGCCCATTTTGGTTGGGCTGAACCCCTGTGTTTCCTCTGGTGTGACCGTGTCCTGCAGAACTCCTGAGCTTTGGCACCTGCTATAACTCAGAAACAACCCATTTCCTTCCCAAACACCCATTTGCAAGTCAATTCTGATTTTTTTTTTCCTCCCAAATATTCTCTCTAGCTCCAGGCCCGGCCAGGATTTGGGGTGAGGGCCAAGCAGGAATCTGTGATGGGCCTGCTCAAGGTGACGCTGGAGCAGCTTCCTCTGCTCTTTCAGCTTACAAGGCTTGTTTTGCTTGGCAAGAGTGGGCAGTGAGATGTGAACCACTGTGCCGTGGTTTTCCAGGACATCTTGGCACTGGACAATCCCCAAAACTCCACGTGAAACTCATCCCTATCTCCCGTGCTTTGATATCATTTATTTGGAGTGATCGTGCCCCGAAATTCCACACTTCTGTCATCACAACTGGACAAAGTTCTCGGAGTTCCCCTAAAATTTCACAGAAATATCACCTTTTGACAAGGGAAAAAGGAGTCAGGGATTTCACCCTGGCATTACTTTAGGAATTTTAAACAACCACGTGTCACCTGTGCAGTGCTTCCCGTCCCTCTCTGCTCTGTGATATGCAAATCTTGGCGTATTAATTGTCAGTAAAATTAACATCAGACATAAAGGTATAAAAAAAAGGCTAAATTAGTATTGTGGGGGTTACCATCTCTCTGTGGAGTCTTTGACTCCAAAGTGCTCAATCTCATCATCTTGTTACGTGTTTGTACATGTTTGGTGTATACATTGAATATTTGCTGTCCTTGGGATATTTTTATACCACGATTGCTTTCCCCCCACCATTGCAGAGCTTGTAGTTTAGACACTTGAAATTTTGAATAATATTGTCTAACTACTTAGGATTGCTTTCCCTCTCCACTACAAGTTCAAACTCTTTTCTTAATGAATAACCTGGGTTCCCAGCTCTTCTTTTTAGAGGGCTGTTGCTAAATTGAGTGAAGTGGATTAAATTACTGTTGCAGGTGAAGGACAAGGCAAATCATGGTTTAGTGGAGGCAAATCATGGTTTAGTGAAGGCAAATCATAGTTTATTGCCTGAAAAGCTTGACTGCCTGAAGTGATGATGATTGTATATTCCTGAGGATGTGCAAGTGTCAGCTGTCTAAATGTCTCCGGTATCATAAAAGATTTCTGGTTTCTTTAATGTACAGGATGCTTGGAAGTTAGGCTGAGATCTGTCAGGATAATACTGGCACTAAACCTTCCTCTAATTCTCAAACTACACGTGAGGGTGAGATTAAGGAAAAAAAAAATTTGGTTTAAATCTCTAATCTCTTTATCAATAGGAAAACACGATGCAGTGGAAAAGTGATTTGCCTTTGATGGCTGGTGGGCCTGTAACTCCAGGTGAAGTAATTCCATGATGGAGCTGTGCCTGGAACTCAAGTGTGATGGGCTCTGCAGAGTGTTTTGTGTTCAAAGGCTTTAAAAGGTGCAGGGAAGAGCCACAACACAAGAGAACCTTTGCTGCAAAGTCTCCCCTGTGTTTCCCCAGTGCCCATCACACAGATATGATCCAGGCAATGAAGCAGCATTTTCCTGGCTGTTCCCTGTGCCACTTAACCCTTTAAATATGTTGCCATCATCTCTGCCTTCCCTGTTTTCATTCTGGTTAAACTAAAAGCCACATCTAGTCCCCAAAATCCCTGCTTTCTGTTGGCACAGGTTGCTCTGAACACCTGAAGGCAGCCAAGAGTTAACATTAAACAGAAAGTGGATATGAGTCCGTGGGAATGACTGGGAGTCTTTGCTCCAAAACCTCCCAGTCTGTGTATAATTCTGTATTTCTCCCATGGTAGGATAATGGACTCTATGCAGGAGGAGTAATAGCAGCATATATTATATGTCAGAAATGGTTATAAGCAATAAATTACCAGGATAAACTCTTTACTGCTTGAAAGCTGTGTGGATGTGGCACTTGGGGACATGGCTTAGGGTTGGACTTGATGGTCTTGGAGGGCTTTTTCAAGCTAACTGATTCTGTGGTTTATTATAGAGATGCTCATGTATTTATAACTGTTCCAGTCATGTATGAACTCATCCCACCTTATAAATGGAGCTGTTCCCTGGCCTCAGAATGGAAAGGGAAAGGAGCACAAACTGCCAGGAGCCCAACACTCCAACCATCCTCCCTGTCTGCCCAAGCCATGGCCTCTCTGTGGGGACCACAAAAAACCTGCTGCTCACTTGTTTGCTGATATGGACAAGAACTCACTCGGTCCTTTTAGATGTGGAAGCTCATTTCATATCAGACACCCACCAGTTGTTTCCTCTTTAATCAATTGCTCAACTTCTGCATGTTAACAACACCACCAGCAAGTGATTTAGATAAGCTTGGGTTATTAGGAAATCTTTTTAGAGACTGTGGAGTACATCAAGCATGTGGAAATGGCTGCTAAAAGCATTTCTGTTGCTCAGCAGTTTGAAAATAGAGAAACGCGGAAAGGAAATGATGTCCAGAGTGAGTTGGGTGGTGTTTGTGCACCTCAGGAGATGGGAGCTGGAAACTGGAGCGTTACTTAAGAGTTCAGACCCATGAAACTTGTGTCTCCTTCCAGCTGGCAAGTGAGCAGCACTGACTGCAGCAGCACTGGCTCTGCCTTGCTGAGTTTTGATGGAGACAAGAGAGGGGAAGCTTTGGATCCCTCTGTCTCTTCCCTTCCCACCTGTCCTACCCTGACTCTGTATCCTGTCTGACATCCTGTGCAAGTGATGCCATGTGGAGTTTTTGGGCCTGGCTGCTCTTGGCAGTTGGGATTCCTGATTGATGTTCTCATCTCTTCCACTGATTTCCAAGTGTGACCTTGAGCATGTAACTGCAAACCCTCATTTGTGAGTGGGAGGGGGGAGCATTTGGGACGTCAGGAAGTGAAGGCTCCCAGCTGTCCCTGCATCCCTGTATTCCAGCCCTGTGGAATTCAGGCTCTCCCTGCTGAACCCCATCCAGTTCTCAGCAGTGTTGAAGGGCTCTGATGCAAGAAGGGACATTTCAACACCTGAGCATCCCCAGGACCTGGAAAATTCAGGCTACAGGTGCTTTATTTATCCGGCTGGAGATGCCAAGTGTTTAGGGAACACTTTGTTAACTGAGGGTTATGGAGCAGGCTGGGATGTGCAAACTGCAGGTACAACTTCAGGGCAAAACTTGTGTTATATCTGAGAGCTCTGCATCACTTGTGACACAGGGGCATTCAGGTGGAAGGAGGCTCTTCAGTTGTTGTCCCCTGGAAGTTTCAAGCAGAAGGAAGATAAGCTGCTACTAAAGGAGAGCAGAGATTTGAGATTTACTCCTGAAATTATTATTTTTTTCCCTTTTTTTTTAACAAGTTATTTGCAATGAGAGCTTCTGGTTTGAGCTGAGCACTCAGTGCTCTGCAGCAGAGATTTTTAAAGGTCGCTAATCCAGTGAGAGGAAATGTGACTCTGGATCCAAGTGCTGTGACACTCCCTTGGTGAGGGGGAATGCAGGTGCCTGTTCCAAGCAGGATTTTGTCCCATGGCTATTTAATGCAAAATATAAAGAAGTACTGTTGCATTAAACCTGCTGTGTTTTCAAATATATATGTGGTAAATGTCTGTCTTTAAAGACACTGCATTTAAAATGTCTGTTCACTCTTTGAGTCATGAATTTCCGCTGAAGTTCATAGTGAAAATCTGTTTTAAGCCCCCCAGGTGTGCAGTGCTGTGCCCTTTGCAACTTATTCTTTCTTTCTTTGACATATTTGCTCTGAGATACCTCCAGTGTTTTGGTGGGTCAGCAGCCTGGTAAATAAGCAAGTGTAATCCAGCACCTCCTCTTGCCACGGAGCAGGAATGGCAAAACACCATTTATTACTCCTGCTTTGTTATGTTCAAATTGCATCTTAAGCAGCTGGGCTTTTTCTCCTGATGTATAGCTTTTATTCATTAATGATTATAATTTAATTGCATAAATTTCTTGCATGCTGATAGAAGAGTAGGCCCCCTGTGTAAGCATCTGGAGTGGTTTTATCTCCCCTGCTCTCTGGGTATTGTGACTCGTTTCTCTCCACCTTGTTTGTATGTAATTGTTTGTTTAAATGTCAAAAAAAAAGCTACAAATCCTGCAAACATTTACCACTAGGTGTAGCACTCAATACCAAGAGTTTTAGTCCTGCTGACTCTGTTACAATTATGTATTTATGGCAGGAACACGTTTTAAAGTGGTTTGCAAGTAAACAGAAGACAAAGCTCTGCTTGCATGAAAGCTTTATGGAGAGGTGTGTATTTATATATATGTATTTATTGCATTTACCTCCATAACAAGTGAAAAGCTTTCACTTCCCTGGTAGGCACTGAGGTTGTTACTCCGAGGTCTGGAGTGATGTGGAGCTGTGTGAATTCACCCAGACACCTTAAAAACTCCTAAATCACTAAAAGGGCTGATGAAAAGGGAAAAGGATGATGTGCAGTGGTGTGGGGCACAGTTAAAGGGGTGATGTAGCCACATAAATAGACAACAGCACTTGCAGGACAAGGCACTTTTAAATTCATGGGATATAAGACAAACATCCCCTGACACTCGCTGTGACCCTGCAAACTACTTCAACAGGATAAGCCAAGACAAGTTACCAACAGGCAATGAAAGGATAAGGGAGATATTAAGAAGACAGGAGAGTTCTTGGAATAAATCAGCTATCAGGAAGTGGTTTGGAAAGGGATGGGGAAAAAAAAAATCCTCACCAAACTGTAGATGTTTTCAGGTGAAAGTTAAAAATCAGTTGGTGCAAGATAAAGCTGCTTGGGGATTTCTGGATAAGGAAATTTGGGTAGTGAAGTGCCAATATATCCAAAATCGAAGCGTCAGTTTTAATGACATTTCCCATGAGCTCTTTCAGAGGGGATGATGAACAATCACGCTTTGATTTTACAATCTTTTTCAATCTTGTCAGATAAAATAGCTGCATTATACCATGGTTGTTCAAACCTAGGTGATCACACTTAAAATACTCCGTCTGGGATCCCCTGGCTCGTGGGGATGCTCATGGCTACTTGGGGAACCCCTAAATCCCAGCAGCTCCTTGGGGGAAGCCTGTTGACTTCCCACGTTGTTCCAAGCCCTTGCAAAGTGCTTGGGGGAACCCTTAGCAAAGCAATGACATCCCCAGAGAGAGGCTTTTATATTCCTGGAGGCGTGGAAACCTCAGCAAAATCCCCTGCAGAAATCAAGCACTTGATTTCTGCTGCTGTAAATCCCCCCAAAAAAAACGAAGCGAGAAAAATGAGACCGTCACCTTTGTCCCCCTCTGTGCCCCGGCCTGCTGTGAGCTGAACACCACGTCACACGCAGAAATGCAGCCTGAAATCCAGAGGTGAAGCTCAGCCATCCTCTCAGTGCTGCACAACTCGCTTTGGAAATGAGTTTCCACTGCTCTCACCTCGCTGTGCTCCCGGAGCCCCTGCGCACGCTGGCAGGGGAGGCTCCTTTTGTTGGAGTGCCAAAGTTGAACTCACCAGCCACTTGAAGTGGAAAAAATGAAATGGATCCATTTGATTCATGGGGATGATGTGTATCCTGTGAAGAGCACTCGCAGCTGAAATTTAAGGCAGCCTGTTCTGACTTTCAGCTGAGGGAGATGATTAAGGAGATGGATATTATTGCCTTTTTAAATCTGTCTTGGCTCTGGTGTTGTGCAGGCAGACAGTTGTCATTTTTCTCTGAGATGTTTATGGACTTGCCTTTGCTGCTTCCCCCCTGGGAAGTGCTAAGTCTGGAGGTTTCCATGGGGGAACGAGGAGGCTGAGGCTCTAATTCTGACCAGTCACAGAGCAGGGTGTTTGGGGAACGTTGGAAGTTTAATTTATGTGTTTAATTTACGTTGCAAGAGCCCATCAGAGAAAGGCAGCAGCTGACTTTCAAAAAACTCCTCCATCTTTGCTAAGGTTGTATGATCAAGGTGACCAGAAAGGCAAACAGCTGACCTGGTCTGGGTTGTGTAGGAGCTGTGGTTGGTTTTGGGGTCCAGCTTCATTCTGGGTTTTGTAGGAGCTGTGGTGGGTTTTGGGGTCCACCTTTGTTCCTGTGCCACTGTGATGTTGGAAAAGTCCTGCCTTTTGCCCTGTCCCCTGTGATGCTCCTGGTGGTTTCTGTCTGCTCTTAACTGTATGTTCAGATCTGATGTTCCCTGCACTGTGTTCTGCTCAACTGAGGCATCTTGAGCAGACTGGGATTAGGTACCAGCAAACTCATTAATCCTGGAGGGATTGATATCTGGCAATAGGGGTTGATATCTGGCAATAGGGGTTGATATCTGGCAATAGGGATTGATATCTGGCAATAGGGATTGATATCTTTTGTGCTGGCAAAGACACATCCAGTACAAGAGAATGGCTTTTAGCTCTACTTGATCAGAAGCAAAACCCTAAACCTTTTTGCCTTGTATCAGAAATTACTAACAAATCTTGATTTTTCTTTCCCTTTTTTTCTTCTTTTCTTTCTTCTTTTCAAATATCATGTCTCGTTGAAGTTGAGCTGTTTTCAGGTCAGAAACACAGCACAGATGAGGTAGCTCAGCTCCTTCTGAAGAATTGCACTTCAGCATCTCTCTACTAGTGTTTATCACACGTACCTATGCACACAAACATTTAGCCTTGAGACAGCTCTCTCCTGTGAGAGGGGAAAAACTAAATTCCCTGAGCTCAATACTTGTGCAGTTTGTTTCTTCTCCTCCTTCAATCAACTCTATTTTGCCTGGAATATAAAACCATGGGAAGTGCCTGCTGCCATTTATTATCCCACAATAAGACACTGAAAAATTATAGTTAATCTAATTAGTGGAATCAAAAAGTGTGACGGGTCAGGAGGAAAAAAAGCAGCCCAAATTTCTGAGCAAGGCAAAAGCAAAGTCAGCAGGTGCTTCACAGTACCTGGTCTGTCCTGGCACCATCTTCAACGTTAAAATTTCTGGTGGTTTAACTTTTAACATGTCTAGATTACCTGCTGCACCCTGGAAAACAGGCCAGCCACTCATATTTAGTATTTCATCAAAAATAAATGCACTAACTCCTTCTCTAGATCCTAAAGTTGGAAGAGATGTATAGTCAGCACGGTGAATTTTTGTATACAATGCTACAGTTTCACTCAGTCTCTTCCCTCTGATTGTGGCTCCTGGGGTGTGACTGAAGTATCTCTTGAGCAGGATATGTTGTCTTAATTTCCTTAATTGAATTACCAGCAGTAACAGTCCCCAGGTCTCTCTGAGATGAACTGCTCTGGTACCAGCTCTGAAGTTCCTCCTTAGCATCCTTTGCTCTCTTATCTGATACCTCCTGTCCAGTGCCATGATCTCCTGGAGGTTCCTCTCTTGGGGACATTTGGGGACACGGAATTCTCTAAAATCTGGCTGAGTTATTCTACCTGTCTATAGGAATAAAGTCTCCTGGGTCTCGTTTTTTCTCACTGCAAGGCAGGAATAAGCTTTGCTGGAGGAAATGGGCAGCAAGGCAAGGTCACACAAGGCTCCAAAAGTCATCTATAAACCCCACCAGGCAGCCCAGAGCCTCTGCTGGGGCTGTTAAATGAGAGCAGAAAGGCGTGGATGTTTCTCCAGACACTCACAGGCAGAACATGCCTTTCTGCAGTTCCAGCAGGAGCCAAGGAGCCCAACTCCCGCTGAAAACCAAGAGATTTGAGGCTTCTGAGTCACTGAAGTCCTTTTGAAAAGCTTTTCTGTAGCCAAAAGCAAACATTAGAGTTCAGAGGACCAGAAACCCAACCCCACCCTTTACAGCCTTTCTTTAATTTGTCCTTTCCCACTAAGAATTCAAGGATGGATGCACCACTGAGAACAATGGAGATGAGAGCCAGCAGACAGCATCCCTCGGGAAATCCCGTTCTTTCCCTCTCTGGTGCTTCCAGGGGCCACGAAGAAGCCTGGACAGGTAGAGCTGAGCTCACCACGGAGCTGTGCTGGCACAGGCAGCAGCTCCTGCTGCCTGCATATGGTGGAAAAATCAGGATGCGTCTCCAGTCCCTGCGGGCAGGGAAGATGCTGTAAATAGCATGGCCAAGTTTCAAGCTCTCACAGCACAATGGGAAGCAGTCCAGGCTTTGCTGGTGTCAGGAAGGAGAGAGCAAGAACGCGTTTTATGCGTCCTGGGGGGAAAAAGAGAGAGGCAAAGGCGTCCCAGCTGGAGCTGGGAGCGCCGGGAGGGGCAGGGTTTGGCTCCCGTGAGAAGTGGCAGTGCCTGCAGTGACAATAGTCCCCCTTGGGCTGGGTGATGGTGCCTTGGTGGGCTCTGCCCTCACCCTGGCAAGGATTGATGCCACGCCAGGGCCGTGCCAGGGCTGTGCCCTGGGGCCCAGCTCTGCTGGTTGAGCAGGATCTGTGGGCAGCAGCCCAAACCCCAGGCGGTTTCTCTGGCCAAAGTCTGTGCTGCTCTCCGTAGGATTTTCACTTGTCCAGGCTTTCCCCAGCCCTTGTCCTGACTCAGGGATGCCTGGAGGAGTCTGTGTTCTCCTCTCTCCGGGCTCACATTCCAGCTGGGAGTCACCAAACAGCTCCTGGGCACAGGCCATGGCTCTCTTCTAATGCTCCTTTCAGTCCTGCCCAACTCTTTGCTGTTTAAAGGCCTTAATTGCAAACCCTAAAGGGTATTTAAGCACCTTATTCCTACTTAAAATAAGCTTGGACTTACCTGGTATGTTATCCAGTCACAGGTAGGGCTGATCCCACTTGGAAATGAAATTATTCAAAGCAATCCATGCAATCCTGTGTCAGAAAAGAATATGAATATATATATCAGAATATATATTTTAGTATATATAACAAACATATATTTTTATATACAAAATATTTATAAAAATATATTTGAGATATATATTATATATAAAATATGTGTTATTATATAAATTCATATATATATGATATATCTGATATATATCAGATTATATCTTTTATATTTTTAGATCAGATTCTATAATTTACATATATTTATATTTTGTCATAAAAAATATACGTATGTTATATAAACATATAATCTGATATATATCAGGTCATATATTTTATGTTTTCAGATAGAAGATATAATTTTTATATATTTAGACTTTCTATTTTTGTTTTATATATAACGAACATATTTATATATATGAGATATATAAAAATATATAATATATAAAAATATATGTAAATATATAAATATATAAAATATAAATATATAATCTATAAATATATATAATTTTAAATATATACAGATATATATAAAATATAAAATAAATATATATAAAATATATAAATATATAATATATAAAAATATTTATAAAAATATATAAATATATAAAATATGTAAAAAATATAAAATATATAAATATATATAAAATACATATATATAAATATATAAAATATATAAATATATAAAATATATAAATATATAAAATATATAAATATATACAAATATATAAAGTATATAAATATATAAAATAAATAAAAATATAAAATATTTAAGAAAATATAAAATATGCATACATATATATACCTACATATATATACATACATATATATATATACACATATACATATATATATATATATCTCAGGCCCTGTATGTTTGGCATACATTGGTCCATACAGTTTTCATATGAGTGCCAGGCCAGAACAGCTCTGTGGCCTTGAATGCCCTGCCTGGTTTTCCCTTCCCTTCTCCAGGAGCCAAGTGGAGGTAGCAGCGTGTTTTCCACTTGGAGCCGGGGCCCGTCTGAGCGCTGGGCCAAGGCTGTGCTCGGTAAATCCCCGTGCCAGGAGCTCCTGGGTATCTGGGCATGAAGGGAATGAGCAGTTGGGACTGGCAGCCGGCGGGTTTGCAATGTGCCTGCAGCGCCCGGGCTGGGGCACTCACAAGGAAAACGGATCCCGGGCATCCAGCAGCCTGGATTTGGGAGGAGGTGCTTTGTGGCACGGGCTGAGTACCTGCAGCAGTGCTGGCTGTGCCAGGAGGGCTGGCACGCTTGGTTTGGGTCGTGTGTTGCCGCCTCTCTGCCATCCCGGAGTCACAGCCACGATGCTCCCAAGGAGCTTCGTTTCCATCGGTTTGGCTCCTGCTCCTGGTGGCAATTCCAGCTCCAAGGATGCAGTGTTCATCCTCCTGGGCTGCAGGAATGGGGGGGAGTGGTGATGTGAGCGTGAAATTCTGTACTCAGAGGGTGCTGAGGCCCTGGCACAGGTTGCCCAGAGAAGCTGTGGCTGCCCCATCCCTGGAAGTGTCCTGGCACAGATTGGAACAACATGGGCTAGTGGAAGGTGCCCATGGCAGGGAAAGAGGTGATCTTTAAAGTCTCTTCCAACCCAAACCTTTCTGTGATTTTATGAATAAACGAGGGGTACAGAGATATCTAAAATCCCCACAACTCTTTGCTGAGAGTAAAGCCTTGTGTGTAAGCCTTGGACCCCTCAGTTCAGAGCTTTAGGATAATTCCTCTCAGTTGTGCATGACATGCACTGTCCACCTGCTTTCCATGGCTCGGGCTCAATAAACACCTGATAGTTTTAGTTCTTGGCACAGCCAAGAAAAGTGTCTGAGAGACGGCCCAGAGGAGATAATATTCCAATTTAGCTGCCTCTTAGGAAAGTCCCCTGTTAGGGACTTTCCTGACCAAACAAAATCTTTGGGATATGAACTGGAAAAGTCTTTTGGTGGGTGCATTTGGGTTTAATTAGCTGGCCGTGGCTGCCTCTGCAAATCCACACAAAACTTTCTCTGGGGGTTTCCAAAACCTCTTCAAACTGTCTACGCTAGAAATACAGCAGGGCTTGGTTTTCCCATGTAGTTTTGGGATTTTCCTTTCATGATTTTGAATGAAATCAGGATGACTGGGGATGTGTGGCCAAGGAAACTATTTTTTAAGGAAATTACATCACTGGGTTGCACTTTGGAGCAAAGGACCCGCAGTGGTTCTGCAACACATTAGTGTGAACATATTCCCACTGTGCACTGTCAAAACTTGCAGTCTAAATTGGGTCTGTATTCTGAAGATCTGGGCCATTTGGAATTCAGGGATTTAATGTCTTCCATGGTTTTGTCGTGTTCAAATCAGGACCCACAGCCCTGTAAAGTCTGGGGTTACTCAGACACTGAGGTCGTGACAGAGCTTTAACCTATTTTAAAATTTAGAGCTATATTCATTATCTTAGGGGGCAATGTCCCATCCAGTTGGGGTTGTGATTAGACAATATTGTGGCTTTCCTTATTTCCCTTTGATTCCCACACTTGGTGTTTCTCTGAAGGCTGTGACGGGGCAGAGACTTCCCAACAAAAAGGCTCCATTTCTGGTCCTGTTGTGGAGGAGAATTGAGACGTGAGAGCTCAGAGTAACCCCCGGGAAAAAACTGGAAAGCTTGAAATGCAATGAAAAGCTTTAAAACTAACCCATGCAGTTTTGCAGAATTGCTTTCCCTCGGCGGCCCTCGTGAGTTTGGGGAGGAGGGGGGGTCTGAAGGCTCGGGCACAGCAATGGTGTAAATTGCAAATTGAAGTGCCAAAACCAGTCTGGCCTGTGCAGGTCACTGGAGTAGACACAGCTCTTGCCTGAAAGCATTTGTAATCTAAAACCCTGTGCTATTCCCATTGGAGGTAATGACAAAACTCCATGTGATTGCAAACGGAACAGGATTAGACCTTAACTAAATAAAAGGACCTTTTTTTTTCCCCTCCTTTTTTTTTTTTTTCTCCCCCCTTTTTTTTCTTTTTGTGGTCACCAGATACTCGTTACCCACGACACATTCAAACAGCTTTTGTTCAGGGATCTTAACAACCGAATTTAGTCTGGAATAAAAACTTCTTTCCTCACTTTAAGGCAGGTTTGGAAAGACAAGATTTGAAAAGAGAATTCCCATCTGTTATTGAAGCATTTAATCATTCTTTAAAAGCCAGCACAGTTTTATTTTCTCTGGGGAGCGAGCAGCATTAGCTGAGGCATAAAGCAAACTACACCAAGTGTAGAAAAAACTCACCCTGATGTCCTGTTTGACAAACTGACCTGCGGGTCACAACCTGAGTTTATTGATCTGTGGGGCCTTGTCTGGGTGTCGGGCATGTTTTCTGGACTTTGGTTTCAGCTGCATTCCTGACTTCTGAAAGAGTAGGGGGTGTGGATTTCTACTAGGAGTAACCACTGGGAAGGAAGTAATGTTCATTAAGTGTGCAGGCAGTGCAGGACTAAGCATGCTCAGTGAAAAAGCTTTTTCTCCTTTGCCTGTCAAGCCCCAGGTTTGAACTCATTCCAGAATGCCGGATTTACTTTTCTTGGGGAAGAAACAGTACCTGCCTGGGCTGCATTTTTTCCTTCCCTCCTCAGAAGACTGGAAACAATATTCTTTTGATGCCGGGTGCGCTCCCAGTAACGTGCCTGCCTGCAAGTGGGAATCTTGCCCTGGAGAAGGAGACAAACTTTGGTACCTGTGAAACGAAGACTCCTTAGGTCAGTAAGAGGCTCAGAGGGACTTTGCGAGCAGCTCTTGGCTTTTTAACCACAGCTTTTGTCCCTGCTCTCTCCTCTCTCCCTTCCCATCCTCAGCCAGGGCTGAACTTTTTCCCCCAAAAGTTTAGCAGCTTTCTGGTTGTTCCTTCTCTGTGCTAAGGTAAAACTTGGTTTAAGTGAAACCAGCCTGAGATTGCTCAGCTTAAAAACCTGAGTTGCTGGGAGCGTGGAGGTTTATTTTCTTTACTTTTTCCTCTTCTATTTTCTTTTCTTTCTCCTTTTTTTTTTTAGTGGTTCCTATAAATGCAAGCCTGTGCTTCCAGCTTGTGTTTTAAAAGCCTGTTCCCCCTTCTCTCTCCCCGCCCTCTCCCTTAGAGCTGAAAATGAGACTCGTTCTTGAATAATAAACTGTATGTTATCAAGCAAATCTTGTGGCTTGTTCATGTGATCGTTTCCAGCCCCAGCATCGATGGGGTTTTTTTGCCTTTTAATCCTTTTCCAGTCCTTTCTGGAAAAATGAATTGCAAAACTCTTAGCAGAGAGGTGAGAGAAAGCAATTTTACTTGATAACTAAATTTTACTTGATGGCTAAATTTTTCAGCTTTTAAATTTTTAAGTGCTCTCTACTTTGGGGGTTTAAAAGCATATTTAGAACTCCTGTCTCTCGAGGATTCAAAATATTCCCAACCTTGAAGTGGGGAAGGAAAATAATTCCCTTTTTTTTTGAGACTTTGTGCTGCCTAATGGAGATTTTTCTGAACACAGGCCAAATGGTCAAGAAACAAAATGCCCACTGAATAAGAAGTGAAATGGGCTCAAATAATTAGAAACTGCCTGTGGTTAATGATTGTTTGAAGTAGGTCAGAAACATTTGGCAGCTTCTGGTGTTAAATTTTGTCCTCTGCTATACTTTGGAATGGTCATACTGTTTGTCAGAAGTTAGGACTGAAGTTTGTGTATGCAAGGAGTAGGTACAGCCTCTGATATTCGAATTCTATGAACTTTAGAAACTGGAGATAATTGAAGAAATAACTTTGATGTGTGCCAATGTAAAATCCTTGCGTGTAACAGCTTTATATTTATATTTATTATTTGGTTCTTGTGAGCTGGAAGTTGACAAAGGATCTCAGGAGGAAAAAAGGGGGTAGCAGGTTAGTCCTGATTCATATTCAGAGGGTTGGAAGTGCAGAATATCTTTGCAAACTACACCAGTGGTGCTGCTGCTCAGCCCTCTCAGCTGGAAACTGTGCAGAAAACCCCCTCAGCTCCTCTTCTGTGCCAAGGAGCACAGAGAAGGGAGTGGGGTTTGTGGGATCCCACTGGGATTACCTGCCCTGTGTCCGTGGAGGGACAGGGAGCAGCCAGGCCAAGCAGAAGGAATCTGCAAATACCCAAAGCTCTCTGATCTTTCCCTCCATTTATCCCCCTGAGATCCAAGGAAGCTTTTGATGAGGGCAGGCTGGGCAATACCTTTGTGCTTTTCCTCCTCTTTGATTTAGGAACCTGGGGGGGGGGTTGTGGTGCTGCAGAGGGACACGGTGTGGCCACAGGGGTCTGTCCCCTCTGTGCCTCCCCCACCTCCATTTCCTCGGCTGGGAGATGGGGAGGCTCCTTTGTGAGGTACTTGGCGTATTTATGGAAGAAAAAAAAATGCCTTGTGCTTACAGAGGAGTGATAAATCCAGGCTGGAAAACTGCACCTCCTCTTTTGAGTTTGGAACATTAACTTTTGGAGGTTCCCCAGGTCCCCTCAGGGGATTTCTCCTCCATCCAATGGCAGTGGAAAGGCAAAGCATTGTCCTTCCCCGGGCACAAACAACGTGGCCTCCCCCATTGTTCATTTTCAGGTATCCATGCTGGAGGAATCCAGCTCTGTACAAACCCACCCCACGTGCAAAATAATAATCAGGGGCAGGAAATGTTTGGGGATTGTTCCATTTCCCCTCCTAAGGGTTGAGATTTCACAATTTACAGGCTTGCAGAAGTGGAAAACAGCTCTTAGTCCATGGAGCCCAGACTGTACCCACCCTACCTGTGATGTACAATTGTCATGTCCACTAAATAAATATCCCCCAGATTTTGGCCCATAAACTATTTAGCCTCATGCCCATCTTTATTTTCATCCTTTTATGTTTATATACGATCCTCATATCTATATATTTATCTGTATATAGAGATCTTCCTTCACCTTCCCAGGTATTCCCAAGGCAAGTCTACTCCTGTTCCGTGGTTGGATTTAAATCCTTCTGTATTTTTAAAACAAGAGAGGGGAATTCCACAGTTCCTGGAAAGGCCCAGGTCTTTCTAAGGTTTCATTTACCTCCAGAGTGGAGCAAGCCATGGCAAATGTGTGGAGCCTTGTTTTCTCTCTTTCATTTGTGTGCTGAATCCTAGTTTTTTTTGGAAAAACTTAAAATGTGTGTCTCCTGAGCTCCACGTGTGATTTTGCTCTTTGAAATGGAGATCTGGGTTCTGAAACCGGCCCTAATCCATAGGCAGGGGTGAAACTGGGATGGAGGAAGCAGGATGGGAGGAATGGGTTGGATCCCATCACCTGGAGCCACCTTTGCTGTGAGGCTGTTCCTGCCCTGGGATGTGCAGAGCAGGAGCCCAGGGGGGTTTTGGGAGAGTTCATCCAGGCAGCTTCCTTGTTTCAGTGCTTACATATCTCTTTTTTTTGGAGATGGTGATTGCTCAGAGCCTTTGGAATATCAGGATGTCAAGACCCATCTGAAACACCCTGGCTAAGCCCCTGGGAAAAGGGAGCCAGCTGGTCCAGCCCCCACATGGGTGTATCTCTGATGGGTCATTCTTGACCTACAGATGCTAAATGTGATCTGTGCAGATAAAGTCCCCTTGTGATTGTTGGAATGTCCTCCAAAAGTGGGCAGGGAAGTGTAAAACGAGCAGGGGATGATTTATTTTGGAGAGAGCTGCGCTGGATGACATTGAAGGCACTGATGTCAGAATGCCCAACTGGATTTTTTCATGTCTGGCACACAGAAAGTGCAAGGCAAAAACTGATAATGGGACCTCAGGCTGTATTTTAGGGCATCACAGGCAGCACTGTGCATTATCACCCTGGGCTTTTGTCCTTGGGAAGAGCCAAGGAACAGCAGGGCAAGTCACTGCAGGCTGTTCTGTCTAATGTTTGACCAGGATCATGTGCCTCCAAACACTCCTGGGAAACATCTTGGATGTGTCTCTCTGCCCGTTTTCCCTGTCCCCAAGACTAGCACATGGAATTAGTTGCAGGGAATGAGCCATGTAGGAGCTGGAAGCCTGTGGTCTGCCTGAAATCATCTTTACAAGTTCATGGTAAAACACTTTCCCTCAAAGTGCTGACTTTACTCTAATTTTTCCCAAAAGGCAGAGAGTTGCTGCAGGTGTTGCTGCATCATTTGAGACGTGGGACAGTGACTGTAAGCAAAAGACAACCCTCCAGTGCAGCACTGGTATTAATGGTGAATTAATTTATTTTACAGGTAGCAGAGGAAATGAAAGCAATTCTATTTACCATATTGCTCACAGACTCCACAAATGTAAGTACAAATACAGTTATTTTGCCATAGGTGGAAGTGTGAGTCTAATGATCAAAGCACAATGCAGATACAAATGTTGTGTGGGTTTTAAAACAAACAAACAAACAAGGAGGTCAGGGGAAAGGTACTTATTTGACATTTTCTTGCTGGCTTTGCAGAAAATCAGGGTTCATTTGGATTTAGATCCTGCTGCTTTTGGGCCAGAGTTGTCTCTGGAGAAGTCTGGGAGGGACAGAAGAGGAGAAAAGCTTTTAGCTCTGTCTGTTGAGAAACCTCCTGGGTAGCAATTTCAAAAACTCCTGCGGGACTGAGAAGTTAAACTCCTATTTTTAGAAGTATTGGGGGAGCTTAAATCAGGCTTTAAAGCTTTCAGGAACCTGGAAAGGCAGGTGGGAACCCTGTGGGATCTGTGAAGTGTCTGCACAGGTTATGTGCCTCACTTTGAGAGTTAATACTTAACTCACCACAGGGACATTTAGTAAAAACCACTCGACTCCTGCATGAATCTTCATATATCCACGTCCTTATAAATCTTATATCTCCTCCTTTCAGAGGAACTGGGATTCATAAATGCTAAAACCCGACTTTAAGGTTCTCAACGGATGTAAGTGATTTTTTTGAATATATTATCCACTGCATTTAAAATCACAAGTGAGAGTAATGAAAGCAACACACACATGAATGTCTGTTGGTGCCTCCTGGACTTGTTTCTGAGTTCACTGAAGTTCAGGGGATTTTTTTTTTTTTTGGTTTGAGGCAGCCACTTGAGAGGCTGCAAAATTCAAGCCGAAGTTTGGTGCAGGTTCTGCTCGCTTGGAAAAAGTTTTTAGAGTTGCAACCTGGGCCAGGGTTCAGCCTCTGGGTCTCCCTCCCGGGCAGGGATGCAAAGGGACAGAATTTTCTGCCTCGATATGCAAATTCCCCATAGAAATGGGGCTTTTCTGAGTCGCCTCTTGGGGTTCAGGTGGTTGAAAAAACGAGCTTTGTGTTCCCAAGGCAGCAGGGACTGGGGTTTCTCCAAAGTGCCTTTGTCTGGGGATATGCAAAGCCATCAATGCGTCATTCTTTCTGCTTCAGCTGTTAGAGACTCCCATCTTCTCTATTGATTTTACCCAGAATTCTTCCTGCCCTTGAAGGTGTGACCTGTACCTCAGGCTAATTTATTTCTGTCATGGCTGCAGCATATTTTAGAGGGCAGAGGGGGTAGGAGAGAGAACAATGAATTCAACATGGAATATAAATCCCAAGTCTGTAGCCTTCAGACATTCCAGTACATCCCCTGCTCCATTCTCCCCTTTGGCATTCTGCACGGTCTTGGATTAAAAAAGGGGGGAGGGAAAAAAAAAAAAGGGGGGCAGGCATTTGTATAACTAATCAGGTGAGCCATTCTGGGTAATCCCTTTGGTCACACATCCTGCCATGTATATTAAAATTTGCTGGGCTTCCAAACCGTTTGCGACGACGTCCCAGTTTGTGAGCCCAGCTGCAAAGTCTCACCTTGATGGCCCAGAAGTGTCTCGGATCTGAGCACTGAAAATTTGTGTTGTGGGATGTGGATGGACAAAGGCTTCAGTTTTGTGCTGAGAACTCATTTTGGGCCCCGGCTGTGGGGAGTGTGATGGATTATTTTTCTTTTATTCCATTTTATCTTTTGTTGCGTCACATATTCTTTCCTGCTCGGTTTTTATAGACTTAAATATAAACTTGGGTGATGTGTAAGCACAGAAGTTTGAACTCCACAAAGCACCTGGCCCCTCTCATTATTCTGCTGAACTCACTGGGGTTTGCTCTCATGACCTTTCCCTCCTGCCCCAGGATTTCCCTGGGGAAAAACGTGTTGCTTCCACGTTCCCCTGGAGAAACGGGGTGGCCTGGGCTGTGGAAAACTCTGCTGGAAAACTTTGTTGGACTGGTACTGTGTCCTTGGGATGCCTGGTGTTTTATGGACTCCTTCCTCCCACCTAGCCTGCGTTTTTGACCAAATTGGAGGCACAAAGCAGTGACCCCTGGATCACCAATGGGATGATGGTGATGTTGGGGTTGGGGCTCGTTGAGTTCTGCAGCAGAGCAGAGGCAGCTTTCAGGAGTTCACAAAAAAGCAAAGTCACTGCTTTGCTTGGAAATTTAGGGCTCATTCTTCAGGACTGTTGACCCAGGAGTACCTGGGCTGGGGTCACTGCTGTGGGTCAGGGCAGAGAGGCTGGGAAGGTCAGGCTTCAGAGGGATGCCCAGAGCTCTGGACCTGAAGTGTGAGAGATTTCCAGGTGATTTGCTGGGAGCTGCTGCCACAGAAAGCACTAAATTAGCCTGGGATGACTGAGTTCAGTGAAACTTCAACCAGTCTGCCCTGAATTCAGAGTTTACAGTTAAATCTTGTTACTTGCCGTGTGATTTGTTTTCTGAGTGGGTTTGTGCTGTGCAGCCATAAATGTTTGTTTTCCTTCCCCCAAAGATTTTTGTGCAGGGAATCACTCAGAGACATTTCTGTAGAGGGGAAAAGTAGAACAGAAGGTATCAATTCAGAGTGGAAATGAGAATAAAAATAAGGTTTATGATTTCTTCAAGGGGCAAAGAGATGTTGTACCATAGGCAATTAAATGGTCCATTGGTGTCTTTTCCCACCTTCACTTTCTTCGTTGTGGCAAAGATACATAAATATATATTTGTATGTGACCTCCACCAAGATACTGGTTATTCTCAGGGAACAAAGCAGCCAGGGCTGGGCATTCAAGCATGTAGTCTCCTTGTATCTTGGCATCTTTGTGTTTATGGGTCTCACTCTTTTCACTTTGCCCCCAACAGCAATAAAGTCAAACAAGATCCGGTCTTTTCAGAGCATTGCCACTCTCCTAAAACAGAGGGAGGGAGGGAGGGAGGGAAAGGCAGTCCCAGCACAGAAAAGACCCCGTGCTTCTGTAAATTATTTCTTGGACCTCCAAGGAAAACCTGAAGGAGAGGGGGAGAAAGGCCAACATTTGACTGATACCTGGTACCAGCTCCCCTTGAGATCCAGCTCTTCACCTGGGATCCGATTTGTCTCTCTCTGATAACACCAATCCTGGCTAGAACCCACCTCATGGGGTTTTTTTGGGAGCACATCGCTGGAGAAGAGTTGCCCAAAATGTCTTTTCCCCAGTTTTTCCATGGGGGTCCCATGTTTAGTTGAAATGGGAAAATATTGGGTGATTTATAACTCAGAGGGAAACCTGAAGATCTTGGTGTTTGTTTCTTCCACTCTCCTGTCACCACTACCAAAATATTTTTGTGGTTTAGGTGTAAATTGATGTGAGTAGCTTGGTGGCTTTTGTGTATCCCTGTATTTTTTTGTGCATCCCTGTGTATTTTGTGCAAGAAACCCAGGTTTTGGCAGAGCTCTTCAGCTCCCAGTGCAGAGGGTGTCGTGGGACAGCAGGAAGGTTCCTGCTCTGGGCACTTTGGCTCCTTCTGAGTCTCAGTTTCACCTTCACATCGTTATGGCCTTTCCTTTAATTTGCCTTTTCTCCCTGCCGTGTGGGATGGCCCCCACTGGATGGGTTTGGAAATTCAGAAGGAAAAATACAACAATTAAAACTGCCCTCAAGTGCCTTCCTGAGGAGCTGCTGGGCTTGGGTTTGTTTTAGACCCCTCAGCGTGTCTGAATCCAGTTTACATTTGCTCCATGTCCTGTTGCTGTCCCAGAAGTCTTAGAAATAAGTCCTAGAAAAATGGATTTTTCATCCTTTGCTCTCTGTCCCACAGAGGTATCTGTGTGCTCACTTTTAACCTCAGTGTCAGTGATGGGAGAAACGAGTCCCAGGGCTGATGGCAGGAGCTGAGAGTTCCAGCACTGCAGAGAAATGCTGGAGATAAGATGCACAAGGTGTAGAGGGAGATTTTTAGCAGTGAAAAGCATTCCAGTAATGCAGCTGAGAGGTTATTATTTAATATCTCCCAAACCAAAAACATCTCTCAAGTTTTCTGGCGTGGAAAGGGAGAACCACCCACAGCTGGGTCTGAGAAGGGATGGTTGCAAAATAATTTAATCTGTGAGATGGCCTCTCGTGTGCTCCCCAGATGTCCCATCCCATATGTCTGTCCTGTTAGGCTGATTATGGAATACATGCATTTATAGCTCAGAGCAAAGGGAGGATTGATTTCTTTCTAGAGTGGTGTGGATGTCGCTGTGTTCAAGATAATTAGACATTAGAACTGAGCTGAAAGGGAGCATTATTGCACATGGAGATGTAAAGAACTGTGGGCTTGTCTACACTGGGATGGGCAGAAGTTAATTCATATTAAACTGGTGATGAATGGATAAAATGCATTAAACTGCACTGAGCCCCTTTGTGGTCACTCTTGTTCATGGTGGAAAGTGATTTTGTTTCAATTTGACTCGCTTCCAAACTAAATTTAGTGAAATCTAATTCAGGCCACTCTGATTGTGAAGTGAACCATCTAAACAGGGATTTAAGTAGTGCTCGACTAACTTGCCTCAAAAATTAACATGGTTTGATTATTCTGAGTGCTCTGGTGTAGACATTCTGTGCTTTGTCCACTTTTCATTTTATTATTCACTCCTTGTAGTATTTGGATTTTTTGCCTTTAAGGCTGAGCTCCAAGACAGTGTGCTAATTTCAGCTTTCATAAAATAAAAAAGGCATGATTTGTTGCACAGAACATCTTGGAGAATGTTAACCCCAAAGGTGTCAATGTGTAAATTCAAGTAATTTTAGACTAATTTTCAAGGTGTGCTTTTGAAAGTTGGGGTTTGTTAATGCTGAAGATGATTCTGTATCCTGGGGGAGTGATGGATATTGAATTTTAGTCGGTGTCATAACTGGAAATCTGATCTCTGTAAAGTCGAGCTCAGGGCTTAGCACTGAATTTTTCCATACAAAGAGGGAAAACAGCTTGGCTGAGGGATATCCATGGGATGAAATTCGGTTGAGTGTGACTTTTGGACTTAGAGAATCATGGAATGATTTGGGTTGGAAGGGACATCAAAGATCATCCCATTCCACCCCCTGCCATGGGCAGGGACACCTTCCACTAGCCCAGGTTGCTCCAAACCCCATCCAACCTGGCCTTGGACACTTCCATGGATGGACACAACCTGTCCAAGTCCGGCTGAAACTCCCACAGATGAGCACAGGCAGGGAATTCAGGTCAGTGTGTTTGGAAGCTCAGCCTAAATGTAAAAATCTGGGTCAGACCGTGTGGCTGAATGTGAAAACAAGCTCAGTTCTACTCCGAGTACAGCTCTGGGGCTGCAGAGAGCAGGTGAGATGGAGCCATGAACACTCACCCTGAGATTTAGAGGCCCCTTGAACCCAACTCACGGGTGACAGCACAGACTGAAGGCACCCAGGACGTGGTGATGAGAGTTCCTTGGTTCCTTAAACCAGAGAAATGTGTAAACCTATGTGACTGACACCGAAAACTTTGCTATTAGTCTGTTTAGAAGTGGAGGTATTTGACAGACCTGTGTTGGGTGGAGGCATAATAATTTTATATAGATTGGGACCAAGGAAAACAGGAGCCTGTTGGGTTTCACTTCCACTTGTGTTGCTGGATTCCTCTGTAAGCTGGAGGGGCAAGTAATTTAAGAGCTCTGTGTGTCTCAGTTTCTTCACCTGTTAGTTGGGGGAATTACTTCACAGGTGACTGGTAGTATCATTATAATGATACTTGCAATGAGCTTTCATATGCTGGGTAGAAGAGTGGGAGCGTTAACATGTACAAGAGAAAAAGAAAAAAGTAGGTTAGCCTGTCTGAGCTTGTCATGCTTCTCCTGTGTCAGCAAACTCGGGGAGACAAGAGAAAGGAGAGGAAGAGAGATCAAAAGAATACATTAAATTAAAAAGTAAACAGAGAAAGTTAAACTTGAAGCAGAGAGGAAGGAGTTGCACGGGGCCTGTTCTGGGCTTGGCTGCATTAATCTCCCTTCCCCGTCGCGGGCCAGGATGTTTGTCATCAACAACCAACCTCCAAAAATCACCCTGTGTCCTCCCTTTAGGGACTCCCTAAAGCACAGGCTGCACCTGGAGCAGCTAATGCTGAACTTCAACGCTGAGCTTGAACTAATGCAAGGCTCACATTGGACTTTACATGTTCTCCCTTCTCTCACAGACACTAGAGTTAATTCACCTCTCCGTGCCTGCAGTGGTGCTCCTCCAAAGGCTGCTGCAGCCACACAAAGCAGCAGTGCTGGCAAACAGCTTTCAGAGCCTGCTTTTCTCCCCTCCCTCTCTGTTGGGGTGGGAGCAAGAGGTGTCTGTGCAGGACAGTTGCTTCCCCTGGGCTTTGTCAGCACCTCTGCCCCGGGCTGGGCTGGCTGCACCACTGCACCACTGCTCCCTCAGCTGCCAGGGCAAGGAGGCAGCTCTGCCCAAGTGTTTCAGACCACATTGGACAAGGCTTGGAGCGGCCTGCTCCAGGGAAAAGTGCCCCTGCCCGTGGCAATTTGTCAGAACCCAAAGATCTTTAAGGTCCCTCCCAACCCAAACCCTCCTGTGATTCTGTGACCAGAAGTAGTTTTGAGCTGTTGGTTGTGTTCTGTTGAGTTTAATCTGTTCTGTCTGTTCGTGAAATAGGCCAAGGAATCTTTATATGCACATCTATAATATGGTAAGTTTTCCATATAAAATAGGTTGAGAAGAACAAAAAGCACATGGGGGGGAAAATTCCTGACAGTCAATATCTGAAGGGTTAGTTATATTTTTACAGAATTATAGGTCAAACACTAGGCTGCCAAAAGCAATCATACCAGCTGTAATCTTCTTTAACTGTATCCAGTCAGAAAAGATGAAAAATTGTTTTTCTGCCTTTGAAGAATGGAAATATCTTTTCCCATATCCACTCTGACCTGTTTTACTGTAACAGATTCTGGATCCACTCAGCTAAATCATCATAAGCAGGGTGTGATGGAAACAAATTGCACCACAAAGCTTATCCTAAAACTCTGCCTTTTGCACCTTCAGCAGCTGGGTAGTTTTTGAAGAAAAAGTGCTCAATTTGCATCCTTAAGCCTCCTCCATCTGCCTTATCTGTGGCAAAGCTGGGCTACTTGGAACCGTGGGCCGTGCTGTATAATCTTATTTTTACACATGGTCAGGCTGTTTTACTGTGTGTCATCTGAAATGCAGCCTTCCTTTTTGGAAAGCCACAGAGCGACCACGAGCTTCCCCCGAGGTGCCCCGAGAACAGGGAGCTTTTCAAACGGCCCCGACGAGTAAAAATAAGAGGGGTTAGAACGTGGCAGCAACAGAAAACAAAAAGGGGGGGATGGGATCTCTCAGGGCCTGTCCCCCGGCCAACTGAGCTGGTAGAACACCTGTGGTGGGGTAGCAAGACCCTGAGAGAGGCAAAGCAGCTGCTTGAACGGGATGAGGTTCAACCAGGCCAAGTGCCGGGTCCTGCACTTTGGCCACAACAACCCCCGGCAGGGCTACCGGCTCGGACAGAGGGGCTGGAGAGCAGCCAGGCAGGAAGGGAGCTGGGAGTG
>NW_016690207.1:3334457-3349170 GCF_001604755.1 Lepidothrix coronata | reverse complement strand
TTTCCATATGGAAAATGGTCCATATTGGTGATAAGGAGGGGTCAGACTCTGTGATCTTTACATACCCCTGAATTCTTTCCTAGGGTCAGTTGGGTCCTGTTTGGAGCAGGAGGGAAGGGGGAAAAAAATGGAGGTGAGGTGGAATTGCAGCAACAAAAGCGAAAAAGAGAGGAA
This sequence comes from Lepidothrix coronata, assembly GCF_001604755.1. Lineage (NCBI taxonomy): Eukaryota > Metazoa > Chordata > Aves > Passeriformes > Pipridae > Lepidothrix > Lepidothrix coronata. The sequence goes on along the minus strand of NW_016690207.1, from coordinate 3,348,996 downwards.
GCAGAAGGTATTTACTTCTCACCTGCCTCAAATTACCCTGCAGCAGAGAGCAGGGAGGAGGAGGAGGAGGAGGAGGAGGAGGAGGAGGAGTGGTGCTGGGAACAAAAGGCTTTTCTGAGGTGCCACGCACCAAGGTGGGAGCTCTGTGCTCCTCAGGGGTTTGGTTTCCCCAGACAGCCCCATCCTATGGAAGGGCTGGGAAAGGGGCTCCCTGGTGACACTCGGGCTTTGTCCTGTGGCTGGTCAGCGTTTTGCTGGCAGGGTAATGTTACAGTTGTCCCCCAACTCGTTCCATATTGGCGTTTGATCCCGGCAGAACGGGGAAAAGCTGGTCAATACGGTTCTCATTAGCCAAAAAAGCTGGGCCATGCTGGAGTCATTAGTAGTTTGTTGATTGAGTTAACTGTGCAAGGAGGGCTGTGACTGATCATCTGCATTCTCATTAAATATCCCTCAGTCCCGGGGAGTTTGTTAGGGAACGGCTTGGAAGACAGGAGGAATCTTGGTTTCAGCCAAGAGCACCAGTTTTAAAATATCTCTGGGCTTTAAAGCTCCAAGTGTATAATTAATATCAGAGATGGGACGGAGGTGTAACATAAAAATAATCTTTCACTGGAGCGTTGCTGCTCAGGGTCGTGTTTTGGCCCGACACAGGGGCTGAAACTTGAATCCAAATCTAAACTTTGTTAGTGCTGCAACAGGGAAGTGGTGAGGGCCTGTGGCTGGAGGATTTCCACTTGGAACTGTCTAGTAGGTATTGGAAGGAAGGAAGCATTGCTGTGCTTCATTTAAAGATAATGAGCTGCAGCAAACCCCCAACCAAAAGTCAAATTCACTTCATCTTTGCCTTGCTCATGAGCGAGTCAATAAGTTAAAAAGATCTATATAGAGAGAGGTGATATAATTTCACTTTCAAGAAACGGGTGAACAGGAGTTGCTGAGGAGTGTTACCTTGAAAATACATCATGATCACTTTAAACCTTGTCTATGTCTTTCAGCTTTTGAAATGCTGAAGATCACATCTTGAGGGAATTTGTTCGAGCCTTTGAAGTACTTTTATGTTAGGCCCCTATGGCAGAAGATTGTATAGATCAAGAAAGCACCGGGTAGATTTATTCACAGAAAATGCATTTAAATTACCCAGCTATACGGGCTCACATTCTTCATTTATAGCCTGGTGTCTGGTCTCTGAAATCCTCCCAAGAATCGAGGTCACAGAATTTGAAAATGAGCTTCTGTACACCATATTTCTGGCCTTTGGGATGTAATGGAGCCTGCACTGTGTGGTAAATTGGACGGAATTCAGAGAAGAGCAACAAAAACAATTAAGGGCGGAGAGGAACTGACTTACATGGAAAGATTAAAGCGTTACAAATTTGTGGCTTGGTGGAGCAGAGGCTACTGCAAGTCATTGGAAGGTTCTGGAGGCAGGAATGCAGCTTCAAAATCCCTGGTCTTGTCTAAACCTGTTTTTGTTTGTGTGTTTGTTTTAAAGCGAAATCTTTTCGGAGCAATATCCTCATCTGGTGCAACTTAGAACAGTCCCAGTGAAAACAATGGAGTGAAGGGATCTGGGCCAAATTATACTGTCTGAAAGTGCAGCCCCAGTGCTCCTTTAAAACTGGCACAGCAGGAGTGCAAGTGGTAGTTTAAGGAGGCAACTGGTGTTTTAAACCTCCTGCAAGGTAATTCCTGATATATTTGGAATACAAAGAGGGTAAATGCAGATAATGTTTGGACATCTTCCTTCTGTAGCACCTCTGCCTCGGTGATGTCTGTTCTGGGGCAAAATGCTGGCAAAGCAGAGCTGGCAAAGCTTAAAATTTCGTTTAATGCTTCAGCTGAGTATTGGCAAAAGGATGGACTGAAAGGACATTTCTTTCACCTGGTTCTTCATGTGCTGTTGCAGAAATGCAGGCAGCTTTTAAGCCAGTAGAGAAAAGTCTAATACAGTCCCAGAAAACGTGGGATGTTGCCACGAGAAGCACTGAGGAGCTGCAGGTGTAACCCACTCCTGGGTGTACGTGGCACTTGCACAGAGGAGCAGTCTATAAATACCCCAACTACTCAGTGTAGCTGCTCGGAGTAGGTGTAGCAGCTCATGTTTTCAGCCTTCCAAACCCTTAGTTCTGTCCTTGCTGAGTTGATCAGGGTGGTGGCAGCTCTGCAGACACAAGGAAGGAATTGTTCCCAGTGGTCCACGGGGATTGAATTACAGTGAGGCTGAGCAATTAAACACGTGGGCTGACTCGGAGGAAAATTAAGTGTGAAGCCCATTGTACTGAGAAACAGTCTCAGAAGGGAAGTGATGGAGGCCCTGTTGCTTGGGATGTGGTACTTTTCCTAAGGATGGAGTGTTAATTGAAGCATCATGGCCAAATTTTAACGGGGAAGTTAATTTCTGGCTCCCTTGCCTGCTCCTTGTTCCAGCTGGGGAGGGAGTGATTCCATCCCGGGGCTGAAGTCTGGCGTGTCTTGGCTGCACTTGGAGAGGAGCTGCCACCTTTCACATAAGGGATTGCTTTTATGGGATGGGTGAAGCTGCCAGGGAGCAGAGGAAGGAGGTGGGAAGGTGGCAGCTACTTCATGGAAGTTGCTACAGATCCCAGTTTCCTTTGGAATTCGTGTGAGATCTTCACTGAGGGAAGAAAGTGGCCAAACTTCTCAAACATCATTAGGACTAATTTTCAGTCTTGCCAGTTGCACCAAAAAGCCAAAAGCTGTGTGGGGACTGTGCTGCCCACCCTGATTCCTCTGGGTCAGGAGTGGGGCACAGTGACCTGCCAGGTACATCCTCCCAGTGCTATCCAGCTCAGTGGAGGAAGAGGAGGGAGAAGAAAACCCCACCCTCCCGAAATGAGTGTCTGGAAAACAGGGATTTTTGAGTGTGTGAATGAGACAGTGGCAGGAATACGGAATGTGGACCGAGGATGCCGGGGGAATTGTTTCCATAGAAACCCAAGCACGGAGGCTCACATGGCTTCCCCATCTCAGACTTACAAATTCATGTGATTACCTTAATGGTCAACAGAATGGATTGTAAAAAAGGGGTGGGGTGAGGAGTGAAATTCGCTCTGAGTTGGTGGCAGATGTGGGGAGCCTTGTGCTGGAGCCCTGAGTGAGGGCAGCTCAGAGTGGCTCCTGTGCTGGGGGTGTGTGACTGAGGGGCTGCAGTAAGTCAGGACTAACTCCTGAGGACTCAGTGGCATCCTACTGGTGTCAAACAGAGGGAATCAGGCCTGGTTTCTTTTAATTAATTTGAGGGGGGGGAAAAAAAAGCTCTACATTTGTTTTCTCGGTGCATTGTTCTCCCACCTTTGTTGCCCAGTCCTTTTGCAGGGCTGGAGACAAAATCTTGTGCACGTGAATCAATAGAGTTCAGAAACGCCCCAGGAAATGCTGGTCTGAAATGTTCTCACATGCCAGATTTTATGAGGGGCCCCTGGGAGTCTGTTTTCTTCATTTGCTCGTGGAAACATCTCTTCTTGGAAAAGCCAAGGTGTTTAGGGCTAATTTATGTTCCTCCAGCCCCTTCAAAGAAACCAACACCTAAAAGTGGTGTGGTTTTGGATGATGGGCTTAAATGGCTGAGCTTTAACATTAACAAAGGGCATTTAACTTTTGGTTTTAGGAAGTGAGAGTGTTCTGGGCTTTTATGGGTGGCATTTCTAGGGTCTGGGCACAATCCTGGGTGAGCTCCCAGTGATCCCAGGTGAGGTTTTTGTGGAATACTGTTGGCCAGTCCTGCACAGGCACAAGCAGAACAGGTTGCTGTGATACCTCAGCAGCAGCTGATAAGGTGGCACTTGTGATCCCCTGGGAATCAGGAAGGATGAGACACAACCTGTGGGAATACCAATTATCAGGGATATGCATCCCAATAGCTCCCATAAACCCCCAAATGCAACACCCATATAGGAGACAAATTTTGCATGGGAGAAGAGGCTAAACTAGGTCAGAGAACCCCAAATAAAACACCAGGTTTCAAATCCTAGTGCAGATGTGTGGCTTGGGCTGCTCTGACCATCTCCTGTGATCCTCTGCTTTGATTTGGGCTGAGCTGACTTGCTCTGTCTGATTTTATTTATTTATTTATTTATTTTGAAGCTTCACAACCCACAAACTTCATCTTTAATGACAGTTATTTGTGCTCTATTTAGAAGACACTCTGTGTGGAGGGGGAGAGAAGGGCTGGAAGTGGAGACAGGACAATTTTCCACGTGTTTTGCAGTAACATGTTTGTGAGCCACTGCCCTGTTCTCCAAGAAATGGCTCCACAGCCAGAAGTTTATGTGATGTTATTTTTCCAGGTGCATTTCTGGGGCGGGGGGGGAAGGAAAATAAAGGCTAAAATGATGGAGGAAATGGCTCCCATCTCTCCTCCTGGTTCCCCCAACCTCTCAGAGCTGTCAAAAAGTTGCTGAAGGCCCTGAAAGGCTTAGGGGTGACCCAGGTCCAGGCTGGTTTGTTGGCAAGCTCCTGCAGCTCTGAGAGGAAAACATCTGGGCTTTGGGAAGGTCAGCCAGGAATGACAAAGCTGCAGATATGCAAGGCAATCAAAGAGCTGCAGGGTCCCACCCAGGAGAGAGGAGAACCCCAGAGGCAGCTGGGCCAGAACTGAGACAGGATTAACAGGGAGAAGCATTTCCCCCCTCAGACTCTGTGTGTGAGTTCAGTGCTGACCCCCAACCCATGTTTGCCTGGTTTTGAAACGCCCTCCCTGGGACTAAGGGGTGAGATTGTTCTTCCTTCCATGGCTCCTAAATTACAAGATTTTTTTTGTGGTGAATTGAGTAATGTTTGACATTTTTCTTAAGGACCTGGGCTGTGGAGTGTGTCAGTAGCCTTGAGGTGCCTTAATTCCGGGTGCAACCTCTGAATGGTGCTAAAATCAAAATGTTGGCTGGTTGATTTTCTTCCTAGTGGCCAGCATGGGGCTGGTTTTGGGGTCTGTGATGAGCACAGGGGTGATCACAGAGGGATGTTTTATTTACTGCTGCACAGAGGCTTCTCCTGCTCCTCACCCCACCAGTGTGGGTGCACAGGGAGCTGGGAGGGGACACAGCCAGGACAGGTGACCCCAGCTGACCACAAGGATATTCCAGACCATGATCAACATATAAATCTGAGTAGCCACTCCTGACTTCCCAAAGCAAGGAGAGAAAAGGTGCAGCCTGTCCCCAAACCCTCCCTCTGAGCAAACATCCTCTCTGCCCTGAGCACCCTTGGAGGTAGAAGGTTGTTGATTTACTGATGGTTTTCCCCCCATCAATTAGTGAGAAGTGCAGCTTGAACCAACTTTGTCAAGGTTTTTTAATCTTGGGGAGACTTTTTGCTGAACTGCCTGTGCATAGGAAATGTAATTGGTTGCCAGCTCACACTTCCCTGACCCGTTTCCAAAGCTATTTCATTTGATTGTGTTGGGTGATCTTCCTGAAATTATTTCTTGACTTTTATCTGAAATCCATTGATAATGGTTATTTAAGCTCTTTCTGTGCTATCTGGTTGTTTTAATTTCAGGCAGTACATCGAGGAGTTTAAGTGTGTATTAGTTATCATATTGATGGATCAGCCAAGCAAGGAACATTTGCAAATTCACATATTCCTTTTCACTGACCTGTGATAGTTGAAAGATAAGCCTCTTGCATGCCATTAGCAGTTGGAGCATCCATAAACATTTCTTGGTGTGTTTTGACGTTGTTTTGGAATAGTTGGGAGTATTTACATGTAGATTTTTTTTTTCCCCTTGAATCCATCCTAAAATACTAATTGCCTGTTTGGTTTGCTGTTTAATGCTTTTATTTAATGCATTTATTTCATGCTCTGCCTTTAAAATAGCAATGATTTAGTTTGGGCTCAGTAGACTTAGTGCTCAACTTCTGCAAAAGCAACCCCACTGATGTTATTTTGGTGTGAAATAACACCCAGAGGAAGCACAAACAGCACCAATACCCTGCTTGGGGTTGATGCAAGGAGAGAAGGAAAAGGAAGAAGTAAGAGATTAGAATCACCAGAGCTAGAGGTGCAAAAACTTCAGTGGTTTGTGTTACTTTTTTCTCCCTGTGGAACCAAGGCAGTGTTGGATCCTCCAGCAAATGTGATACCAAATTTCTGGAGCCACTGGTAGATCTGAAAATGGAATGAGTTTGGGTGAAGTCAACGGGCTTTGAGAATGGTTGTTGGAAAGAGTTTGGCCCCTGGAATGATCCGGAGGGGTTTTGTGGTGCGGCACTTGTTGCTTGAGGACAAATGAATCCGTGTGTCTGTGGGTTTTCTGTAGGAACATCCTCAGGGAACAGGGTGGGTCAGCTCCTGCTTGGCTTCTGAACTGTAGGTCTGTGCTCAGCTGCTGCCAAAATTTGGTTCCTGTGGTCAGGTGCACTCTGAGTTTAGTGTCTGATGATCCTTTGACTGTCTTTTTGCAGTATATGTGATTTTCCCGCTGCTTCACCCCAGCTTCTTTCAGATGTAACTCTGTTAAAATCTCTTAAAACTGGTTAAAACTTGGTAACTTGATCGAAGGAGATCCCTTCAATCTTTAATTCAGCTGACCCAGATGTGGAATCTACAGAATTATATTTACACCCTCTCCAGTAGTGTTGTGAGGCTTCATTCACTCAAGTGTGCAAATCACTTCATGAGTCTTAGATAAAAAGTACAAAATGAAGAGCACAGGCTGCAGGAGTGGTAAAGAATATTCTCCTGTTTAAAATGTCACAAGCATCCTTAGGTCTGTCCCACAGCACCTCTCTGGATTCCTGGTAACGGCACTAGGAGTTAGATCTGGTCCTTAGGCAGGGAATTAATCTGGATTATTCTTACAAAACACATCTCAAGTGAAACTTTTGCCTATATTTTTCCCAGAAGATTCTTCTCTTTCAGTCCAGAATTTTATCAGCAATTCTTATGCTAACAGGGGTCAGGAGATGAGATGTTTCTCACGTTACACTTGAAGCTTCTCATGAATAATGGCCTGTATCACCTCTATTGTCTGTCCAAAACATAAGCAACCAGACATAAGGCCAGAGGAGAAATTTAAAGAGTGCTGAATAAACCAGCAGGACAGACCAAGAACTAAGATAGTCACAGAGTGAAACAAATACAAGGTGGAGCAGATGGTTATTTGGGGAAATATCCAAGCAGATTAACTACTAGGCAGCTAGAGAATGAGTCAGTCCCTGGTTAAAAACTACCCTGAAATCTTCAGAGCAAGAGGAACAGAAGCACAGATGAACATCACTGTAGCCAAAATGAATTAGAGGTCATTATTCCCTAGTGAATTTTCTTAAGTGTTAAGTAGAGCACATCAGGCTTTTCAAAGAAATCTGAGGGGGGTTGCCACACTTAAGACCATCACTTGCTCCTGTGCAAGGGCAATCTGTCCATTTGGAAGCAATTTTTCCCATTAGTATTGTCCTTTTCCTCTTCTTCTTCTTCTTCTAATTAATTTCTTTGCCTTTTTTTTGTTCTCATATATATGTATGTGTATGGGGGAAAAAAAAAAAAATAGCTGCAGTTTGGGCAGGATGAGAATCCCAAAATGCGTGGGGCTGGAAATTGCCATCATGGAAATTTTAGTTCCCCCCCCTCTCCAAAGCCCTTCAATCTTTTCCTTCAGTGAGACTGCAGCTGCCATCTGATTTGTATTTATATATGCTCTTTATAGATATTAATGCAATAACAGATTAAACCTAAAGTAACTGTTACTACACAGAGACATCTCAGGGGGCTGATCTTGCAAACACTAATGCCTCTGAATAACTTTAATCTTGTGCATTGTATATTTGAATTTAATGGGGACTTCTTGCATGCCAAAGTTTCTCACATTTGTGAATGTTTGCTGCAACTTCAGACTTTCCCCATATGTTGATGTCAATTTGTTTTTGCAACCTCAATACGGTTTAGAAACCTAAGGCTCCGATCACGGTTTGTATATGTTTTTTTTTTTTTCCCCACTTCTTCAGGCTTCTTTGGGCCAGATTTTCAACTGGAAAAACGGGCTAAAACCTCACTGCTGAACCCACTTATTTATACCAGGCTAAACCTGCCTTACAAGGGGTGTTTTTTTGGGTCTAAGCAAGCTCATAGGTAATCTGAGTTATAGGGGGGTAACGCCGTTTTTACGGCATTGGCTTCTCAAAACACTTTCTGAAGGTGAATTCCTAAGAGAGACTGGATAAAAAAACTTGGAAAATGATCTGATAACCCAGTAGTGTTTGTATAAATAGCTGGAAGTGTCCAGGACACAGACAGGGCAGGTGCATCAAACTTGCCCGGTGCAGTTGGTCTCTGATCTCTGTGTAAGGTAAACTCAGAGTTCAGATTCCTTTTGTTCTGCAGGATCATTGGTTCTGTGGTTTTTAGGTGCCAAAAGCTGCTTAGAGGATATTAATTTTACCAGATTCCTACAAAATGAAAAGCTTTGATAAAACCACTTCAGACCAAACAAGGCTGGTCTCGGAATTCTTTTGGGGGGGGGAACCAAAAATCTGTTCCTCTTGGACTCTCACACACAGGTGTTCGAACTCATGTGCCTCCTCCAGTGAGCCAAAGCAGTGTCTAATCCTGATATTCTGCCTTGGAATCACACTCCCAGTGCACACTCAGCCTGTTGTGCTCCCCTGCAGAAAGCTGAGCCCAAACACCAGTGGTGAGTTTGGAGTTCAAGAATAATGGTAATTTCCCAGGCTAATGGAAGGGGAATAAACTCTTCCACGAGGCAACTACTGTGACCATCAGCAAAGTCTTATTCCTCCAGGTTCAACAGTTTATGTGGGACTGATGTACCCTTGGAGAAGAGGTGAATTCCCTTTAGAAATGCAGCAGCTGACTAAAAGAACACTGATGTGTCTGTGTTTGCAGTTAAGGCTCGATAACTCTTGGCATAACTCTGAGAGGCATCTGATAGGACCTCAGATTATCCCATCTCTCAGTTTTTGAGGGAATAAGACTTATTTCTTGGCGCACAGAAATGTAAATAGATTTTCTTCATTCCTGTGTCTGTTTTTCAGAAGAGTTATCTCTGTATCTGTCAAAACTAAATATATATATAAATATATATACCAGTGTAGGAGAGGTAGGAGAACAATGAGAAGGTGAGAACCAAGGTAACAAACCCAAGAAAATCATTAGGCACTTGAATTAATGAGATATTTGCTTAAGTAGCACAAATAACATTGTCCACAACCTTTTCGTCACAAATTCCAGCTCCCGAGGTATTAAAGGAATGCACAAGACTTATCAGTCTGAACAACAAAAAGTCATGGGGGACGGTTAAAATACTGGCTGGGGCTTTTCAAATGTGGTATTTTTCATATTTCATAGGATATTCAAGAGTTTTATCAGTTTTAGGCTGCTGCATCCATGTAGGAAATCCCAATGTTAATCATCCAAGGGCTCAGACACTTTGGAGAGGTCTGGTTTTAAATATGTAAAAATTAGGAATTTGGGGTTGTGCTGGTCAGTCAGGATCTCTTTGTAACCAATGGAGAGAAGGGGGGCTTGTCCAAAGAGTGAAGAACTTTAAATATTTTAGATCCTGTGGTAGGAAGAAGTGAGTTGTCTGCTGGAATCGTTGCTCTTTCCATTCATCGTGGAGGGAGACCGTGAATAGTTGTGATAACTGATATTTTTACATCAAAACTTATGAGTATAATGTCAGCCCTGAACATGTAATGCCTGTATTTTAAAGTTTAGTCGTTGGGAGATGCAGATAAAGGCCCTGTGAGGGTCTTTTGTTGGTTGGTTTTAAGTAGAGTCCCCATCCATGGGCTATTCCTGAAAATCTTCACAGCATCTGTGGGCACTTACACAAGTCTTGAAGGGAAAACCAAAGAAATCAAGTTCTTTAAAAACAACTAAATTAATTTTGTTAATTTAATGCCCAAGAAAAACCAGCCCTGGTGAGGGACCAGGAGCTAATTGCTGCTGTCTGGGTGACAGTGGGCTCTGGGTGGCACCCGTGGGTGCCCAGGGTGGTGCTTCCTTCTCTCTTTGGTGGAGCAACCTCCAAATTCCACTGCCTGGTGGAGCTGGGAGTCCTGCTGGGGTTTAGTCTTCCGAGGTTACACCTCCAGGAGGTGCAGTGGGGAAATAAATCCACTGTAGGTCTGTTCCTACCAAGCCCTATGACTTTGAGATGAGGAGAGGTCAGTTAATAAACTCCTCTCTGTGCTTCCTCCCTCTATGTGTGTTCTTATCCCATCTCAGACGGGCCTGAGGGTTGGAGCTTGTCCTCAGAGCCCCACATATCCTGGGAGCTGCATTTCTCTGTAAATTGGGAGCAGAAGTGGCCCCCAGAGCTCAGGAGTGTGGCAGGCAGAGCTGGTCAGACACGCTCAGAGGAGCCGCAGTTCCACTGCCGGGCACCCCTCGGGCTGGCAGGGGAAACAAAGCTCAGGGCTGCCAAGGTTTGTATATGGGAGTCTAGTGTTTGGTCAGGGGGTGAGATCAGCCAGTGGAGAGAGCCCAGAACAAGACTGAAGTGCTCTTTTTAAGTCTGGGGCATCCTGAGGAATGGGAAGCCGGGATCAACCCTGGGCTGTGACTCCTAACCCAGTGCTCCTCAACCCTGTGTCAGTCCTTCCTACAGGACCCTGTGGCCCCTCTCTCTCATTTGGGTACCTAGGAAATATAAAATTTTCCCCATTTTCCCTGCCTCTTGTGAAAATCCCTCCCCTTTCTTCAGATCTTACACCATGTCCAACCTCTTCCAGCCTTTCAGTCCCATCCACATCCTCGGAATATTTTAGCACCTTGATGCCATTGAAGGTCCCTTCCAACCCATCCCATCCTATGATCTCACTTCAGGTTTTCCTCTGATTTTCTTCTCTGCCTTTTAAGAATATTGGGCTGTCAGATAATGATCTGTAAAAGGCAGGTGCTGAAATACTGAAATACCTGCTTTTATTGGGATGGAAAGGAGGTGATTGCAGCGCTCTGGATTTGGAGGAAGCTGAGGTGGGATTCCAAGATAAGGAGACACAAGGGAGATTTTATAGGTGGTGGCTGGGTAGCAGCATCCTTGTTGAATTGATTGTTTTAATGCTGAGCTGTAATTGTGGTATTAATCATGTGCTTGAGCACCAGGAGCATTGGGAAGGTGTCTTTTTAGTTACAGTAAAAAGCAGGAAAGTGAATAATGGCTATTTAAAATGTGGGGATTGAACCCAGGACCTTGGTAGCTGAATTCCCAGAAATGTGGGACTCCCAAAGCTTAGATCTGGCCATGACTTTGAGCAGTCCAGGTGGCTACTTTTTGTGTCCTGTCTGCTGGCAGGGGCTGAGTGAGGCCCCACAGCTTTTGCAGACAGATGCATTTCCAGGAGCCCAGATGCTGCCGTTGCCCAGCCACCAGACAAGGCAAACAATCAGAGAAGCCTCCTCTCCATCAAATCCACTTGCAGTGGTCGCTCCCAAAGCTCCTCTGAGAGAGATGAGGAAAAGGAGCCCGGGAGTTCCTGCTGAAAGCCTGTCCAAACCCATTTTAAATGTAAAAGAAATGAAGAAAATAGCAGTGTGTGAGCCTGTCTGCAGCCACAGCAGAGGGGAGCAGATGTAAGCAAGCCTGCCTGTGCCTTCTGAAGCTCTGTGAGCTCCTGGAAGGCAGCCAGTGCTGAAATAATGGCTGGAGGCAGCACCCCTTTCTCCCCTCTGCCTGACCCGCTCTCAGACAAGACATTTGTAGGTTATTAAGCTGTGGGCACAGACTGTGCCTCACAACTGGGCAGAGCAGGGCACTGTTCAGGGCTGCAAACCTCCAGTCACGCTGGGGGAACCTTGTGTTGTGTCAGCAGTGCCACCTGCCCCAGCTCCTGGGCTCAGGGACTGCGTGGAGCTGCTGAATGTGAGTTATTAAATGCCCAAAACTAGCTGGGGGTGTTGGGAGAGGGCCTTGGAGGTCACTGAGGTGTGTGTTGGTGCTGCCACTGTTCTTCCTGCCACACCTACAATTGTGTGCCTTTATGTCCCCTGCACAGAAAGGACAAGATGCAGTGATGTGCAGTATAAATATTTTGCATTCAGCTTCCTATTCAAAGTTCCCTTTTCTCAGTCTTACCACTTGTCCCCCTCCTAGATTCCTTTTCCCCTATTTCTTTAGCTCAACTCTGCCGTGCTTTATTGTAAATGAATTGTCTTTGCTTGGGCACGATTTATTTATTTATTGTCCTTTGTCTGGGCATCTCTCACTGTGCTTTAGTTGCAATAATTTGGCAAGTCAGCTCGTGGGCATCATCCCATTTGCCCTGGTGTTTTCAGTTCCCATCCTGGGTGCTGGAGCTTCCAGCCTGTGTGCCATGGATGGGCACATTCAGCTGCAGCAATAACAAGGCTGGTTTCTGTTTGTTTGTTTGTTTTTTTTATTTAAGGGTGCTGCTGAAATTTGAAATTGCTGAAATCTGAGCATAAAAGATATTAAGAGGCAAAGCCAGAAATGATCCTTTAAGAGCACTCCTTGATATTTGGTGAAGTGAACCTTGAAAAACCTCCCTTGTTTCCTGTTGTTCCATTCCTTGTTTTCTCTCATAAAGGCTTTTTTTCCCCTTTCCAAAATACACAACCTCCCTGGAAGTCTATTGCTCCCAAAAGAAGGTCTTGTTGTAGGTTTTGACCCAGGTCCCTCTCCTATCACAGCTGCAGCTCCTTCCCTTTGAGGTAAAGCCAAAGCTGCTGAAACAATGTCAGTGCTGGAGATCAGGGCCTTCCTCTGCCCCAGAGGAAGGGTTAATGCTGCTGGGGGAACTTCTCCTCTGGTTTCCTGCCCAAGGCAACACGAGGGATCTTTCAGGAGGTAAAATTTGTCCCTCATCACTGCTGACCCACTCTTGTCTCCTGCAAGGTCCTCCAGATCACTCCTTCCTCCCAAGCTGCTTTTCAGGTGGCAAAACCTGTCGGTTTGAGCTCAACGCTCAAAGAGAAGGTTTTTTTTTTTTTTTAAGGCACAAAACCTGCCTTTTAAAAGAAAGGCAGCTCCAACTGAAATCCTCTTACCAGTGGCCATGTTCTGGTTAACTGCAGTTTTCCCTTTCCCGTCGTGTTCAGCTCCTCCAAACAATCCCCCCGGCGCCCGCAGTGAGGGAATTGAAATGTGCTTGGCAGCTCCAGCCTGCAAAGCCTCGATAATTTTTTGTCATCGATCCAAAAATCTTATGCCAGTTCACTGACGTGAGGTCACTCTAATTTCATCCCAGGGCTGCTGGTAGAGGGTGGTTTTTGGGGTTTTTTTGTGTGTGTGTGTGTCCCGACTGCCCTCACCCCCTGCCCAGCTCTCTGCCCCCACCTCGTTTTGTTGGAGGTTAATCACTGCGTGAGGTAACTCCATCCTTGGCATGTGTTGTGAGCTGGAAATCTGGTGGCTAATTACTGCCTTCAGAGCAGAGGAGGAGGCTGCAGAGTCCTGCCCTGGGAGGGACTGTGCTCACATGGCAGGGAGGACATCCCTGGCTCACACCAGGCTGAGCCTGGATGAAAAACAGGCTCCTCTTTATAACCTAGAGCATCTACTCGGTGCTTAACAGCAGAAAATACCTGTGTGGAAGGGAGACTGTCCTGCTTTTAAACACAAAAATAATTCCTGTGTGATTTCTGCTTTGAGCATTCAGGGCTTGGGGTGACACCGAGGCTTGAACGTCCCCAAAAATCTCGCTGGGAGGATGAAATTTTCTTTTCTTTTCTCCCTTTCTGGTCACGTTTTACCACTGGAGTTACTCAGCGAATTAATAGGTATAGAAATGCAAAGCTCTTTTCTTATTACACGCCATCGATCTGATTGCAGTGTCATTAATTGAAAGACTCGGGAAATGTGATGGATGGTTCAGTTCAGGATTCCACATTCGTTTTGGCATAGCCCTGCAGGAGAAAAGCTGCATGAAGCTGATTGAAGGGCTCTTTTTGTCTGACATGAATTATTCTTTCATTGTCAAACCTTGTAACAGCATTCAGACATAGGGAGATTTACAATGTGAAATCCTAAATGGGGTCTATTCTTAAAATAAAATTAGGAAAAAAAAAAAAAAGAAAGAAAGAGAGAGCTTTATCTCGCGACGTCGAAAATAGCTACGTTAAAAAAAAATAATAAAACAACCCACAACTATTCCTACAAATTAAATATCTTCTGCAAAACCCAAGGGGCTGATGTTTCTCACTTAATTTTAAATTATTCCAATGGCAAGGCCTTAAATGAATCAAACAATTGCTTTAATCACATAACGGTTGTCAACATTTTTATTACGTTCAAATATATTTGTTTGTCTGAGAGGGTTTGTTTGTTCTCCCCACTGCTGTCATTTACCCAGCAGAACCATTAGCTGGGAATCCTGCTCGTCCTGCAAAATGAGACCAGGTTTGCTTTTTTTTTTTCTTTTTGGGGAAAACCTGGCTGGACGTTGCCGAAATGCTTATTTAAGGAAATCGTTCTGCGTTTTAGAAAACATTACAAAAAAAACCAAAACAACCCCAAAACCAAACCATCTTAGTGTTGTGTGCAGGGTTTCAGCTTCTCCCAGCTGCTGTCTGCAGGCAGGTCTTGGCAAATGGCTTG
>NW_016690207.1:3312706-3332693 GCF_001604755.1 Lepidothrix coronata | reverse complement strand
ATTTTGTTCAGGGCTCTTTTTTCTTTTTTTTGCCTTTTTTTTTTTTTAATTTTTGTTTTATTTTTATTTTTTTTTTGGTAGCCCATTTTGACTCTGACAGTTTTTAAAGGTGAGGCTCATTTTTGTGAGGTTAAGAAGAAGGAGAGAGTCAAAGGTACCGTATCTTTCTTCTTAATTGTTTGCCTTAAGTCTAAAACATCTGAAAAAACACCCTTAAAACGGTCTTAGAAGTAACAGTCGCTTAATTAATAAAAATAGTAACAGATTTAGCTTACCCTCTTTATGGACTTAACTTCAGGAAATTAGGCATCCACTCTGTCTCCTCTGGAATAATCAGCTTCTTATCTAATATATATAAAATGACCAAATACATCTTACATCATTTGCATCTTTAACTCAGGAACAATTGCTGAGAAAAAAAATGGAAGCAACTGCTACAAGAGCAGAGAATCTTGTCGCTTTTAAAGCCTTTAAGCCACCCTTTATTTCCCTCTAGTTTGGCTTAATTTCCTTGTGTCGTGTCGTTGGGGGGACGAGAATATACAATGCCATGGCTAATTGTGTTACTCTTCCCATTAATAACCTGCAACTTTCCATCACGACGGGCGAGAAGCACGGAAAAGGCAGAAGCAGATGCAATTATTTGGTGCTGGCTAAGTTACTGTACGTGACCCAGGTGCTGGAGTACTATTTGCATGTGTTTCTCACCTTTGTTCACCCAGACACATGGGGATCTCGAGCTATTGCTGACTAATTGATAGTTGTAGTAACTGCTATAGGCTCCTTAGATTAGAAATGCATGCAGACGTGTGTCTTGATTCAAACATTAAGGAACACACACACTCTCACTTACTTACATGGGCAGAAAGTCTTCATACTATTAGAGGTGTGTGATGGAGATAGCAGGACATAAAACAGAAGAGAGAGAGACACAGAGGGAGAGAGAGAGACAGAGACAGAGAGATGGCATGCAGCATATATACCCCTACAAATAGTTCTAAAATGCGTTTGCAAATGCAGAAGTCTTCAGAACCATCCAACAGTTCAGCACACCCTTTTTATCTCTTCTCTGCGGGACGTCTCCATCCAGATTACTCGAAAAAAAGCGGAAAAGGTGAGAGCTCTGCCATCTTAGCTCTGAATTCATCTGATTTCCTTTTTTTTTTTTTTTTTTTTTTTTATATATATATCTCCCCCCCCCCTTCTCCCTTGTATTCCTCATGCCATTGTCCATTCTTATGATGGCAGCCGCCCTTGCTCTTGAATGCAAGTGTCACAGCGGGAGCAAAAAGGGTTCAGGGCTGCATTGTCAAAGCCATGGTTGCCTATTGTTTCTTAGCCTTTCACTGCTCTGCTTTTCCGAGCCTCTTTCCCTATCAGTGGCCCCTGTCAAGGGGAGGAGTAGGGAGAAAATTGCAAGAGTTAGTCGTCCTTTTTATTGCACACTGTTATGATAAACAGCCCAGCAATACATCCCACAAAATTAGGAATTATAACGACGGGACGGGGGGGGGTGGGGGGGGAAAAAAAAATATTTTTTTTAAGGTTTTTTTTTTTTTTTTTTGCGTTTTGTCGCTGCCCTTATGTGTCAAAAGCTTGGTTTTTCTTAGGAAAGACTTTTGTTATTGGTGTTTTGCCCAGCAAAAAATAGAGGCAGCTGCAAAGTGAACAGTGAGCTATTTAGCCACAAGGTAAAAATTTCCTGTTGCTATTTGGATACTGATGCTTTTCAATTTTAAGGGTGTTGGGGGGGGAGGAAGCATGACTGAAAGCATTTCTCTAGCTGTCCATTCATTCATCCATCCATCCATCCATTCATCTGTATTTCATGTTTTAAAGGAGATTGCAAATGATTTTTTAAAAAAGGCCGGAGAGGCTGCTTGCGAGTTGGTTTGGTTGGGAAAAAAATATCTCAGGGTAGGATGAGGTTTGTGTTTCAGGTGCTCGAATCTTGTGCTGGGGAAAGGAAGGGGGAACGACTGTCCTGCTCGTGCCAGAACGTGCTGGTTTGTCAGGTCATCTAAAAGTAAAATCTTGTCACAATTTCTTCCTTTCACGGGGGGGAAAAATAAAAACAACAATATAGACAGGACTTTAAGTGACATTTAAGCATGTGTTTGATTGTCTTGTGTGCACCAGGCCAGCTTTTCCCGTGTTCCAAACTTCAGGGAGGTTACAAAGTCGTGGCCTCAGAAGTTTTTTTGTTTTGTTTGTTTTGCTGCGTTTGATATTGAATTGTGTAGAGAATAAAATGATTTCTAAAATATGGCTTCCAAGGAGAGTGCAAACATATTTACGTGTTCAAGTTGGAAATACTCTACTGATTTCACTTTCAGTATTTTTTTTTTCTGCTTGAAGAAAAATCTAACAAAGTGAAAGAGAAACAAATGCGATTTCGTTTGTGCTTTTAATTGTTTCCGTAAATAGGACTATCTTTTCAACCCTTAAATTTATACTTACTGTCCTCAGTGTACAGTATATTTGGCAGTTAGGGGATTTATTTTTTAGAGGTCTATTATTACGTTATTTTGACTGAGCTATTACGTGATCACAAATTATTAAAAGAAAACGCTACAGACCGTTGAAATATGTGCTTCTTGAGCCTGAATATCTAAGTCATTGCAAATGTCTAGTGCTATTTTGTCTTGTCTAATAATACCAGGCAGAGTGCTTTCACAGCTGTAAATATGGTTTAAGAAGCTTGCAGAGAAATACTCCTTAAACTGCTGGACAGTTGGGCTCTTGTTTTGGTTGCATTTCAGAATATCGAGTTGTCCGAGCCTCCCAAATGATTGCTGTGAATTTAGTTGGAAAGAGAGGGGCAAGATATTTCACCTGAATCCACTCTTAACTCTCAGAACGCCGAAAGAGGAGCGATTTGATGATCAAATTCTCTCATTCCATCCCACAGACAACTTGCCTCGCCTCTCAGTGGTTTTTACACGCGTATATCGTCCTGCACCGCCACGTTCTAGGTCAAGTGTGTGTCTGTTTGGAAGATCTTTAGGTCTGAAACTTTTTGAAGAGACGCTGAAAGAACTCCTGGCCTTGTTTTAAATCAAGCTCTGAATGCAGCCCAGGCCACCCTGGGAGCACAATGTTTAATTTCCATTCGACATCTGCCTTATATTTCCCATCGCAGGCCGGGCTCGGCGCGCAAGGAGAGCGCTTATCGTTGATAAAAAAGTTCGGCATCTCTTTTGTCAGGGGTTGTAATTTCTGTTCTCTCAATCTGGACTGTCATTTTGTGTAAAAAAAAAAAAAAATAAAAAAAAAAAATCTTTTGTCACCGGGGGAGCTGAATGGAAAACCTGGAATGTGTAAGAGATTAAAGAAATGGGGGAAGAGGATTGGAACGTGTGGAGCGATTCTGAGCGCTCTTGGCTCTCCGAGACAGATGGTGCCTAATCCTGATTTTTTCCTTATTCCAGTGTAAATTCCGAGCTGTCCCACTGAATCCACTGCTGAATACTGATGAATCAGAATCAGGCCTGGCTCATTGCTTTTTTTTGAGACTGTGGGCTTATCTGGCAGTGCTTTATGCATGCACAGCTCTCATTTTACACTCCTGATGAGAGATGCCCACTGAGTGACTTGGTGCTGATTGCAAACACAGGGGTGTAAATCCTGGGTTTCACTCATTCCTCCTCCTTTAGACGTGCTATCAGTCTGACCTTCCAGGATCTAGGAATAAATATTTGAATAACTTGATGTGTTTTCTTTAGGTAGGTCCGGGGAGGGGAAATATTATCCTCTCCAAAGGACTGGGGTGGAATTTTGCATGTCTGGACATTCCACAGGGGCAGTGGGAATGGTGGTGGTGGTGGCTGAGATGTCAGGTCTACCCTGGGAGAAAAAGAAGTTTATTTAGCCCAAAGGCAGAAGCATTTGGCCTCACAGACTTATTTTTGCTGCAAAAAAAGGTGATCCAGGGGGATTGACTGTTACAGCCTGGGGATTGAGAGAACTGTTTCAGGTAGAGAAGGGAAAACTTCACTCTGTGTTTAATTTTTTTAAGTGGATTTTTATCTCCTTATTAATCAAACCTACTTGGGTTCATGTTGATTTTAATATAGGAAAATAAAAAGGCTTTTTTCCCCCCCTAGATCCATCCTGTAATCTGAGGATGAAATGCTCTGTGTGCAGCGTCAGCTCAGGTCCCAGGCACCTATTTAACTTTTCCTTGTGGGATTTCAGTGAAGCACAACCCTCATAGTCCTGCTCTACATAGGAATAAATGCATCTCTTTTTTTCTTCCCCCCCCATAGGAGTAACTTGATGACTTCAGTGGGAATTGCTCTTAAACAAGAGAGAGAAAGGGTCACCTGGATTCTCCTGGAGATGGGAGTCAGGGGCACAAGTCTCCAGGAAGGCACAAGAAGAGCATCTCAAATGCTGCCTCTTCTCCATCCCACATCGAGGTCCAGGCAAGTATTGTTTCCCCTGGTTGGAGCTTCACTGGTGAGTCCTTACAAGGGTTTGCTTCTCACACAGGGAAATGGTGTCACTGAAGTTTTGTTTCATAAGAATTTGATGGGAATTTGCTTCATTAAGCAGAGGGTGGGTTCTTGTGCCCCACTGGCCAGTGTGGCATTGCACTCTTAGGGAGAGTTTATATGGCCCTAGCCAGGAAAAGCTGAATCATTGGATTATTAAGCTTTTGGTAATTCCAGATCCATGTCCTGTTACCACCTGAGACACACAGAGGTAGAGCAATCTCACTTGAAGTCACTGGTTAGGTGACCCTCTGCATTTCCAGGCCCTTTGGGTTTTGCAAAGCACCAGAACCAGGCCATTGGAGTGAATTTTGTGTCCAGGCGGGCTCTGCATGCCATGGGTGGCATCTCCCCCAGGGATTGTCACTGGTTTCCATACCACTGTTTATAGAATTAGGTATTATTTGAGAGGAGCAAAGCAATTCCAGCTTGACAGGTAGAAAAGAGGTTGGTTAGAGCCCTGTTCGAAGTGGAGGAGTCTGAAATAAGCCATGAAAGAACATATTATCTTCCACTGGGAAAAGCCTGCATGGAGAGACTCATTTAGCCATGGCAAGCTGGGGGAGAAGTGTGGAGTGAAAGACCAACCAGGCAATTACTCTACTAATGGGTGAGATGAGGCTGGATTTCAGCAAATCAGTGCAAATTTGTGGTTAACTATGTCTGTTGAAAAGATTCTGAATGCAGAGAGTGTGAAGGGACGTTTTCCTTATCTGATGGAAAATGCTCCAGTGTTTAACATCAGTTGGATGTCGAACTTTGTCAACATCCTGGATGCTCCAGGTGCAGGCTGTGAGATGGAAGTTCTTGTCAGGGACTCTGTCCTGCTTGGGATGGTCTTCCCTGAGCTTGAGACACTTTTGTGCTGGCAGATTTCACTCCTCCTTATTCAAAATGTGACTTAGAGTTTAAGCAAACCAGAACTTTGAAAGTCCTTGTGTGAGCACAGCAGAAAACTTTCATGGGAGAATGTTGGCAAGAAGGAGAAGGGGATTTTTAAATAATTGTTGTTTCCTTTCTAACTTGGGGCAATTGCTTTATTTTGGTGCTGTGTGTCAGAAGTGCCTCATATGCTCAAATGTGTCTTAATTCAGATTTCAGAGCATCACTTCAGCTTTGCAGGATATCCCTTTCCCACGAGGTGATTTGGGTAGGAAAGCTATTTGTGGTATAACTCCAGTTTTATTCAGACACTTGAAATCTTCTCAATTCCCTTCTCCAGCCTGTGCATGGAATTCCCACATTTATTTACGTGAATGCACTTTTCTGAACCAGAGTAGTCAGTGTGGAATTGTTGTGCATGTTCTGAAAGTTGTGGACACTGTTTTGTTTCTTTACATTGACTTTGACTGTGATGAAAAACTCAACCTGAGTGTGAGTCACAGGTGTAAAAAGGGCAAGTCTCACAGGTTGTGTTTTTAGCTGCCACTTGTTCCTTTGGTTTTGCAACGTTTTTTTGTCCATGGTTTGAGAAGGGACTGATGTCTAATGTCATTTAGAGAGTTTTGGATTAGATATCAGGAAGAAGTTCTTGGCTGTGAGGGTGGGGAGGCCCTGGCACAGGTTGTCCCATCCCTGGAAGTGTCCAAGGCCAGGTTGGAGCAAGCTGGGACGGTGGAAGGTGTCCCTGCCCATGGCAGGGGGTGGCACTGGATGATCTTTTAGATCCCTTCCAACCATTCTGGGATTTCTGTAAGGTGCAGAGGCCTGTTCAGGGCTTTATCAAAGGGAAAATGGAGCTCTGCACTGTCAGGATTTCCCATCCTTCACAGGTTCTCGTTATCTTGTCCAGCTTCATCCTGTTCTTACGTGGCAAAAGGGGGAAGGAATGAGATTAGAGGCTCCACGATCTGCTGGGTGAAGGGGGGCATCAGCAGCTGAGGCAACACTGAGCACGGGGGTGATGGAGCCCCAAGAACCTCAGGAATGTGCTGGGTTGGGTTTAGGTGCTGAGAGAGCAACAAACAGTTGCCAGTCATGTTCTTCTTCCTGCAGAATTCGCCTCAGGCTTTGTTCCTGGTTGTATCTCCCCCTGTTCTGCTGTTGGTAACTACCTTGATACCCAGCTCTGGTTCACATTCCTGCCTGTGCACGGAAAACCCTTCCAGTTTCTGCCAAGTCATCACCTTCTCAACATGCAAATCCCTCCTAAAACCTCCCTTCTTCGGTATTGACCACACGAGATGATTTATTCTTCTAATATATCTGCATATTTGTCAAGGCTGGAGATAGATGAGCTGGACAGTGGGCAGGGATCTAAATGAGCTGTGTGGTATTTTCACTGCAAGCAGGGTTCTTTTTTCCTCATTTATTTGACTTTCTCGTTTTGTTGTGAAATAAGCTGATAAACTGCTTAAGACATCATGTCAAGTGATTTTAGTTATTCTTGTTCTGCGTGTTGAATTCTGTATAAATAATGGGTAAGTGATAAAAAAAAAAAGGTAAATTGATTCAGGTACAAGCTGCAGCTCAGAAAAACACCCAGCTGGCATTAAAATTCAGCTACAGGCAGTGGGAATCAAATGGTGGTGGTGATTACCCAGAGCAACCTGGTCTAGGAGGGGAAGGTGTCCCTGCCCAGGGCGGGGGGTTGGGATGAGATGAGTTTTAAGGTCCCTTCCAACCCAAACCAGTCTGGGATTCTGTGTTGGGAGTGTTCAGCAATGAAATATAAATACAGCAAGGTAACACATCAGGCAGCACATCCCCTCTTCCCTGAGGGTTGGATGGGTGTTCTTTCATTTCATGTTCCATTCTTGGCCTGGTAGTTCAGTCAGTGGGACAATATTTTGTTCCTGAGGACTCTGGGCCCTGTTTGGAAGCCAGAAGGTGATGGAGAAACCTGAACCTCTGGAAATGATTTGTAAATGATCTTTTGGACCATCTGCTCCTCGCTGGCTTAGGAATATTGGGAAGAGTAGCTCAGACCAGGGACTGGGTGCCAAACCTTCCTTGTTCTGAGGTCTGAACCAAACTTGTTGTGGCCGAAGATGCCAGGGGGAGTTTCCCAGAATTCCTGTTGTCGTTTCAGTGCCGTGTCCTTCATCACCCAGGCTGGGATTAATTGCAGCAGGGCGGATTTAAATTTGAAACAGGCACCACAGGCTGAGCTTTCCCTTAAAGTACAGATCAGATGGGGGCTGGCCCTGCAGGACTTGAAAGAATACAAGTTTATTTTTAATAATATTATATATTATAATAATATAAATATAGCTATTCAATAGATATATTCCTATTGCGTAGCTATATTATATATTATACAAATATATCTATTCAGTAGGTATATTTCATTTAATAGATATATTTCTATTACATATTAAAATTATATAAGTAGATCTGTTCAACAGATCTATTTCTATTGAATAGATATATTTCTATTATATATTATAATTATATGATATATCTATTCAGTAGATCTATTTCTACTGAATAGATATATTTATATTCTATATTATAATTATATAATATATCTGTTTAGTAGATCTATTTCTACTGAATAGATATATTTATATTCTATATTATAATTATATAATATATCTGTTTAGTAGATATATTTCTACTGAGTAGATATATTTATATTATATGTGATAATTATATAATATATCTATTCAGTAGATATATTTCTATTGAATAGATATATGTATATTATATATGATAATTATATAAATATATCTATTCAGTAGATCTATTTCTATTGAATAGATATATTTATATTCTATATTATAATTATATGATATATCTATTCAGTAGATCTATTTCTATTGAATAGATATATTTATATAGTTATATAAATATATATAGTTATATAAGTATAAATAGAAAAATATATTTATATAACTATAAATATATAGTTATATAAATATAAATAGAAATTTATATGACTATAGAAATATGTCTATTCAATAGAAATGTTGAATATATTCAATAGATATATATAATATAATTATATATTATATATAATATTTATAACATTATATTGAATAGTTATATTTCTATCTAGAAATAGATATATTTATCGAATAGATATACATTTATACATGTAAATAAATACAAATTATTTGCTATACAATTAGTCCCCACTCTTACCAGCACTTGTGGCTGTGCTCATGGGAGTGATCCAGTCGAAGTCACAGCAACTCCACGTGGGTCCAGTTGTTCAAACACGTTTGTGGAACCCACTGGTACGTGTCTGATGTGTGTCCCCTTTTACTGGCAGCTTAATAAGTGCTGCTGACCTGTGTCCTGCCCTCTCACACACTTAAGCAGCCCCAGAGAAACCCGAGTTTGTCTGGCCTGTTGCTCAGCCAACCTCCCCTGGGACCGGATTTTCTGCCTCGTGAACTGGATCCGGCCCCTGAACTCAGCAGCTGGATATTCCACTGGCTGGAATGGGGGGGGAACAGGCTGCAGAGGGGCTGGTTGGGATGCTCAGAGCAGGAGAATTGTGCCATAGAAGTGTTTTTTAGGGGTCTGTGTTCCTGGAGCAGTGCTGAGCATCGAGGGGATTGTCCCTCTGTGCTGCGTGTCCAGGGAAGGGAGCGGAGCTGGGAAGGGGCTGGAGCAGCAGGAGGGGCTGAGGGAGCTGGGGGGGCTCAGCCTGGAGAAAAGGAGGCTCAGGGGGGACCTTCTGGCTCTGCAACCCCCTGACAGGAGGGGGGAGCTGGGGGGGGTCGGGCTCTGCTCCCAGGGAACAAGGGACAGGAGGAGAGGGAACGGCCTCCAGCTGTGCCAGGGGAGGCTCAGGTTGGACACCAGCAGGAATTTCCTCATGGAAAGGGTTTTCAAGCATTGGAAGGGGCTGCCCAGGGAGGTTTGGAGTCCCCACCCCTGGAGGTGTCCAAGGAATGTCTGGACATGGCACTCAGAGCTCTGGGCTGGGGGACAGGGTGGGGATGGTGCACAGGGTGGACTCGATGATCCTGGAGGGCTTTTCCAACCTCAGTGATCCTGTAATTCTCTTATGCACCACCCGAGTGCCCAAATCTCAGAGGAATTGGATCTGTCTTGGCTCTTGGGCTTTGAACCTTCAACTCAGGGTGTAAAGAACGGTTGGTTTAACTTTGCAGGTCCTGGGTGCAGCCCTGGCATAGCTGGACGAGGTAGCTGGGACAAACTGACAGGTTAAAAAGCCCTGGGCTGCACACTTGCAGATAAAAAGCTTATGAACTCTTAATATAATTTTATTTCTGTGACATTACCGCCTGATTTTAAGAGGAGGTGACTTTAGATGTCTTCATGAACTAACCTACCATAAAGATGGGCAGTAATTGTGATGCTAACTGGTTTTATTACAAGAGAAATAGAAGCAACAAACCTAATTCTCATCTCTCACTGCTTTGTCTCTCATTGTAACATCAGTTCAGTTCAGTGGGATGCTCCACTACAGGCTCTAAAACAAGGATATTAGAGTGGTTGCAAAGAAATATATGATATTATGGAAAATTATGGAACTACTGTAAGCTGTGGATCTTTTCTTGACAGATTTCAGTGAAGTCCCAAGCTTGGGGTGTTTACTTGGATCTGATTTTGGCTTTAGGAAAAGTCTGACAGACACAGGCAACAAGTGCAAAGCAGAAACAAAGATTAGGAAAATTGTGTCAGGCTCTCTGTCAGGTACAATTTAAGCTGTGGTGTTTGAATAGAATTGAGTAGTTTGTGGCAAAAATTCCCCATTGGAATGCTGTGCTGGATCCTCAGCCAGGATGGCATAGCTGGAATTGTGGCTGAACAGGGCTGACCATGTGGTTTGTGGGGTCATTGCTGCCAATAGGACTGTTCAGAATAAAAGAACGTGACTTAACATCTTTTATATCAGTCAAATCCAGGCAATATTTACTAAAAATATATTTCCCTTTTAAGACCCTCAGTTTCACTTCATGGAAGCTGATTCCAACAAGCTGGTGGGGTTCTTTCAGGGAGCTCCAATGGATTTTGGATCAAACTCTTCCTAACATGTGGATCATCCTTTATTGACTTTTTTACAGTGGGGTTTTCACCCCTCTAAACAAGAAGCTGCTGCAAATCAGCCCCCAAAGGGTACAGCAGACAAAAATGAGCTCCCTGTGGCAGCCCCATTACTTTAAAATGCACTAAACCCTCTGGAATTCTTCTCAGTGAACTGATCCTGCATTTTGCACTGCTCTTATTCTGTGAGCCTGGTTCAAGCTACTCCAGGAAAGTCACTGTCAGGTCAACAACTTTCATTTCCTACTGGGTGTTCCTAGAGAGCTTAGTCACATTTTGGTGCAAGACTTCACAGGAGGAGATTCAGGAACACCTCATCCTGTCCCCTGAGTTCATCTGGTCCAGATAGATGGTGGTTAATTCACTTAACACTTCACTGAAATGATGAAGGACTTTCTTATGATTTTATTTCGTTTGCAGACAGATCTCAGTGCAGACAATCCTCTGAGCTCAGGGATGGGGCTGATTTGAGCAAAAGCCCTTGAGTACCACAAATATCCTTCCTTCCTTCCCCTTTTACAGTTTCTTTTAATGCTCCTCAGGTCCCCTTTGGTTCAGTATCTCCCATATTCTTTAGAATTAAGAATTAGCCTGGCTGATGTGTTTCCCTGTTCCAGTGGCACTGGAGGCAGATTAGTGCAGCCTGTTGGAAAAGTTGGGGAAGGAACACAAAAGCAGAATTTGCTTTTCATCACCTTGCATATCTCCTCCTTTGGCTCTGATAAGCAAGTCATCTACAACCATAACAGCAGATATGGATACAACCTAATGCTTAGAATATAATTTATATTCTCATTATGGTCCTTATTAAAAAAATGCAGATTATGACAAAGGGCCCTAACTAACTGAAAATTATTTTGCAATCACTTGATATTCTTGAATAGGACAGAAATGTGCTTATTATTCCTTGACCATGGTCTCAGCATCAATCCAGGACCTTTGCTCTTGTTGACAAGGGCTGGGATTGAAGCAGCTGAGATCTGGATGTGGTGGCACTGCTGTGGCTCTTCTTTGTGGCCACAGGTGAATTCCTGAGAGCAGCAGTTTAAAAAAGAGATTTAGGAACCTACTCTGTGCTTAAAAATAACACCTGCTTCAGCTCAGGAGACGGCATTAATTTGAGGCAATTAATTCCCATGGCTTTCAAAGGTTTTTACTCTCTGTTGATACAGAGCTTAATAACTTATCACCCTGTTGTGCTTGGTGTCTTCTACCTGTGTAGTAATAGAAATAATAAGCCCTGGCTAGTTATGGAGTGGGTCACAGGGACTGGGTGATAATTTTGCAGGCTGTGTTCATTTCCTGGGCTGTGTTTTGTTCAGGCAGAGATGAAAGGTTTCCATGTCCCAGATCCTGGGTGTCTGCTCAGTCCTTCTGCCCTGTTGTCCCGTTTTAATTTGGCTTGCAGCTCCTCCTATTCAGCTCTTCTCCATCCCCAGTGGACTGGGCTGGCAATAAACTGAATTTTATGCCAGCCTCAGGTGCCCAGTGTTTGTAGGTTCATGGATAGTGGCTCAAAATGGCACAACAAACTGCTGCTGGACCCAGTGACCACTGCAGGATCCCAGGGGTGCTTTAATTTTGACTTTGTTCCAGGAACAGAACTATCACTGGAGATTTTAAGGACAAAAAAAAATCACAGAAATCCCCCAGCACAATGATTCTGTGAGGAGGGAAAGGCCCATATCCCACTCACTGCCCATTTTGGGCTCAGGTACCTTCAGCTGCAGGAGGTGGAAAGAGCTGGGCAAACAAGTCCCAAAGTAATTTTTTCCTCTGCTTAAAAGGCAGAGAGAGGGGTTATTCATCCTGATATAACTCCAAGTCGTGTCTATTTGCACACATTAAGTGGCTTTGTTTGCTGTGGTTGTTATTTTGGGCTCGGTGCTGCCTTTCTATACACACACAATGGTAATTTATGTCTAAATGGGAGGCACAGCAGTGTCTGTGGGAATGAGCAGATCGTGGATCCTGCAGGGTGAGAGCAGCCTCAGCATTTGTAGCCCTGACTCCTGCCACACTGAAGGGCCCTTACCAGCACTCCTGTGTGCTGGGGATGGTGGAATTGGGCCCACAATATTATGGCACAAACTAGAAAACACACGACCCTGCACCAGCTGTAATGGCATAATGGGATAAGTGCGAGGGAGACGCAGCAGGATATAATAGGTACTCAGCTGCCTCCGAGATGGGGCCTCTGTATTTACCTGGATAGGAGAAAGCTGGAAAACTAGGGCAGCATAAGAACACAGTGGCACTGTAAGTGCTCCAGGCTTGTGGGTGAATTGAAAATGCAGCAATATGGGATGTTATATAATAAATAATAACAATAATATCTGTGCTCAGGTCCCGTTCAGCCTGAAATGCTTCACCAGCTGCTCTGCAGAGCTCACGGGAGTGTTGGGGCCTCTTTGGGGTTGGATTTCCTAATTCCTTCTCTTCTCCTGCTCTATAAAACCTCTGTGGGGTGTTTTTTGTGCTTTATTATGTCTGGAGTGTAGAGGAGCTTTCATCTCCCAGAAATGTGTATGAGTGATCAACACCAGCCATCATTTGTGATGTTTCCCATCCCTGGAAGTGTCCAGGTTGGGTGTTGGAGCAACATCCAACTAGTGGAAGGTGTCCCTGCCCGGGGCAGGGGGTGTGGAACTGGATGATCTTTAAGGTTCCTTCCAACCCAAACCATTGTGGGATTCTGTGAGTGGAGCTGATGGGGAAACAGGAAATCAAATGGGGGAAATCCCAACACTCCTTTGAATCCCAACACTCCTTTCCCTCTCCTCCTGACAGCAGAGCTCCATCCCACACACTCTGGCTCCCACAGGAGGGCTTTTGCTGCAGGTTGCAGAAATCTGGATTTTTTTGTGACGGTGGCAGGCTTTGGTGTTGAAGTGTATAATCTTTCAGGCCAAGACATGACTTTCTGGCACTCATTAACATATTTAAGCCGTGCTTTCTATGCCACTCTTTGATGTAGACTCACGGCTTTGTGGCTTATCTGTGTTCCTAATTTCACTTTTAACTTATTTGCTGACTTGGGTGAAGATCCTCCTGCTTAAGTGATGAGTCATTTTTTTTTTTTTTTTTTTTTACTTGCAGGAAAAATTTGCATTTATTTTTTCCACAGAGGCACTTAGGAACAGGTTAAATGAACCATTTAGATGATTGAGAGAGAGAGAGATGCCAGGGAAAGTGGTAATGTGTGCTGTGGTGCTCTTCTGTTACTCTCTGATTCAGATTGCTGCTATTCAGTTAATTCCTTAGATGTGGATTGCTGAGTAGTGCCTCCCTCTGCATTCCCTCCCTTCCCTGGATTTCTTGGGATGAACTGGTTGGAATTCATTGGTGTATTTTAACTGTAGGTTTCCCCTGCAGTGCTGTGCCATCTAACAATAAAATTCACATTACAGTTCCAGGAATTGTCAAGGTGGACTGAACTGTTGACAGTGTACAGAAAGATGCACGGAGGAGTCTTTAGGAATAAAAGATGAGGTGTCAAAAATAGATAATGAAACTTTCAAATGTATTTTTTTGTAATCTTTCTCAACTGGAGCGAGTGGGTTTAGAAGGAATAGTTAAAAAAAGAAAACAACAAACATAGTATGAAACACAATAAATTTTAGGATTTTTAGGACATCTTCATGGGGTATTCAATCTTTCCACAGCTTTGTGAGATTTATTAAGGGAAAACCAATTTGGATTTCTTTTTTTTTTCCAATATTCCAAGATGGAATCATTGTGCTGAATTACAGGTGGTCACACAGGTCACCAAGGGAGGAGCTGAGGGGCATAATCTGCCTTGGAATCCGAAGTAAGGAGGGGACATTTGTTTTTAGTGTTTGGAGAGTGGTAGTTAGGACATCACCTGAGAATTTAGGAAGAGAAGTTGAAATAACTGAGCCATTTTGATGGTGTGAAATCATCTCCACGCCCAGGCTGCTGTGGAGAGAGAGAGAAGGACCTGAGGTATCAGTGAACAGGAGTTTGATGCTTTCTTGAGCTGTAGGTAACTCCCAGCAAATGATGTGTTACTAATTGGGTTAAACCATATCATAATTCCTCTCACGTAAATGCAGGCTCTTGCCTGGCCTATATTACTGCAATATCAGGGTCTGTCCTATTTTCCTCATGGAAAAGCATCCCAAAGGTGGGATGCAGAGGTGCTGTCCTGCCTCACTAAGGGGAAACTGAGGCACGACCTCACCAAGTTGAAGCAGAGGGTGGGGGCATTTTAGGGACCTGAATGAGGACCCTTCCGAATTTAAGGCTCAAATTTTAGGCTCAGATTTTAGGCTCTGACCTTCCTGGGGGCACAGTTTGCAGCACCTGTGCCGTGGCTGGTTACAGATGGATGATCTGGGTGGGGATGTGTCGCTTGCCTGGGTGAGAACACCCATCTAAATAAATGCACAGGCAGCGTTTGGGAGCATCCAGGAATCCACTTGAACGAGGGGGTGGGTTTGGAAGTGGGGCTTGTTATTAAACAGCCTCTTTGCGTGGGCACCCTCTGTGTGTGCGTGTTTCTAAAAAACCCAGGGTCTCCTGGCTCTCCTGCCATCCCGGGTCTCTAAAAAAAGCCGGGATAACAAACATCCATATTCAAACCTGCCTTGAAAAGACGTCTCCCCGCAGCTGTGGGAACCTCAGCCTGCCGGTGCCGCCGTGTCACATGATGGGCTTCAATCAGATTGAGCCCGTTTTAACTGCATTTGCACTGATTTGCTCCGTCTCGAGTTATTTAGCATTATTGATTCCTCTTGACTTCCCGGGTGCATTAGTTGCCGTTGACCCTGGCATCTCGCTGGAGCAGACTGGCCCGTCATGTGATACTGTCTGGCTTTGTCCTTGTTCCCAGTCAATTCCTGTTTTACTCAGCAGATGTCTTTTGTTCCCGACAAAGATTGCTCATCCCATTGTCCCGGGTGTGCCCCGTCCAGCCCGGGCTCCCGCGTCCTGGCCCTTCCCAGCCAGACTCTCCCCCTCCTTCCCCCAGACTCTGCACACCAGAAGGAGCCTGGTTTGCTTTTCCTTTTTTATTTTTTTCTTCTCCCCAGGGGTCTGGCTGGATTATTTCTGGAGCTGGTTTCTTTCTTCTGTGAAAGTAAACCAGGGAAAATAGGTTTAATTTTTTTTTTTTTGGTAGGGTTTCTTGGGAAGCACCTGGGCCCCACCTTGACTAAATCAGCATCCATCCCTCCTTGGTTTTGATTTAAATCTGGCCCCCAGTATCTAAAGAGATTGTTTGGGGTTGTTTTTTTTTTTTTTTTCCATTGCATGGACCTGCTAGAAGGGATGGGGGGAAAAGTTATGGATTATGATAGGGATTTGTGTAGCAACCTACAGGATTTGGGGGCCTGATCCACTCCTCTCTTGTGCCAGAATCTGATAAATTCAGCATTTCTGCTCTTCAGATCCCAAAAGATAAATCCCTGTAAACCAAAGTAGAGCTCTCTCTGTCAGTAGGACTGTAGTGCTTTGGGGGCCTTTAGGGCATGGAGGTATCTTGTGGGTTCACTGCTCCAGGGAGCATTTTGGGATGCTGGAAAAGCAGGGATCTGGCAACTGCGCAGTGTCCTGGAATGTCTGAGTGAGGAAAATGGGGATAGGGGCAGGTGATGGGCAGCAGAGAGGGAGTGAGACTCCTCTCAGCCAGCCCACTGCCTAAAGGGTGGCTGCTGAGCCTGCAGCCCGGGGCAGGAAAAGCTGATAAACTCTCAGTGCTCTCCTAATGACTTCAGAGTTCAAGGTTTTCCCTTGGAATCCAAGATTTTAGCTCTAGTGCTTCAATTTTAGGCTTTCTCTGCTTGTGTGGTATGTGAAGTCTGGGCCAGTCCAGGGCTTGGCTTCTCCCCCACTTCAGGCAGGGCTGATAAACCCTCTGCTCAGTCTCTCTGTGTGCTGAACTGCATTTTCTCTCCCAGAAGTGAAGGAAAAGATGGCTGGATGTGCTCTGTGCCCCAGCTCCCTGCAGCCAGGCTGTTTGTCAGCATTGTGCCACTTCACTGCAACTTGGTGTGTGGAACCTGACTCGGGTCCATAAAAGCTGCTCAGAGGCCCATTATTTTCCATTATTGTTCCTTTTTGTACCATTATTACTTTTTCTCAGGAACTAAATATTTTTCCTTTTTAATTTAGTGTGGTTTAACTTAAACCCACACTTTTCCTACTAAACCCACCATAAATTACTCTGTTACCACCTCACCTCACTGACTGCAGCTTTGTTCACATGGCACAGGGATTCTTGGAAAGGGGGGGGGATATTTTATTTCTGTCACCAGCGGGAATTAGGGTGGAGAAAGGGCAAATTTAAATTCATAAAAAGACCCGTGAAAGGAAAACTGCTTCTGGTGGCAAAACTCACCTTTTGGTCAGTCCTGTATGTGATCCCCCTCTTCTGGTTGTCTGTGGAATTGGCTATGGAGGGAAGTGGAGAGTAGCACAGACAATGGGATTTGGGCAAATTGGATCGTTTTCCTTATGCTGGTGAAAGACCTTTGGAATTATAGAGCAAAATGGACTTTTGATGTGGATTGGGTTTACCCTGGGGTGACTCTTTTGCTGGTGTTGGTGTGCTCCAGGTAGGAGCTGCCTGGGGTCTGGGTGGAGCTCAGCTCAGCTCTATTTGGCCTGACTATTTTGAGTGCATCTTGCAGAAATGGCACTGGAGGAGACTGGTTTTCCCTTGTCTGGCACCTGGTGCCCGTGAGAGGTCAAGGTGTGAAATGCTGCCCTTGTGGTTTGGGGCTGCTTTCATTTTTTTCTCTGTCTACATAAAAATCCTGGTGGGAAGGAGGCAGTTTGGAGCATCCTCAGGAGGGGTTCTGTGAGGCAGGAGCAGACAACAGGCAGAACAAAAATCCCATCAGGTGCCTGGATGGTCCTGATGGTTAACAGCAAATCCCTCATGGAATGTGGGGGTGAGGAAGGGAAGTGGGAGATCAGGTTTGGAACCTCTGGGCTGGAAGCACTGCAGTATTTTTCTGGGTATAGGTACCATCATTTTATTTGGCTCAATGCAAGGGTAGGGGTAAGCAGCCACATTTACATCCACATCCCACTTTATATCCATATTCCAGCTTCATCTGCCAGAAACTGAATCAAATCATAAAGGTCATTGAGGTACAAACGTGTTCCCACCTAATAGTCCAACATCTGCCATCTTGCTCCGTGGTATCCCCCTTCCTTTCTGCAGCACTAATCACACTGGAGTTCATAACCTCTACCCAGACATTCTAAAAGAGGCAGGAAAATATTCTGAGGAAGGTATTGAATTACAAACTGGGTTGGGATGGAAGGAGAGAGCTAAAAGGGAAGAGAGATCACACAATGCCCCCCCCTTCCCAGCTTAAGGAAGCAGCATTCCCTCACTGGTAGCCATCCTTTCCAGGGAGAGCAATGAGCTGAACAGTTTTCTCTCTTCTTTTGTCCCTCCTGGGCTCAATTTGCTGTAATTCCTGGCTGCACATGGCACAAATGACTGAACGTGGATGTTGAACCCACCGTGGCGTATAAAACGAGCCAGAGAATCTTCCTGGAGCCTGGAATCTTCTAGAATTGAAAAATATCCTCTCTTTCCCAGGGCAGGAGAAAATCCTGACCCTGAAATGGAGCCTTATGATAGAAGGAGGCTTCTTCTGGCTCTGTCTGTGTGCTCCTGTCACATGTGGAAGTGTCAGACAGAAGTTGGTTTCACAGTTGTGTCAACTGGGGGAGACACATTTTCCTTAATGGAGCGGGAGATGATTTTTGAGAGATGTAAATGCCAAAGCATCCAGAACTCTGCAAGGTAACTTCGTCCCCTGTGTCCAACAAAAGTGTCCTCTTGGCCCTGGGTGGGAGGAATTGGCCGTGGGCTACAGGCTGATGAATGTTTTGGGCTCAGAGTGGGGAGATGATGTCATGAGCAGGTTACAAGTCACCTCTGGGCTTCTCCTTCTCCCTTTCCTCTTGCTGCTTGCAATCTAAATATTGAAATCTGTGCAGTGCAGTGAGGCCTCTGGGCAGTGCCACAATGCCAGGAGCGTTTATATTCAATACACAATATTATCACAGAATCTCAGACTGATTTGGGTTGGGAGGGACCTTAAAGCCCATCCAGTCCCACCCTCTACCCTGGGCAGGGACACCTTCAGACCCTCAGCGCTGAACCTGCTGCTCTTAAATCAGGTGCCCCTTTACCTTGGGAAGGGGAGAGTCAAAAAGCTGCAGGAGCTGCCTGCTGGAACCCCTGGGCTCTGCCCTGATGGATCCGCCTCCCTCGCTGCCAGAAAGTTCCCAAGGAGTAATAAATTCCCTCTGGGTCTGCACTGAATGCAGAATTGATCCGGCTGCAGGAGCCAGGGGGAATCAATCCAGCTCGGGCCGGGTGTGCCCTGCACATCCATTGGCTCCCTGGCCCTGCCTCCTCCTGCTCTGGCCTGTGCATGCCACAGCAAAAATTGATTTTTGCATGAAACCAAAAGGTGAACCGTGGCATCAGGCAGCTCAGAGCCATCTGTCTTGTCAGGGCTCCTGTCGGAGGGACGGTTATTTGGAATTATCCACTGATGAAGAGCAGCCAAAGATGTTTCCCTGTGTGCCAGAGAAACTGTCCTTTGTGATTTTTTCCCCCCCAAAACCCCTCTTTCCCCACAGGTTCTCTTTCCCTGAGGTCAGCACACGCAGCACATCCAGTTGCACGTGTGGTGCTCACGTGTTTTCCTGCTGAATCATTCCCAAAAAAATCATTCCCAAGCACCTGCAACATCCCCCCCCCCTCACACACACAGGAGGAATTGCAGCTCCCCAGAGCCAGGGATGCCACCAGAGATGTCCTTTAAACTCACCCAATCCAATGATCCACTGGAAGAAAGCAACAGATGCTGAGTCATCACCCAGCACTTCTGTACCACTGTGTCCACCCAAAAAAGCTGTGAATGGTTGGCTTTCCTTAGCTGGGGAAGGAGGGGAGGACAGGAGGGTATCCAAAAATCCAGGGGGAGAGTTAAAGTAGTTTTGGTAACCTCTGCAGTATGTTTTTAGCACCGGTATGTCTTTGAGTGTGTATATATATGTATGTATATATTTATTTTTATATTTTCCCCCTTGTATTTTTCGTGTTAATCTGACTCAGTTCCTGGCTTTTGCTTGTCTTGCTGTTATTTTTACCCCCTGCTGCAGTCTGCAGGCAGGTTCTCAGCTCAGAGGGCATGTCAGAATCGTGCCACATAGACTGCCCTGAAGTCAAAAGAAAAAAAGAGAGAAATTACATGATATCCTCCTTAACTTCACAAATGTTCGCTATACCTCGAAAAAATCGGAGGTTTTTTTGGAAGAGATTCAACCCCCAGCCTGCAAACTGCATCTTCCCTTTCTCACTCCAATATTGTCTCACTACTGGAGAGCCTCTGTTTGGAGCAGAGATTACAAAGCCCCACAAACCCTCTTCCACCCCCGAAGAATCACCCAACCCAAACTAATACTTTAATGACTCCTTTTCCTCCCAAGGAAGCAAATTCAGGCACGCACACACACACACACACACACAC
>NW_016690207.1:3285044-3312522 GCF_001604755.1 Lepidothrix coronata | reverse complement strand
CTGGAAAATAGGTTCTTTTTTTTTTTTTTTCCCCTTTTTTTTTTTTTTTTTTTTTTCCCTTTGTTTTTTTTTTTTTTTTTCCTCTCGGGCAGCTAAGAGTTGTCACCGAGTCTGAGAGGCCCATTTAGAGGAAAACGAGCCTCCGAGGAGAATTGAATGCTTGCTTTTCAGCGGCTGCTGCTTGAACAGTCTGCTTTGCTTTTGGGGCAAGGCAGGATGCAAACACCCAGATTTGTTTAGAGCTTTCCCAATCCCTGCCTGTGTGCATGTGTGTGGATACACAGCCATAAAAATCAGAGGGGCTTGGGCTGCTAGGAACATGTATTAGTCACAAAACGAAGCAAACATTTAATTGAAAAGGCTCTTTAACCTGAGCTGATATACTGGATGGGATTCTGTGGGAATTTATCACTTCACTGGGTCTGTTTTGGGGTGTATTTTGCATTTTATTGCCGTTAGGCTGGATTTTGACCGAGATTAATTAATTCAATTTAACGCAGGTCAAGACATTTTTGTGACAGAAGTTATTTTTTTGTGGAAAAGGCTGATTTGTGGAGATTTTTTTGCTGTGAGCAGTTTGGGGTTTGTGCTTATTCCTTCCTACCCCCAATTCTGAATATTGGGGGTGAGGTTGTTTTTTTTCCCCTGGTTTCTTTTTGTTTTGTTTTGTTTTTGTTTGTTTGATTTGGTTTCGTTGGTTTTTTCCTTGGTTGGGTTGTTTTTTTTTGTTTTGGGGGGCAGGCCGTGTTTTGGTGGGGTTGTTTCCTTTTGTTTTGTTTTGTTTTGAAAACAAGCTACAAAGTTTCAAACCGAAGACAGTATTTTGCTCAAGCCCACCTTGTTTTAAAAACTCATCTAATTTCTGTAAACGTTTAACAAAGAAATTGGCCAATGGAAACATTCTGGAGCGATGCTCTTTTTCAGGTGTTTTTGGGTTTTTTTTTGAACTGCCTTTTGAATTTCTGACCTTTTTATGTATTTTGGCTTTTTTTTTTTTTTTTTTTTATTTGATTTTTATTTTTGATACCTCTTGGGGCGAAGGGAAGGCTTCTTGCAAATGCCTGCCAGCCAAGAGATGAAGGTGTTCTCTGATCTATGAATCACCCACCCACCAGCCTCCAGACAAGGGGGTACCAAGTAGACTATTTAAAACAGGTAAAAGGGAATAAAAGACCTTTATGTGAACTTTTCTGAGCTGCTCGAGGAGTTCCCAGGTCACACTTGGGATCCCCTTAATGGCTTTTGCCTCTCTGCTGAATTCCTCTCAATTTACCACCCCAGAGAAGGAGGATGTTCCTTCCCCACCCCATGGGAAATACAACCCTGGAGTTCATTCCACTGCAACCTGTTCTGAGCCTTCCCCCCATGGATTTTGGGGGAATTGGGTTGATTTCTACCATTTTAAGGCCTAGGCAATGGATTAATTCTGCAGTCTGGGCTTCTGGGTCATTCAGGCACCCATTTCACTGCCACCAGCAGTGGCACAGGTTGCAAAATATTTCCTTTCTGCTGACATTCTTTTTTACCACAGTAAAATTGCCTTAATATATGAGCCAAAATAGGGTTTTGAGACATGTTAATCTTATTCTATACATGCCCTGCCTTTTGCAAGCAGGGCCACGTTGAAGCCCTGAAATGCCACTGGAATATTTTGTGCTCTCTGTCCTTTCTGGGCTGGGTAGGTGTTATAAGCTCTGTTGTTGTCAATGTGTCTCCTTTCTCCTGTCTGGAATGAAAAATAGCTCCTCTCTTTGATCTTCCCCTCATTTGCTAAAAAGTAACCAAAAATAATCCCCCCCCTCCCTTTTTTTTTTATGTTGGGGGGAGGTGGTGAAATGTGCCAGGATTCAACAACAACAACAAAAAAAATAAATTGAGACCCTCCTTTTCAGTGCTTACTAACTGTGAAACATAAAATCCCTGTCCAGGTAAAAAATTTGAGTTGTCATAGCAACAGCAGGATGGCTATTTATTTTTGGATTTCCATTTTCACTGATTTATTTAACACATTGACAATCCATTTATAATGAAGAGGAATTCAAGAGGGTTTTTGTTTCTGGCTGGGTTTATACTGAGCCAAGCTTGGGTTACTTTTCACCAGAGAAAATAAGCAAAGATAAAAGAGGCAAATAAAAAGGAAACCTTGTGGCTTTCTGGGGGTTTTCTTGTAGGCAAATACGGGTGCTGGGTGGTGCAGGGGAGAGGGAAACCGTGACTGACTTGTTTATTTTGTGTCTTTTAGAAGAACCTTAGTGCTGTAAAGCAGAACAAGGGTTTAAGTCCAGCTGTGGGAGCCCCAGATTGTCACCTCCACCTGCCCTTGCCTGCATGCACACACTGCCAGGAACAGGGCAGCAGAGCCACTGGAAGGGGCTCCACTGCTCCATCTCCTTGCAGAAGCCAGGGAATGCCTCAAAGCCGTGGAAAAAAATCCGTATTTCTCATTTTGGCAGCGACCTCTCTGTGCTCAGTGCGGTTCTGAGGCTCAGGTTTGTCTGCTCTCCACAGTGTTTGTGTCCACCCAACCTCTGATCCAGGGCTTGGAAGGACTCACAGAGCAGCCTGGAGTTTGGAGAGCCCAAATACACTCCATCCCAAAAGTATGTAAATGGCCTTTAGCTTTGGGGTGTTGGTGCTGAAATGGGCCGTGCTCTGTGCTCAGGAGTGGATTGTTTGCAGGCCCAAGGGTGGCAGGAGCCCCTCGGCCACTCTGGAAGGTTTTGTGGGGGATGACTGAACCCATCCCTGGATGCACAGCCAGCTCTGGAGCCAAGCAAACAGGCACCCACAGAATCAGGGATTTTCAGAGCTTAGAGCAGTGTAAGTGCACT
Source organism: Lepidothrix coronata (assembly GCF_001604755.1). NCBI lineage: Eukaryota > Metazoa > Chordata > Aves > Passeriformes > Pipridae > Lepidothrix > Lepidothrix coronata. The sequence goes on along the minus strand of NW_016690207.1, from coordinate 3,309,691 downwards.
TGGGTAACGGTAAAATGCCCCCAAACGCCCCCAAAATCCTATAACTTATGAATTCCTCTGTATCTCCCTCCATGGAGATTTAATTCCAGTGGATGCCTTTGAAATCCCACCCAATTCACCTGCCAGAGGAACCAAATCAAACTTCAACATTTGGTGACTCTTGAAAGCATCTGAAGACTGGGAAGTTTGGGGCAGGTTTTTGGAAGCAAAGCAGTGAAATCCAAGTGGAATCACCCGGGGAGAGCAAACCCAGCAGATTTTCTGCTGCAGAACCTGGCTGGGAGCACACAGTCCCTGCCTGGGTTTTCTCCCAGCCTGTCTCTCTCTCTCTCTCTCTCTGCATTTGCTCTGCAGGTTGGTTCCTCTCTGGGATTTGTTTCCTCTGATGGATTCGGGCGACTGAGATTGATGGCTTTAAAAAAAGGACTGGTATTGATGACACACTTGTGAAGCTCAGGGAAAATTGTGAGCCTGGCAAGAGACTGGGGGAGGGAAACCTTCAACCATTTTCTTCTGCTGTTGCCGTTTGGGGCATCAGCCTGGGCTGGTTCCAAGCCAGGAGGGCAGCAGCTGAGCAGAGGAAGTGTTGCACTTTCTGGCCAAACCTGTGAATTTGTGAAGCCTGGGCTTGGTTTTGGATCAGGAAAAGGTAAGGTTTGACCTGTGTGTCAGAAAAAAAAAAAAAAATCAAGTGCTATTTCTGGCTGGGATCTGGAGCCTGCAGAGGGGAGAGTCATGTCCAGCAGTCACTGGTGCTTCCCCCCTTTATCCTGGTGGAGCATCAGACTGTCCTTGGGGCTGAGAGTGGGGGAAGGGTGGGAAAACCCAAGAAATCAACTTCCAGACATAAATACAATATGGACAAGTCATAAACATTATTAAAGCAAGTCTATCCCTGCAGGGCAGGTTTTTGCTCATAATGCTTTCCTGATTGCGCTTCCGCAGAGCTGGGGGAGTGAATAGTGGGCTGATTATCCATGGCCCATGATCTACATGAGTGCAAAACTGTTCCCTTTGTATGTGAGCAGGGAACTTTGCATATTCACTGCCAGGGAATAGCCATCCTGCTTCTTATTCCCTCTTCAGATTCACAGTGGGCCTGATCCCAAACACGGCCACGTCAATGGGGTTCTTTGTCTGGGCCCTCCTTGTGTCCCACATTACCATTGCAAAACCTGCCCTGTTTGTCATCTTAAATATACAGGCCATAAATGGGCCTGGCAGTGACACGGGGTGTGATCACACCCCAGGCTGATTCACCAAACCCTTTGGTAGGTCAAGGGATAGGCAAAGGCAGAATATAAGGGGGAAAAAACCCCCAACAGTTCAAAAAATGACTCTGTGACTGATTAACGAAATTGTCTCTAATTGTTGTTGCTTAAAAAGATCAAAACCCTTGAGAGAAATCCAAGTCTTTTTCCATGGTGCTTTCTTGGAGCCTGACTCCAGTTGTCCAGCTCATCTGGAGCATCATGGAGTGTCCTGAGTTGGAAGGGACCCACAAGCATCCCAGTGGCTTTGTTACAGGGGAGAGCCCAAATGGGATCCGTGGGCAAGAGTCAGAAAGAATCTCATGTTGTATAAAGATTGATGTTGGCAACAATATCCCATAAAAGGCCACTTATGCCTGACACAGTCAGAGTAGCAAAGACTTTTTAAGCAGATGCAAAAGGTGCAGCAGTTTCATTATTCAATTATGGCAGAGCTTTTCCCAACAACTTAATGAACATTCACTTGCAATGTGTTAAACCACTTTTTCTGTTAAATGTAAAGATCAGTGCTAGGAGCTATACATTGTGCAAGATAATTGCACCATGTAATTCTGGTGCTTCAACAATTTATACTGAAATATTGATGGATATGTTCCAACATTCTTCTTCTCTTTTTATTTTTTTTTTTCCCCTCACAAGCATATTTCATAATCTTTTAAATATCTCTCCCCTGAAAACTTTAATGTGAAGCACAAATCCCCTTATGTAATAGAAGTTTAATGCATCTGGATATTGCTAACCAAACAAAAGCTTTTCAGGCCCACTTCTACTTTCAGAAATAAAGGATGCTGTTAACATAAGGTATTGTGAATATGAATTTATGAGGAATGTGCCATAGCAGAAGGGCATGACTAAGGAAAAGTTAAGAGCTCCCCTTTAATATTAGAAATATGAAGTATTTTTTTTTCTGATTTCTTATGGGCATAGCTAAGAATAAAAAAAAACAATTTTTCAAATGGGAATTTAATGTTAAGTGACACTTTGCATAATCTGCTTAGGAAAGGCACTCTGGAGTTGTACTGTCTGTGGTTCCAGCATTGACCCAAGACTTGTAAATTGAACTAGAAATGCAGGGAGGTTAAACAGAGCAACGAGGAGCATCTCAGAGAAGGAACCTCGCTCATAAACTGTGGTTGGAACAGTTGGTTCAAGGGGTTTGTATGTTTGCTGTAAAAATAGAACTTGAATCAAGCAAGTAATAGTCATTAGTAAGTAGTCAGGATGAAGCATTTGGTTGTGAAATTATACAGACTGTGCAGAAATCTCTTGGGTTTGCTCTAGGAGGAAAGGCTTGGAAGATTCCTGGGTGCTGAGAGCTCTGCCTCGGGCTGGTGGGAGAACTGGCAGAGGGAAGCTGAGGGGGTTACCTGTGACAGAGCCCTTGGTTCCTTTATGTGAACAAAGCACAAACTGCAGAGAAAGACCTGTGAATTCCAGTAAATGATCCTGGAATTTGCCCCAGTGTCCTGTTTAGTTGTGACCCTACGAAGCAGTTTGTTACTCCCCAGAGCACATTGTGCCATGGGCTTGTTCTGTTTACCTGCAGAGTTCTCTCTCCTACCTTTGTCTGACAGTTTTATCTCTCTTTTGTTGCATCTTTCTTGTTCTGTGTCTCTGTCCCATCCCTAGAAGTGTTCAAGGCCAGGCTGGATGGGGCTCTGAGCAACCTGGGCTAGTTGAAGGTGTCCCTGCCCATGGCAGGGGTGGAACTGGATGGACTTTAAGGTCCCTCCCAACCCAAACCACGCTGGATTCTATGAAAATGCCACATTTAGGCTCAGATCTGTTTTCTGACCCAGACTTGGACTGGAGCCTTTCCTGTCCCAGGTGAGAACTTGCCCTCTTGGGCCAGCAGCTTCTCTGTTTGAGGAATATCACTTAAGGTCCCTTCCAACCCAAACCATTCTGTGGTTCTGTGGTTCCTGCCCATCTGCTGAAGATTTAAGCAAGGCTTGTACAGGCAACAGTTCTGAACCCTGTTAGTTGTCCCCAGCCCTGTCCTGGGAAGTCCCCTGGCTGACAATGAGCCATAGATCAGCCTTGCCTCCCCTCAGCCCTTGGCTCCCTCACCCAGCCCATGAGATGGATGCTCGCTGTGAGAATGGTGCTGACATTTGCTCACCAGGGACTGGCATGGGACCATCATTTCATGTCCTATAGGTCCCCAGGAAGAACCAGATGCTAATGAGTGCCAGGCCATTAGAGGCCTGGCTTGCACTCCAGCTCCAGTGTCCTAAACTGCCTGTCCTGAGCCCATTATCCATTGTAGCTGCTGGGGGTTGCTGCAGCCTGCCCTGTCAGCAGAGATGTTGCACAACCAGCCAGTGACCACCCAGGGCTATTCTCTTTAGGCTGGATGCCATCTTTTCTGGGCAAGTGTACAGATCATGTCTTGAACTGTGCCAGACACGCTGTTTGTGGTTCACTTCTGCTCATGAGCCTGGCTGAACAAAAAAGGAGATATATATACGTATATATATATTTATATCTGTCCCAGTGGTGTTCACGTCCAATCTGACATCCAGTAGATGGCCCTTGGGGATTCTAACGAGGCACCCACTGCTGTACAGCGTGTTTTGGCAACCAGGAGGGGTGGCAAATCCCCTGCCTGCCTTTCTTCTGCAAGTCTTCATGTTTCTTTTTGGCACATCCACGCAACGAAGATCAAGATGCAAGTACTGCCAAAGCTTCTTGTAGAATAGATGACATTTATATTGTTATGCAGTTTGCTGATCTAAACATACCATTGCCTTGCCTTGATAGCCCAGGGCAAGTGCTAATCAGCTTGTTTTGTGGGCACCATGCCATCTGAAAGGGGGGACACAAATAGAGACAGTATGTGCATCATCCACGAGCGTTGCAAGAACACGATTCCCAGCTGAGAGTATCGAAATGTGTCGGTCCCCTGAGCGTGTTGGCATGGAAAAGAGAAGTGACAGCGTTAAATGGAAGGGATTTGGAATGAATCAAGGTTATATTCCTTAGCTGCTTCAAGTTTTCATTTATATAGGTCACGTTGTCAGCCGGTGTAAACAGGCAGGGCTGTGCTGAAAGCAGGGGGGGGTCACCAAATCTGAGCTGCTGAGCATCTGACCCCGTGTGGCTGCTCCCCACGAGGAGCTTCCCCTCTCATTTTGTCCTCTGGGGCATCATGAAAGGAGGTTTAGTCTCAAAGGTAACGTGTAAGTCGAGTTTGGGTTCCTGTGTTGTCTTCACAGCTCCGTCGCTCACACTCGGGGCTGGGCAGTTTGCCCTCTGTGTGCCCAGTGTCACCTCAGGTATGGAGCAGGACTTTGATTTAATTACTATTTTAGTTCTAAGGGCTTTAATCAAGGTTTTCTGGAATGGCAGGTGTGGTGGAATAGTTCACTTGGAGTGCTGCAGTGGATGGATGGATATGGCTCTTAGACAAAGATGTCCGCGGGACACAAGGAGAGGGGCTTGTGTTTTGTGCCAAGGAGTTTGTGTTAAAAAAGAAGAAATGTTCTAGAGGAAAATTATTGTTTAGGGAACACTGATTTGCATGAATGAGTGTTTTCACTTCAGCTGATAGTTAAAAATGGATACTTAAGCCACAGTTTAGCGTCCCAAGGAGGAGCAGTCGGGGCTGGGATCAGGGTGGGAAGGCTCCCAAAGAGGGTGTCGTGCTGGGCATCTCCTCTGAACCACCTGGCTGAGAGGAAGAGCTGAATGAAGCTGCCCTCAACAACTGGGAAAAAAAAAAATCTTCTGTCACTACAACAAGGGAAATTGGGATTAGAGGAGAAACCCCAAAGTGGGAGAGTGGTGCAGCCCTGGAGCAGGAGCCCAGCGAGGCTGTGGGATCTCCATTCCTGAGGATTTCCAGAGCTCCTGTGGCCACCAGCAGATTCCACTTTGAGGTTGTGGCCATGTCTGGAGTAGAAGGATGACTCAGGTGACTTCCAGCCGTCTTTGACACACTCTCCACGAAATACTGTTTTCCTACAAACCTCTGTGACTCTCACGAGTGTTCCCTGAATTAGCCCAGACGAGGTGCAGCCTCTCCATCCTCATCCTCGCTCCCAGGGGCATCTGAAGTGCCCTCAGTGCCACCTCCCAACCTTTGGGTGTTTTATGCACGTCCCTTCCCTCTTTCTGTGCTTTATTTGCTCGGTTGTTTCTCCCTCAGAGTGGATTTTCATGGCCATGTTTTAGGAAAACACGCTCTGGGGGTATCACATACAAACAATTACACTTGAAAACCCCTGAAGATGGACTGAAAGTGGATACTTGCAGGGAATAACAGGGGACTTTGGGTGCACAAGTAGAACTCTAATAGCTGGCTTGAGTTCATTGGGGTAATCTGGCCCTTATCCCAGCCTTTTTGAAAGATAATCATCGTTCCAAGAGAGGTTTTCATTGACTGTAGCATACACTTTATATTTCACTGTGTAATGGAACCTTCCATACACTCAAGGAAAACAATTTACAGAGCTAATTGCTGAACTCTGCAGATATAATCCTTTAAATGGGTTATGCTAGATAAGAGTTTATGTTAAAAAAGAAGAAATGTTCTAGAGGAAAATTATTGTTTAGGGAACATTGATTTGCATGAATTAATGTTTTCACTTCGGCTGATAGTTAAAAATGGATACTTAAGCTAAGACACATTTTAGTGTAACATAAATGCTTCATTAGTTGTGGTGTGAGCTGAAATCCATTGTTTGTTTGCTTTTTTATGTCCCCAAACTTCAGCTGGCGTCGGGTCAAACCGTGCCAAAGATTCCATTTTTTTAATTAAAAAAGAAAAAAAAAGCCAAAAAAGCCCTGCACGGACTCTGAGATGGGAGGATGCCTTGGAGTTCTCATTGTTACTCACTGATTTAGTTTAGACAATCCTCTCCACCCTCCTGTCTCAGCCTACTTCTCAGGGAAATTAGGGGTGGTGTTCATGATCTCACCTGACACAGTTGTCTCCGGAATTAACTGATGAATATTTGCACAGTACAATATTTGTACAGGGGTGGTGCATCCCTCGTGCTGCAGGAGCAGCCATCTGTCACACACACACATCTCTCAGATTGAAGGGCTGCAATGAACATTTTTGGGGCTTGGGAAGTCAAGGAACTTTTGCAGAACTCAGAGAATTAATTTTTTTTTTTTTTTGGTTGCTGTTTTTATGACTTATATTTTAATTCAGATTATAACCCAGGTCTGTACCTGCTGATGGTTGTTGTGGCTTTATTGCCCACACAGTCTGGGGTTATGGCACAAATAAATAAGAGTTCAGCACTGTACAGAAGGTGTTAGTAATGAACTAGACAGAATGTTTGAGTTTAATTTAAATCCATTTTCTCCCCTGTAGCCGAGTGTTGGTGACAGATTGAGAGAGAAGGAGTAAAGCACAGCATTGTGTTTTCTTCCACAGCCCAGTGGAACAAAGGGTATGTATGTTTGTTTTCCGTGGTTCTCTTTAATTATCCTGTAATTTCTGTGTTGTGTTACCTCGATTGTGTTTAGAGGAAGTTCATATATATCCAGAGAGGAAGGGATTAAGGAGGACACTCAAGCTGAGGCTTTCAGAGAGCTGGGCTCTCCAGCACTCCATGAATCAGTAAAACGTGCAGGTCACATCTCATTCCACTGTGAATTTCCCTTTTTTTCCAGGATCTGTGGTGAAATCCCTCCTGTGAACTGCACAACAAAAGCTGCCATCCCCATTCCAGGTGCTCCTTCCCACTGGCAAACAGCCTAAGGAGGAACTGTTTATAGGTGAGATGTTCCCTCCAGTCAACTGGAGGGATGAGCTTTTTGTTCCTTTCTAGTAGAGGAGTCTTGCCAGTTGTAAATTGAACTGATAATTAAGAGCTCAGAAACTTTTTAACCCGTGGATGTATTTGTACTGTATTTATACAAAAGTACTGTAAAAGCACAATATTTGCACAAAAGACTGGGATATATTGCACAAATCCATTGCTGTTACGTGCTTACAGCAACAGATTTTTAACATGGAATTGGGTGGTTGGAACTGGCTGATCTTTAAGGACCCTTCCAACCCAAATCATTCTGTGATTCTATGAAATTCCTGGGTGCAAAAATGCATGTTAACCAGAAAACGAGCTTCACTGAGATCATTAAAAACTCTCTTTTTTTTTCTTAATTTCTTTTTTTGTTTTTTTTCCCCCCCACCCACCATCCCGCTCGGAAAACCGGCCTGATTTTTGAAGCCCTTAATTAAGGATGGAAATTCAGTGTTAGGCAGATGCTGTCATTTTTTTTTCTTCCCCTACCCCTCCAGCAAAAACCCATGTGCAGTGTGCTGCCTGGGGCTCAGAGACTGCAGGATGGGATGAGCAGCATCTGCAAAACCTGCAGGGTCCTGCAGTCAGATGAGTCATGTGTTGCACGGGCAAAGTTTAATCCCAGAGAAGAAGTTCCAAGACAGGAAGAACCCCCTGAAAACAACAGGAATTGGTACAGTATTTGGGCAGTAAACACAGGTTAGAACAGTCTGGGTATTTGCTTTAATCCTCTCTGGTTCTATTTTGAATCGCTGTGTTCCTACTTGCTAAACCACTTTCCTTTTTCACTCTGTTTTACTGTGACAGAAGGAGGAGGGGATATTTTGGAAGCTGGAAAAGTGCCACTGATTTTTTTTTGCAGGTTTCTTGAACTGAGCACTGCCACTCTGGAAGTGCTGGGAGCCTCTTTCTTCCAGGGTTCCCCATAGAATTCCCACCCTCCCACGAGGCAGGACGTGCCCCAAGGTGCAGGACTCGCCTTCCTGAATGTTTGAGGGGATGAGGGAGTTTGGATTGATGGGCTCTCAGCAGCACAGAGCCAGGGAGCCCAAATATTGCCAAAAGATCAGGAGCTGAGTGTGAACAGGATGGAAAATTCCTCTGCAGTGTGGGTTGATGGAGTTCAGCATCGGGGCAAGCAAAGGTCGAGCAGAAAGGTCCAACCTGGCACGAGGCCACTCCCCATGAAGGGTTTGGCTTTGTGTTTGGGCTGGGTTGGTGCTTGTGCCAGTCCTTGCCTGGAAAATGCCTGATGATCCACATTTTAGTGGGGGATGTTGCCCAGCAGCTCATGGTGGGGAAGAGCTGGAGGCGGGTTGGATGGAGCTTTGAGCAACCTGGTCTAGTGGAAGGTGTCCCTGCCCAGGGCAGAGGGGTTTAAACAAAATGCTCTTTAAGGTCCCTTCCAACCCAAACCCTTCTGGCACTCTTTGATTTATGAGGCTTTATTTATTATATATTTTTTAATTATTTTTTCTGTTTCCTCTCGGCATAATGAAATACTCCAGGGGTGTTGCTCGTGTTCTGCCATACATTTGGGTGTGGTTTAGCAGACATTCCAGGTAGTCAACCTCAAACCATGTCCCACAGTGAGGCCTCTTTTAGAGAGCAGTAAACAAATCTCACTTCTACTTCTTCGTTTTTACTTTTTTTTTCCCTTCTCCCCTGAGCCAAAATTCGGGAAAGTCATTTAGTGTCACCTAGGTGGCTTTTAATAGAGGCTTGGAACAAGAAGGAAAAAACCCCTCTTGTGCCCACTTGTTTCTTAGGTCACGTTGCCCACAGCTCGTCTCACCACTCCCTGAGAAAGTTTGTCTAAGTCCTAAAATAATTCCACGCTGCTGGCCCACAAATATTCCCATTTGGTCATCTTTATATAGAGTAATTACTGTTTAACATGGCACCACAGCTGGGCCGGGGCTTATTTTGGGTTAGGAGATATAAAAAGCTGTTTGTAATAAATAAATAAAATTACTGGGTTTGTTGCTCTGTCATTCTAAACAAATGAGCCCAGAGACTTGTTAGTTTGCTTATTCTTTTCTGCTTGTTTTGCTTTAAGAGTCAGCATTTGTGAGAGGCTTTGGTAGCAAAGGTATCCATCCTGGCTAATTTAGACAAGCCCGCACTTCAGTGACCAAAACTCTAATTTTTGGGTGTTGTGGTGACACCGAGGGAGCTCTGTGGGGTGGCACATGCCCAGGGAAGGGGGTCAAGCCTTAACCAGTGGGTACAAGTTCATTTTCCTCAGCAGGTGATGGGTGGGAAGAAGCACCTTGAGGGAAAGGTCTTGGCTCTGTGCTGTCCTCCAAACAGGTATTTGAATTTCTGTGCTGGCCACAGAGCAAGCAGCTCATTCCCACAGCTCTCTGGGTGCCATCAGCATTTTTTCAGGCCATGCTGACTCCAACATCAAAGTTCTTTCTAATTTTAATAACTTTGATATATATATATATATTTATCCACATGTATTTTATATTTGTTCATATATGGATATATGTGTGTGTGTGCAGCCAGAGAAAAGGAAAACAGGGCCATGTATATCCATGTGGCATTTCTTATCTGTCCCTAAAATACAGGTGTCTCTGTGGGAAACAGGTTGTGAAGCTGTTTATTGTCCAAGAGTTCAGGAAGTTGAGGGTGTTATATTCACTTACACTGCTCCCCAGGCTGGGCTGATCATTTCACCTCAAAAATCAGCATCAAAGTCGATCTCACAGAAGACCCCAATATTTTTAGTAGTCATGGGAAGGAATGTTGTCCACTGGGACAGAGGCTGTGGGTCAGGACTCAGGGTTTGGTTGTCTTTTGCTGCTTATTTTGTGGCCTTGGGCAATTCTTAACACTCTTCTGTGCCTCTCTTTAATAGGAAAATGGGACCAGTTCTCTTGCAGAGAATTATTTAAAGGGGAAATTGAAGTTTGGAGACCTTTTACCGGCCTCTGGCATCAGAGACATAGAGTAGTTACGAGATGTATTCCTGTGCTTTGTCTTTATTAACGATCTGAACTCCTGGAGAAATAATCATATTATCAATATCCATCCTATTATTCCTTGTATTCATATATATCTTGCTGCTGTTGCTCCAGGTGCTCCATGGCAGCTCTGGCTTTCTGTGGGATATTTCCTACATGTTCCTGATAAGGATCTAATTATTTCTTCCAGCTGCAGCAAATCTTGTAGGTCCAGGTAAATCTCGTGGTGTAGGAACTAAGAGGGAGGAGAAAAGTTCGATGCCAGGGATCAGACTTTGATCTTTCAGGGATTGGATCTTTCCCACTGTTGGTTGCTTCTTGAATAAATCTGAAAGAGCTTTCATTTTATTTAAAAGGCTTTTATTGATCAAAAAGGCTCTGTCTCCTTGAGTGGCTGAAGCAGGTTTAACTCGTGGTAGAAGTTCTTATTTGAGTTTGTTTTTACCATCTTGGTTGATGCACAATTTTGTGCTTTTTTTTTAAAGGTAACTGGGAAACATTCACATGGTTGGAGACAGAAAAAAAAAAAAAATAAGTGTAGGTTTCCTTCCAGTCCATTAATTTTCTTTCATGGAGCTCTGTACCAGTTTGAGAGCACAATTGGGAGGAATCAAAACACAGACATCTAGACCATTACGTCAGATCAAAAAGGGAACAGATTTGTTTTGAAACTGGGTCTGATGCATTTGTCCGAAGCCATGAACGTTTCCGAGACCTCAGAACATTCTTGCTGTTCTGCCTCAGGATGAAACTTAGATCATGTGAACTCGGGAGAGAGATCCCAAAATATTTGAAACCATTTCAGTGACTGCAGCCCTAATTCAAAGTCCTTTGCCGGGTGAGGCCAAGCAGGGATTTGAACCTGATTTTCATGCGCGCTCTTTTCTTCTCTTTCCTCCTTTTAACGTCTTATATTAAAGAAACCATCCCCATGGATTCCATAAAAACGGATTTATCCAGGTCAGACACGAATTTTTTATAAGTGACCCCCTGTTTTGTGTCCAACCACCCCCCACCCCTGAAATAAATACATAGATTAGGGGTAGGGAATTGGAAAGTCCCATAAAACAATTTTTTTCTGTGTTGCCTAATAATTTGTATTATTTTACAATAGTTTAAGTTGTTTAAGTTACAACTCTTTCTAACTGAACCTCTGTGCAGTGTAAAGGACAGAGAGCAGGGTGGGAAGATGTAGAGTTTGGGGGACAGCATCCATCCAGTGGGTGGCTTTGCTGGGTTCATTGACCTCTTGTAGCCTGTCCCCATGGCTTTTAGGACCAGGCTGCAAACTGGACTGAGCTCCTTGTGCTGCCAATCACTCGCTGTCCTGGACAGAAAAGGAAACAGCAGCTCTGCTTCCGTGCTCCGGATGCTGAGTCACCTGCGTGGTGGCAGAAAATAGCCCAGGGGCTGCTGTTTGCCCAGAGTGCCTTGGGGAGGTTTCATCAGCTCTGCTGGGCTTGGGCAAGTCAAACTGCAGAGCTTTCAGCCCTGGGGCCAGTCTGTGGTTACTCACACAGTGCCCCGGTGCCCGAGGTGCCCGTCAGTGATGAGTAACTTCTTGTTCACAGTTTGTTTGAAAGCCAGTGGCAATATTTGGTTGGTTCGAGTTGCTGTTCCATTGGTGCACAGTGTCAGTTCAAGCCTGTTTTGCTGGAAATGTGTTCCAGCTCGTCTGTCTCTTCTCTGTGCCTGCTCCCAAAGCCTGAGCTGGTCCGTGGTGGGGGTGATGAGCTGTCCCACTGCTGTGTTTGCTGTCCACTACCAGGGTTTCACCAGATGAAGGAACCACTGTTCCCAAATTTCTGTGCCCACTGTCACCAACCATCCTGGTTCAAGCCAGGGCCACTTTCTCTGGCTTTATGGAGCATTTCTGTGCTCTCTGCCTGCTCTAGAGGGTTCCAGGTGCCTTCAGACCAAGAAACCCTTCAGAGAAGCATCACTTATGGTGCTGTATGTGCCGTGGTACTTCTTATTGTCAGAGCTGCCCTAGTGAGCACCGAGCTGGGGACACCAGTTCAAGCAGGCTACTGGAAAGGAGATTTCTCCACGCACCTGATAGCTCAGACAGGATGCTGCTGGTCCTTGGGTCGTGCTCCTGCAGCACTGTGTTACCAGCCTGCCACCCAGCCTCCCCTCCACGGGTACGGCTCGTCCCTGCTGCTCCGAAGGCAGAGACAGAGGCAGCCAGGGACTGAATGCAAATGCAGCACCACACAGCCCTGCTCCTTCCCTCAAACTATTGATTACGTGTCTGGTTTGCTCTCCCCTGGTAATAGGCCATAGGCAGGAGGCAGCAGGGCGAGGAGGAGGAGGAGGAGGAGGAAAACCTGTCGTGGTGGTTCGATGCGGCTCTTGAGCCAATGGGAGGAGAAAGGCTGTGGATTGGGCTGGCAGAGAGCACGGGTGGGGGGACTGTCTTAGCAACAGCAGGGAGCAGCTCTGCCCCCTCCCACCCTGCAACCAGGCTGGAAAGTTCCTGATGATGTCCCTTAATGTATTTGTCTCGCCCGTGCCAAGCTCGTACGTGATCGGTGTGACTTTGCCGCGTGTGCCGGTTTATCCCTCCCCTCCGTGATCCTTTGGAAAGGGTAGAAGGGAACCTTTTCTTTATCTGTCCTACTAAAACCAACTAGTGAGCTCAAGGTAAAGGGATCAGCTGCTTGATTCAATGCTGTGCGAGCCCTGAGAACAAAAGTGAGGTTTGTATTGTGTTTTTGTGGTTGGTATTTTCCTCTTGATGTCTTTCCAAGGCTGTCTGAGGTTCAAACAGAGAGTTTCTTGCCAGTCTGTTGTGGCAGTGGGAGCTGGGCACCTTGACTGTGTTCTCATCTCTGCCAGGTGAATCCCTACCCTTTAAAATCCGGATCACTTTGCTGGGCTCTCAGGTTTGGAGGAAAAGCTTTCTGACTTGAGCTTTCCCTGCGACCCATGGGCTGAGAAAAGCCAGTCCAAGACACCCTCGTGCTTTGCCTCTTATCTGCCTTACAGCAGGAAGTGTTCTTTCTGTCTCCCTGCCTCTCTCCTGCTCCATCCATCACTGCCTTAACCCACCAGAAATGAAAATGGCAGTTTAAATTCATCCAAACCTTTCGAACATTTAATGGAACCGAACACCGGCTCCTCCAGCGCTTCCCTTGCAAACGACCTTCTCTGTCCTCCCCTCACCTGCTGCCTCCTCCTGCTCCTGAGCATCCCCATGTTTATCTCAGTGTTTGCATGCTGATAACAGACATAGATTTCTGTGAGTCCTGCACCTGCCCAGACGGCGGGGACAATAATAGCAGCACCGTCGGGACCGATATATATTGGTCTTAGGAGTGTGTCCAATAATGTCTGGGTCAGGGAGCCTTTAACTGCAGTGTCAGGGAATTTAGTCAGCTGTCATCGCTCTTAATTAAAAATAGCTGAGACTCACTTACATTCCTCTGCTGTGTGTTAGCTCATTTGTCATCTTGTCCTCTGCTCTCCTGCAAACCCCCTGGACACCTTCGGAACCAGGCAGAGGGTGGAAATTCCTGCAGCAGGTAAGAGGACGAGGAGCAGAGAGTGGATAAGCAGAGCCACGAGCTGCTCTTTGGGTCAGGAGTTCAGCAGGATCCTCGTCCCCTTTAGGATACATAACCACTCAGTATGAAATGTTCTGTATGTATTTTTTATATATATATATATATATAAATTTTATATATATATATATATATATATAAACCCAGGCTGTGCAGGGAATGTGTCAGGGAATAAATCAAACAGTAACTGTCCTGGGGTTACAGCAACTTTCCTTGTGGACAAACCAACTTACATTTTTCCATCTTGAGTTTCCAGCATCTTCCTCTGGCCCCAGTGCTCCCAAAGGCAGAATGCTTTTTCAGTCAGACCTTCTCTATGTACATGAGTGATTGGATTCCTAATTCCATGCTAAATGGAATTTAGTGGTATCTGTGATTGCTATCACCTTCCAGTAGGTTTCACTAATTTATTTGTGCTATTCCTAAGGGGACAGGGAGATGGGAGGTTACACAGAGGTTCAGGAGCTGCAGAGGGAAATAAATCACATGCTGTAATACCATTGCTGAAAGAAAATGCACCCCCCTCCCCCTGCCAAAAAAAAAAAAAAAAAGGGATTTATTGTGATTCTCACTAATGCTCAGAGTCAAGGGACAGTTTTGGCATAGTGAGAATTTTTCTGGCTTCCTTTTTGCAAGTAAATCAGAGGTGGAAGAGCATTAGACTGACTGACTTCCTGAACTGGAAGTTGCATCCGGATTTCCATGTTTAATTGGCTGGGCTGACCTATCTTCCATGAGTTTTGCTCGTCCATTTTCGAACCTGTTTATGTATTTAGTCTCCACAGCCTTGGGTGGTGATGAATCCCACCATTAAACCACATATTGTTTGAAGAGGTCCATCCAGGATGTCCTGTACAACACCGTGAACCTGTGCAGGGAGGGAAGGGGTGGCTCTTGCCAGGGCTGTGCATCAGCTCAGCCCAAATTGGTGAGAATTCCTCCTGACACCACTCAGGAAGGGAAGCAGCACCAGAACTCCAGTGCTTCACCACCCAGCTTGGGCTGGGTGACCAACTGGGACCAGTGTGAGCTCCCACACAGGAGCACTCCCACTACTAAATGAGGATTTTTCTGGCCATACAGTTATTTCCCTCAGGAATGTGTTCCTTCTGACCTGACTGAAGATCCAGTGATACTTATTGAGGTTGTAAAAAACATTTTATTTCCTGTAGAGGGAAAATTCACATGCAGCTCATGGGATAGTCCTGCTTTAATTTCATATATTATCTTCAATCTGGTTATTTTTTTTTTTCTGAGTCCAGTTCAAGAAAGTTGTGGAACAGTTTAGAGGGATAAACAGGGAAATGAACTGATTTGTCTCAATATTGCTGGTGGATTTTGTGTTATTCTGAGGTGTACTAGAATAGGAAATCAGAAGCAACAGATAAAAGTTCCTCTGAACCCCAAGGCATCAAACTAAGGACAGAGCCCCACGTTAGCTGAGACATTTTCACTGCAGAATTTTTTTTTTTAAAACTAATTAAGCTCTGATGACTTCAGCTGTATTTTCAGCCTCTGATTAAGGCCATGATACTAATTAAACTCTTGAATTATTAAAAATGCAAATAGTCAGACCTGTGTGCAACAGCAGACTTGCTTTTCCACGCTCCAGGACAGCAGTGGGAATATTTGACAGAGTCCCTTGTGGTCAAAAGTTTTTCCTTTCCCTTTTTTTTTCTTTTTTTTTCTTTTTAAATGGCTGCTCTCCACTTGATGCAGAACTGAAAAAAAAAAGCCAGCTGCTGGGGTGTAAATGTCTCAGCTGCCTTGCAGCTACACGAGGCAGTTTGATTAGAACACAGCAAAGTTTTGGAAGGAGCTGAGGGTTTCTTGACATCCCCCCAGTGGCATTTTGGCTGGATGGGCTGTTGGGATTGAAATACCATCCAGTCCTTAGAGGGTGAGTTTGCTTTCAGCAGCACAGCTCTCAGAGCTGCCTTTCAGCTCCCCACTTTGTTGTCACAGTTCAAGATGTGAGCCACGATGAATTATTTAACCCTCCGGTTGTCCTCTCAGATCCTGCCTCTGGCATCCCCTGTGACACACAGGCACTTCCAGAGAGGTGTCCCCCCCACCCCAGGAGGGCTGAGTGTGGCCTTTCCCTCCGCCCAGGTGAGTTTTGGTCGTGGCAAATCGATCAGGAGGGGATCTGAAGGACTTTTTGATCTCTCGGCTGTCGACATCTGAGCAGGCACCAAGCCCCTCTTCTGAGTAACAGCCACTCTTGTGCACAAACACATCTTCTGAGGGAGCAGTTTGCAAGCAGAAGCAGGGCTCCTCCCCAGAAGTACAATTAGCTGGTCTGTAGCTACGCTGGAGTTCTGTGGGTTGGGTAAGAATTGCCCCCACAGCCTCCCCACTGTCCCCACGTGCTTGGATCAGGGCAGTTTCTGGGGTTATCATAAAGGGTTTGCACAGCCCCGGAGCTCCAGGGACACCCTGAGTGCCATTTCTGCACCTCTGCTCTCCCCTGGGCAGTGTTTTGGGTGTGCAGCCCTCCTGGTTGAGACAGTGGCCCAGGGGGCTCGTGTCTGTCCCCCCTTGTAGCCCTTGTGCCATTCTGGAGGCTCTGCTGGATCTGGCAGCGTGTGCAGCCAGTGCCAGCTGGGACATTAGAGGGATATGCCAGGAGAAAATCTAGTTATAACTCGCCCAGAGGGAAGTTTCTTCCTCGTGCCGAGTTAGTTCATCAGACAGACATAAATAAAAGAAGGTGCACGAGGCACTATTCAAATGCAGCAAGTGCACGTCCTGTTTAATAACCTGCAACCCTCGCTGGTGTGAAGTGACAACAATTTATTGGAGTCACTTATCAGATAAAAACATGACCCAGTGTGTGCAGTTGAGCCCAGGCAATGGCAGGTCTGATGCTAAAGATATGTCTTTTTTTTTTTTTTGCTTCTCCTCTCGACTGTCCTTCTGGTGTGTTACAACAAAGAAATAAGTGGGCATTGCTTTACCTATGACAACTGATTTTTTTTCATCCTCCTGCTCTAATGGGCTGCAGGTGTTTCACAGCCAGCCCAGACTAATCAGGACAGACACTCTGGCCACGAGCCAAAATTATAAAACTGTCCAGGGAGAGAAGAGAAGAAAAGAAAAGACAAGGGCTGGGGTGAGGGAGTGGGAAAGGAAAAAAAAAAACCCAGAAAGCGAGGGAGTCACTCCATGCTGAGACTTTGCACTTTTGTGTCTCCTGAAGTGAATGCATCAGTCAGGAATCAAAGGTTTGAAAAGTCATTCAGCCCCTCCAAGTGAGAAGGGGAACCATCTGCCCTCCAGGATGGAGCTTCTCCTCCCAGTGGCACCAGAGCAGACCTGGAGGATCTCCATCCAGCAGAGCTACACCCAGCTCACCCAGGATCTCACATCCTGGCCTGGTGGGGGCATCTTCTGCCAGAATAATGTTTGGAACCCAGCTCTGGGGTGTTGTGCCACCACAGTGGCAGGCTCCTCTGTTCCAAGAATCACTGTGGGGTTGTCCAGTGTTAATTAATTAATTCTTTTTCGGCAAAATTTGAGCTCGGTAGAAACCACAAAGACAAGGCAACTCATTCAGAGCTGCAGCCCCTCACCCTCTGAGATTTTACAGTGTGTGCTGCCCTCAAATCCTGCAACAAATCCCTCGTGTTTCCTGGAAGCTGGAGCAGCGATGGGAAGTCAGAGGGAAGGAAGGATGTGCCGTGTGAGAATGGAAGATATCCCCATGTCCTCACGGCTTTGCAGATGGTGCTGCTTGGGAAGGCTGGGTTGGGATGCAGGATTTTTGGGTGTGAGCCAAAGAGCAGCCAGGATAAGGGAGCACAAGGGAAAAGCTGGCTCTGAGCATTTGGCTTGACTGGCCCTGAGGCATTTTAGCTGATGGGCAGAGATGAACCCCCCCAGGTGCCTCTCAGGGGTGATTCTGTGAGTGCCTTGGGGATGTCCCTCACCTTGAGCTTCCCCAAGCAGGTCCCTAAAGGTGAGATGTGTCCAAGCCTAAAGGCTTTTATGTCCATGGCAGCACTCTGGTTTTGGGCTCCAAATATCAGACTAATGAACACATTCTGAGGTAAATTCACTTCACTGGATTCAATATGACAGATCCCAACCACAAGTCTCTTATCCAGATTTGTTTGGAGCCAGGATTTGGTCCAGGCCAAATGTTTTGTTCTGTTTGTTTATCTAAGACATGGGTTTGGATGCTTAGCAAGGAAAAAAAAAAACCCTCAGCAAACTATAACTGATGGAAGTTAATTATTTTCATTTCAGATCTCCTTCTGGCAGCTGGATGAGAAGGGAATGCCACGGCAAAGGAGGGATTACCGAGTTGTATCCAGAGGGAACAGCAGTGCTGTGTGTTACACATATCACCACTGCAACAGGTCAGTGCCTTCTCCCTGGAGTCACTGTCAGGGCTCTGTGAGGAGCATCAGACCCTGCAGATGCTTTTAAAGGTGATCAAAATGGCACAATTGTAATTCAGAAAGGAATGACACAGTTGTGAGGCTTAAGTAATTTAAAAAAAAAGTGGTATCAGATCTGTTTTTTTTCTTATAGGGAGATGAAAAGGAGTTTCAGAAAGTGCTTTGTAACCAGGCAGGCTGCATCAGTTTGGAATTTTCTGATTTTTTGGATGGCCTTTGGGTTTTTGCATTTTATAATCTGCTTGGAAAAGTCTGTGAGTTCTGGGTTGTTGTTTGCAAAGTGCTGGGAACGCCGTGACGTCTCTGAAAATACAAACAGCAGTAGTGGCAGTGAACAGCAGCTTATCAAAACGTTTTGTCATGGCTCAGAAACCCATGGATTGTTTTTCTCTCTGGTTCACCTCTTGAAGAATCCTGTGCTTGGATTTCTGACTTGGGATGACAGTAAAGCACAGAAGGGTCTCTGTGTGGGGCGCCCTGGTTTGGGAGCCGTTGTGGAGATGGGACACAAAACCACATGAATGTTGGGTGACAGGGACATGACTTCATTTTCTTTTCTTCTTAAGCTTATCCGAGGGGAGGAAACTGTAGAGCTTATCTTTTCCTGAGTGGAAGAACTGATCTCAAGTGCATGTGTTTAAAGCTGCAGCAGCATGAGCCAGGTTAACTTGACTAAACCACAAAATCTGACTGAGCCTAATTAGAACCCAGGATGACTCCCAGCACTTAAAGGTTTCTTTCAAGATTATGATGAGCTGACAAAACGTATTAGTGAGAGGTGGAATTGGTATGAGCCATGTTTGGCATTTGCCTACTTAGTGGCAGCAACAAGAGGTCCTGTGCAGGGATCAGAACCCTGTGTGTGTGAGCCTGGGTTGATTCACTCACCTAATTTTGGTGTTAACACAAGTACCTGAGTTAGTGGCACTCAGAGTTGATGGAATGGACTGAATTTAGAGGGTGGGGAGGCCCTGGCACAGGTTGCCCAGGGAAGCTGTGGCTGCTCCATCCCTGGAAGTGTCCAAGGCCAGGTTGGACGGGGCTTGGAGCAACCTGGGTTAGTGGAAGGTGTCCCTGCCCGTGGCAGGGATTTGGAACAAGATGATCTTTAAGGTTCCTACCAACCCAAAGCACTTTAGGATTCTGTGATCCTACATGATCTGCTGTGGAGCCCAAGCAAACTGTGCTCTCAACAAGGGCTCTCAGTGAATTGCCTGCTCCTGGCTGGGAGGAATGCAAGCCCAGGGGAGGTGTCCACTCAGCCCTGTGAGACAATGCACGGCCTAAGTGCACTGCAAAGGAGATCAGCAGGTTCTCAGAAAGGATTTGCAGAGGAGAGGCATTGCAGTCTGCCAGCTCTTCAGTGCTGCTGGGTCGTTTGTGAGCACGGGGAGGATTTAAAGAGCTGAAGGAGGGCACTGGAGTAGTTTTATACATTTATTTCACAGGATTTGTTTTGCTTTGAGGCAGTGCTCTTATTACCACCAGCCTGGATCCCTGTGCTATCCATCCTGCACCAGCCTGGATCCCTGTGCTATCCATCCTGCACTAGCCTGGATCCCTGTGCTATCCATCCTGCACTGGCCTGGATTCCTCTTTTATCCATCCTCCACTATCCTGGAACCCTGTGCTATCCATCCTGCACCAGCCTGGATCCCTCTTTTATCTATCCTGCACTATCCTGAATCCCTGTGCGGTCTATCCTGCACCAGCCTGGATCCCTGTGCTGTCCATCCTGCACTATCCTGGATCCCTGTGCTATCCATCCTGCACTGGCCTGGACCCCTCTTTTATTCATCCTGCACTGGTCTGGATCCCTCTTTTATCCATCCTGCACTGGTCTGGATCCCTCTTTTATCCATCCTGCACTGGTCTGGATCCCTCTTTTATCCATCCTGCCCTGGCCTGGATCCCTGTGCTGTCCATCCTGCACTATCCTGGATCCCTGTGCTGTCCATCCTGCACTATCCTGGATCCCTATGCTGTCCATCCTGCCCCAGGGCAGGCTTTGCACTCTGTGTTTGTGGGCTGGAGCCATCAGTGCTGGAGCAGGGCCGTGGAGCTGCTGTGCCTGAGCAGAGCCAGGCTGGTGAGGAGCAGAGCTGATTGCTGCTGGCTGGCACTGGGACCCATTCCCTGCCAACTCCAGGCCTCTCCTTCCCGTGCCAGCAGGTGCTTTGCCGATCTGAGCGCTGCCAAGCTTCCTCCTGCTGTTCTCCTGAGTTCCAACATTTCATCTTTGCTCGTGCTGCTGTTTACAGTCCCTCTGCCCTGTCTGTTCAGAGACTCATTTGCTGCTGTCCTGGTGCCAGGGTTTTCCATCCAGGGCGATGGAGCCGGGCTGACACTCGCTGGCTCCACCGCCTGGCCCCGAGCACTGGGCTCAGCCACCCCTAACAGGTCCCCTTGCTTTCCCTCCAAGAACATGATTAGAGGTTTGAGGCTGAGCAGACAGCTGGTACACGCTCTCCCAGGGCAGCCTCTGTGTCTGGGCCTCCGTTGTTTCTGTCCAAATCATGTCTGACTCCTTTCCAAAAGCGTTTCAGTCTGTAAAACCAGACCAGGTGCCTCTGGTCGTACTCATTCCTGAAATACCAGCTAGGAACAAAAAGCATTTTGGATTGGTCTTAAAATAGGTAGGAAGTTCATTTCAAACTGGGATTTTTTTTTTTCCTCACTTAAAGCATTTGATTCTTCCCTTATGCTTTCTGGATAGAAAAGTGACCTTGCTCAGATCAGTCCCTGGTCTGAGACCTGAATTACTGCATCCCCTTTTACTGGAGCTTCAGAATTGCTCTGTGCCCCACTGCAGCCTCTGAAACCTCACCTCTGTACACATTCTTTGCACCTTGACCCCTCGGGTGCTTTACATAGAGTAAAACTCCCAGCGGGTCAGATGGGAGCTTTTGCTGCAATGTGCTTTCCCATTCCACTCAATTAATTTGCCAAAACAGTAGGAAAAAAAAAAGCAAAATAGACCTTACCAGCCAAGCCTGGTGGAAGTGTTTAAAAGCTCTGGTGTTCTCTGAGCTTTGGTTTCGTTCTGCATCTGTGATGTTCCTGCATCCCTGCTCACTGCCAAGCCAAGTGCTTTGTCCTCCAGACTGTCCTTCATCCAAACAGCGTGAGCAGTGCCCCTGGCACCAGGGCTGCTGCAGGGCTCCTGATGCTGCCAAGGAGCCCAGGCCTTGATTTTTGGAGGGGAGATCTGCCAACCTTCTGTGCCGGGGCCTTTGCAAACTTCCCCGGCGCATCTGTTTTATTTCTGCTCGTGGGTTGCACTGAATAGTCCTTTTGTGTGCTCCGTCTGACGACTCAAACTGGCTCTGAAGAAGCCAGAGATAAATATGACAGCTCCTGTTATGGAGTATCCCCTGGACACTGCGGCCTGACCTGTACCCAGTGCGTGTCAGTAATGATGTTTATATTGCTGTGTCAACTGCAGCTCTTATCGCGTAACCAGAGCTGGACCAAATGAACGTGGAAAGCTTTTCTGTCCCTCTGCTGCTGGGGTCAGCTGCAGGGACACAGATGGGACAAGCACTTTGCCACGGGGCTGTTTACCCCAGTGAATGCCACGATGTTCCCTGATTCCTCTGAGGGGAAAATAATGGTGTGTGAACTGACAGGAGAGCAGCACGAGGGCGGGCTGACGGGCACTGCCGCGGGTCTTTGCACCTCCGAGCAGCAGGTCTTTGATGCCTGAAAAAGGGTTCCCATCAGTCAGTCTTATCTCCAGAGCGCGGATATTTCGGAAAACGGGACCCATTTCGTTTGTACTTAAGCACAGGCACCAGAAAGGAGTGTTTATGCCCCCGGGACTCGCAGTTCAGTTGCTGGAGTGTCACCAGTTCAAGGCGTCACCCCGTGAGAGGCACTGGGAGCTCGGCTCTGCCCGCGCTGGCTCTGGACAGTGTTTGACTAGACTGCTTTTATCTCTCCAGTCTGTCTGTGGGAGTTGAATCTCTGTGCAGAGACTGCATTGCTTGGCATCTAATCTGCACTGGTTGACTCAGTCAGGCTCAGAAGGCAAGGGGGGAGGGAGATAAGTAGGAGGGAGAAAGGTGGGAGTGGAAAATAACATATTTGAGGGGACAGCAGGAAGCCTGGGCTCACTCGCATCTTGGGAATTGCTCAGGACGTGACCAAGTGAGTGTTTCCTGATCCCCTTTTTCATTTTTTCCCTCCTTTTTTCCCTCCTCCCCCTCACTGAAGACCAGGAAGAAGGGCTGCCTAGCAGGGCACAGCTGGGGGAACCCCAACAGGGTGATGCCCTTAGCAAATGTCACTAGAAAGCCAAGTGTCCCAGCTGGGTGGAACCTGGATCCACCAAGATACCTCAGCTGTAAAGATTTCCTTTATATTCCTTTCTGTGGTACCTGGATTTCCACTGACCATCACCTGTGCAATCCAATCCTTGCCTACACACCTTGAGAGGAGATCTCTGCATGGAGGATATTTTCATTTGCTTGCTGTGTGCTTTTTCTGTGGAAAAATGAATCCAAATGGAGACTAAATGAGGTTCCTCAGTGAAGGAAAGAAAGCAAGGGAGATTTCTAACAGATAAAAGACATTATTGCTTTTGGATAAGAGGGATGGGAGTTGTTATTTGAGAGGAGAGGTGGAGCAGGACAGGAAGGAGAGGTTTACAGCTGTGTGTCCTTTCAAGTACTTCAGGACAGTCCAACATAAAAGTTGCCATGTGAACATCAGACGCTGCTGTCTATTAAAGTTGGGGACCTGCTCCCACTTTTAAAGATCAATAATCCCACATTCTCTGTACAGTCAGAGCTGGGATCACAGGATGCTCCTGGCATGTTCCATGTACTTCAGGGATTGATGATGTCTCTTCTTTGTCTGCCCTAATTAAATCCATAAATGGCCTTCGTAGTCACCTGTGTAGCAGGTGACAAGTTGAGCTGCTTGAGGTCACTGGAGAGGGCACCCTGGCAGCCTTTGAAAAAGAAAAGGGTTTTGATCCAGAATAGTCATGGTGTCCCAGTTTCCTGGTCCCTTGGGCCAGCTTGTTCCTAGAACAGGGCTCTGAAAGCAGAGAGAAAAGAATTGTCTTCTCCCAGGGATGATCTAAGAAATCTGGTATTTCTGTTGTCTCAGAGCTTTGCTGTTTACTCCAGCTGCCACCTGTTTTGTTTCTTCGGTGCCTCTCATTAACATATCAGTAATGCCATGACAATTAGGTGAGCAGATCATGTGTGAGTTATGACTTCTAGTTGTCCTGAAGCAGCTCTGGGTGCTGAGGCACTGATGGGAGCTGTTGGTGGAGGGTGCTGTGTTTGTCAAAGTGAGATCCTTTCCAGGGGAAGGAAATTTTTGATTCAGATCCTCCCGGCTCCTGCAGTGGTTCGAAATCCAGAGCAGCTCCAAAAGGATCCAAATTTCACATGCAGTACGTGTTTCACATCAACTCAGCCCGAGCCTGAGAGTGACACAGCCTCATTCTCGGGGATGAAAACAAATGCAAATCCATGTGCTGTGGTTTGTTCTGCTGGATTAGCCCATTTTTTCCCCCCCAGATTGTTGCAGGGGCATTTGCAGGTGTTTTCTCTGTGGTAGTTGTGGCATGCAGGTGTTTGGAGGGAAGGGCACTGCCATTAACAGGGTTTTTTCCCAAGGATAAAGGTGTCTGTGCAGAAACCTGACCCTTTGGAATACGTGTCCTTCCATCCCAGGGACCCTCCAAGATGGTTCATCCTTCCTACAACCTTTTACCTTCTCGTAGCACTTGAGGGTTATCAAAATAAAATAAAACAGCACTGGCAGGATGGGCTTTTTAATTTTACTTCATTTTATTTGCTCAGAGGTATAAAAATAGTATCTTTTAACCTGTCAGTGTGCATTTACAACACAACTGAGGTTTGAAAGAGGCTGTCCAAAATGAAACCCAAGAGTAATAAGAGTGTGCTAGCAGAGCCAGTAGGCATTGAATAGTCTCTGTGGTGGTAGAAAAGCCTTAGGCTTCAACTGATTGCTAATTATGTGGCTTTATTCCTTTTTAAGAAAATACCATGCAAGGTTTGTGAAGGAGGTGAAGTGTGTTAATCTGTGGAGAGTTACCAGTTTTGGGGTTGGTGGTTTGTTCTTTTTTATGGGTTTTTTTCCCCCCCTCCCCTTTTTTTTTTTAATTCCCATGCCTCAATTTGTTTTTCCAGACTGGGCTCTGGTTTGAAAACGAAGCCACAGTCCCAAGTCCTGCCATCCATCTCTTAAGAGTGTCGAGGGCACAAGTTATTCCACCTTAAAAAGAAAAAGAGGGGGGAAAAAAAAGGGGAAAAAAAAAGAAAAAGGAGAAAAAAAAGAAAAAGGGGGGAAAGAAAAGAAAAAGGGGGGAAAAAAGAAAAGGGGGAAAACAATAGAAAAAGGGGGGGAAAAGGGCAAAAAGGGGGAAAAAAAGGCAAACCCCACGCTGTGCAGAGAGGGAGAGAGTTACAGCAAGTGGGCCCCCCGCTTTTCTCCGAGGGGGAATGTAAGCAGATCCTTGCAGAAACTGCTTCGCTCAGCAGTTTTCAGCTTGTTTTAATTGGCCTGGCCTGAAAGAATTCTGAATGCTGTACCTGTGCCAAGGAAAATGCAAATGCTTCCCCGAGCCCAGGCACTCGCAGGGCCTGTCCCCCCGCGCTGGGAGCAGCAGGGATGGGGTGGGAAGCAGGGG